>NC_073243.2:26232045-26549772 GCF_029281585.2 Gorilla gorilla gorilla | reverse complement strand
AAGGAGACAGAAGGAGAGGGAGAGGGGGTCTGAAACCCCAAGCAAGAGAGAGCAGGGAAGGTTCAGAGAAGAGAGTTAGCGAAAGTGACAGGCACCAGGAGACAGAGAGAGGAGAGGAGGCAGAGTCCGAGGGACAGGCAAGCGGGTAGGAAGAGCAAGAGGGAGAGTAAGCCACAGAGAACCAAGGGAAATCCAGAGATAAAATGCGATTCAGAAGAGACAGGGAAAGGGGGTCAGAGAGAGACATTCGGAGGGGAAGAGTCAGACGGAGAGAGACACAGAGACGGTCAAGTGAGGGACTCGGGACAGGGCAGGCTGTCAGCAGGGCCCTGTCACCCCCCATGTGGACGACAGATGTGTCTGATTTAGGAATCTGAAGTGAAGAGTCACCTTAGTAGTATGCTCCTTCCAACCATCCCCCACCCACAGCGAGCCCTTTTTGCTGCAATATCTGATACATCAAACAAAAGAATTCTTTTGCCTGAATTATCTGGATTATTGCCTAGGTTTGATGCTCCCTTCTGTCTGTGTATTTCTTGGCTTTCTCGGGTGTGTGGTGAGCAGGGGAGAGTAAATTAATCAGGCAGCAAATCTGATCAGGGAAAACAGTCATTGTGATCAGGCCAGGAAACTTAAGCTTTCTTCAGTACTTGGTATTGTGTATTAATCACCTTAATAGCAAAAGTATCATCTTACATTTGGATAGCACTTAATAATTTCTCGATGCATTCACCTGCCTTGTCTCATGTGATTCCCATCCTATCCCTGTGACCTTTACAGCTATTATTACCACAATTTTTAACAAGGAACTGAGGTTCAGGCTAATTCCAGTACTAAAACATATTGGAACAGGGATTTAACTTCAAGGCTTCTGACTTGAGCCCGGGCATCCTTCTGTTCACTGGGACTGCCTCTTACATACATTTCACTTCCTACAAATCATCAGCTTTAATGAGTCCTCCTGGTCCCTCCAGCTGGGTCGGCTAATTTAGCAAATGCCAGTTAATATTTGGGCATGGAGAAACAATTAGTAAATGAGTGATTCAGTTCAATACCAATTATGTATTTGCTTAAAACCTTGGTTATTGTTGTCAGTGGTCCTGAGGAAATGAAAGTGTATCTGAATTTCCGTAAGTGCTTAGTTATCTCAACACCTGCAGGGACCAAGCCCAGTCAACATTTTAACGTGTTGCCACCTGCATTCAGGATATGAACTAGTTCTTAAAATGGCAAGTGATTTCCCTTAACAACAGAAAAATAAACAAAACCTTGTTCAAAACTTTGCCTCACAGTCTTGTCTGCTCGAGATATTAAAGACTAACATTTATTGAGTGATTACTATGTCCCAGACACTGGCTCTTACATGCATTGGATCATATATTTCTCAGAATGCTCTTACAAGGGATGTGCCATCCGTAGCCCTATTTCGTTGTTAAGAAAATTAAAACTTTTAGAGGTTATGTATGTTACCCAAGGTCACACAGCTAGTAAGTGCTGAATTCACATTCCAAACATAGGTAGGTTAAACTACAGGGGCTGACTATATACCACTGGATTATCCATCCATCTAGCCACCCATCTCTCCCTCCCTCCATTCATCCTTCCCTCCCTCTTTCCATCCCATATCCCAACCATCCAGCCACCTCCTATCTATCCAAAATTATATCCATCTCCCCCAATTCATCCCCTCATCCATCCATCCAACACTCTATCCATCAATCCATAAGACACTCCATCCATCATTGAAGACTTCATCCTTCCATCCAGCACTCCATCCATTCATCCATTCCTCCATTCATCCCTCCACCCAACACTCCATCCATCCATCCACTTAGTCACATTTGTCTTCTTCACCTACTATGTCCCTGTAATGGTCCCTGAACACAAGATTTTAGAGAGTGTTTAATCGTTGGGGCAAAGATCTACCCAGACCTAAGAACTCAGCTGTGGCTGAACTGCTCAGTGCTGTTCACCTTAGTGTGTCATTCACATCAACAGCTCTACAACCTTTTACACTATTTTAGCAGCCACCTTTTTTGCCAAATGAAATCCTGACTAGAACACCAATATACTTCACCAGACCCCTGCTCTGCATAAGGCCAGTGGGAAGTGAGGGCCCTGTTCCTCCAAGCATTTCCCAGTAGTCTGGCAGGAACTACCCAGTTGTCCCTGGACTTCATGGAGTTTTCAAATTTTAAAATAAATATGGTGAAAGAGCACCAAAATGAAAACTTGAATTATTTTTTGTCCCAATCTTCATTCGCTGAACAGATGGTCAAACTTAGTTCCCCCCAAATTAAGTGGGGGAACCTAGAGCCCCTTAGTTCACCTGGTAATTCTTTTAAATCTCAATCAACATGCCCTCCATGAGGACCCCATGAATACTGCTGCTCACTGAAGTGGTGCAATGGAAACAAACCTTCGGCCTCTGCCACGTCTCTGGATTTCTGAGCTGTCTAAATGCTGTGGAAAGGAGAAAACAAGCTCAGCTATTATTCAGTAAGTTATTCTGTGCCAAATGCAAGGCAAACTGGATAGTTTCGAGCCCTAATCATGCCCTTTCTCTTTTCGGGATGGTAGAAAGAAACTGATGCTGTTGGATAAGTATGATAAAAGGCCAAATAGATGAACTATTCCGTGAATAAGCTATTCTGGTTAATGTTCGTTCTTATTTCTAAGGACTAATGAGAACACTCTTGTTTTTGAAGAACTTTCTAAAAGCATTCCTGCCTAATTAAGTAAAGTATACTGAATATAATTAATTTTTTAAATAAAATTCAAGGTTCTTCATGAGAGGGCCATCAGTCTAATCTTTAGTTCTCTTCACAGATGAAAACCTAAGTAATATGTAGACAGTCTAGGAAATGAAACTGTTCATATAAAAACTACAAGACAGATGGTGGAAATTGCTTGTTTTTGTTTCCTTTAGGTAAGTCTCTGATAGCTAATTCTTTTGTATTTCTCTTGAAAGCAGAATGTAGATACTTTATTCCAGTTAAATAAAGGATATGGGTTATTTGAGTCCCAGATAACTGAGCTTTTCCTCTTTCTTCCCTTCCTGCCTTCCTTCTTTCCTTTCTTTTCTTTTCTTTTTTTTTTTTTTTTTGAGACAGGATCTCACACGGTCGCCCAGGCTGGAGTGCAGTGGCGAGATCATGGCTCGCTGCAGCCTCGGCTTCCTGGGCTCAAGCGATCCTCCCACCTCAGCCTCCCCAGTAGCTGATACTATAGGCAAGCACCACCACATCCAGCTAATTTTTTAATTTTTTGTAGAGACAGAGTTTCACCATGTTGGTCAGGCTTGTCTCGGACTCCTAAACTCAGGCAATCTGCCTCCCTCAGCCTCCCAAAGTGCTGGAATGATAGGCTGGAGCCACCACATCTGCCCCTGTGCTTTTACTTGATAATGACCTCTTAGGAACTGTTGGTGTCCTCTTTAACCTCATCTCACACTTACCTACTGGACAGTCAGAGTGCTTCCATTGTCTAAAATATGTAGCCAGGACAATTGAAATGAATGTATTTTTAACAAACATGGACCAAGGAGGACGGCTTAATTTAGTTTTCCCTATTACCGGTTCTCTCGGAGTCCACTTGAAAAACACAGCTGCTGGCTTTGTGTGTGCACAAGACTGCTCTCCTCATACAGAGAGGCTCAGAATGGCTGTGGAGATCTCATTTGTTGTGTTAACAATGTCTGTGCATCTGCATTGAGCTGTTCTGCAGGTCTGAGTTGTCCCCAGCACAATTGAAATTCATCATGGCCAATAAACATCGCAGGACTCAGTGAGGGAAGGCACGGCCTGCCTGTTTTGTTTTTCAGGCAAGCCGAGCGAGTTTCTCCATCCCAGTGGGTGCCTGTCCTGGCGCTGTCGCTAGGCCAGCCGGGAGCCAGGTAGAGAGTAGATGTGCATCCCCTGGGGGCCCAATTCAATCCTAACAGCATCATCTTCACATACTCCGTTCCTTACATTAATCATATGAAAATTCCCCCAGGCCTGAGAAATGTGGTAGCGTCAATATCAAACCCAGACTTTTCAGAAATACTTGGATTGTCTGAGAATTCGTTGAAAACGTGGATGTGTCAGGTGCACCTATTATTATTGGAAGCTGGGAAACCAAAAAATGCTACCAAGATTTGGTAGCAGGGCCACATGGTCAACCAGGGGACAGATGAGTTCATAACTGTACCTGTGTACAAGGTGCAAATGGGCTGCTGCTGCCATTACGATTCTTGTGATTGTTGGTGTTGTTGTTTTGTTTTGTTTTTTGAGATAGAGTCTCGCTCTGTTACCCAGACTGGAGTGCAGTGGTGTGATCTCAGTTCACTGCAACCTCCGCCTCCTTGGTTCAAGTGATTCTCCTGCCTCAGCTTCCCGAGTAGCTGGGATTAAAGGCCCCTGTCACCACACTCAGCTACTTTTTGTATGTTTAGTAGAGATGGGGTTTCACCATGTTGGCCAGGCTGGTCTCGAACTCCTGACCTCAGGTGATCCACCCAACCTTGGCCTCCCACAGTGCTGAGACTACAGGTGTGAGCCACCGTGCCCGGCCGGTGTTATTTTCTTTATTTGCAATGGGCTCAGACCTAAACCTGGAAGTGAGGCAACACGTAGGCAGCACAGCCTAATGGCCACACACTGAGATTCTCAAGCCAGAAAGCCTAAGTTGGAATGCTGGCCACTTGGCGGTTGTTAGCAAGCTACTTAAGTGTCCCGTAGCTCTGTGACCTTGTTGAAAAAATAAGACCAAAATAATGAGGCAAAAAATAATGTCTGCCTCTTAGGGTTATCATAAAGATTAAATGATGTAATAGTTGTAAAGTGCTTACGAGGCTTACAAGGAGCCTGGCACCTATTAAGCACTACAAATATATTTGACTAATAAATAAATCCAAATGTCTACAACCTCCTAATATCTACATCGGCTCAGCCTATAGGACCACAACAAAAGCATAGGCAGAAGAGGAGAGTCTTAGAGGACTGGTGCAGTTATGCCAAACTGGCCACACTCTTGGTGTGGTGGGGGAGCCACACAGCACAGCTGTGGCCGTGGGTCATCCTGGAAGGGACCACCCACGCCCCATATTTCCCACTCAGGCTTAAGGATGGAAATCCATATGACCACACACCCGTTTCTGCTGAACCCTGAACTTGGACTTTGACAGCCAAATGCAAAGAGAGTCTGTTCCTTCCCGCCAGGTCACCATGGATTTGCTTCCACTGGCTTGCAAAGAAGTATCCAGATGAAGCCCCGCTGCAAATGAAGGTATTCACAGCTTGAGCAAAAGAAATCAGGAGTCAAATGGGGCACAGAAGGGCAAACAGATCAAACTGGCCAGGGCAACACGTTCTGTAAAAGATTCAGTTATTTATTCTTTCTCCCTCCCTCTCTTTTTCTTTCTTCCTTTTCTTTCCTTCTTTCCTCCCTCCTCCCTCCCTCTATTTTTCTCTTCCTTCTTTAAAACAATTAGAAACATTATGGTCATTTCCCTACTCAAGGATCTTCACACTAATGCAAATACCAGAAGGGCAGGGTACACAAAAAAGACCACTTTAATTCCTACTGACTTTAACTCATGTATTCAGCCAGTCATTCAGTTATATTTCTTAAGCACCTACTCTGTGCCAGGCACTACTCTAGGCACTAGAATACAGGTGTAAACAAAACAGGCAAACACTCCTGTCCTGTTGACATAGTGGTATGGGAGATGGATCCCTGCCACAAAGCAAAGCTGCTGTGTAGGGCTGCAGACCAAAGAACTTCCCAGAAGAAACCAGATCTTTAAGTTGCATCTGAATTACTGAGATCCACATGTTGCTCTTAGAAATCTCGTTTGGGGTTTTACCGTAGAATTATAACCCCATTTCTGGGTGGACAGCCTCTGCCCCAGTGTGAAGTTGAACCCACGTCCCATGAGGACAGACTCTTAACTAGGAGTGCCTATTTATTAGGGAGAAGGGAAGACTGAATGTTGGCCTTGAATGCCATCTTCAAACAGATGTTTTGCCATCCTGCAAAAGAAAGGATACACTCCTTCTGAGTTACTCCAGGAAGTGGATCTCAGGCCAAAGAAGTAATTTTGGCTCCCCATGAGAATCAACTAGAATTGCATCCTAACAATAGACCAACTGCCTCCAGAGGTAGGGGCAGCCCTGCCCTGGATGCATGGGTGGCCACTTGCTGTGCATGACAGGAGGGGAAGGTGGTGCCAAAAGGGAGAGTCACTAAAATGCCTCATAAGTCCTCTTCCACCAAGAGATCCTATGAGTTGAAGATGCTAAAAGCAGCATCCTCACAAGGCCACTTGCAGACAACATTCTTATCTGAGTGGCGTATGCAAGGAAAATACATCTCCTCCCACATCCCAGAGCTGTTGAACCTGTAAGTACAGATGTGGACTGTGTCAGCATGTATCTTTCAGGTGTGCTGAGGGCAGAATGGGCCAAAGAAGAACACACTTCCACAACACTACAGCTCACATCCCACAGCAGAGGGGCCAAGGGACTCACCCAAGGTCATCAAGACAGAAAGTGACAGAGTTGGGATTACTCTGTCTTGTAGCTCAGCTCCCAGGAAATGCTCTAAGGCAGGGAAAGACGGATGACAACCTCCAAAGGTGAAAGAAGGCTTTGCTGGATGTCCCTTGAGAGCCACATAAGCAGACTAAGAGAAGGAAGTCAAAGTTCTTTTCTATAAGGAGCAGGGCTGCTGGCTAAGGGCCTCCTACCACTTCCTACAGTAGGTGTGATGCTGTCTCCTCAATCCAAACAGTGGTGTTGGGAATGGTGATTCACGAGCAAGAGTCCTTAGGCCACTGAGAGAGAACCACAGAGAGAGCCAAGGCAGGGCTCGAAGTCCGGACAAGTTTTCCAAAGTCTGCCTCCAGATCCATAACCTCTCAGGCCCAGCTGGTTATGACTGTGGCAAGAAGCAGAAAAGCGAGCACAAGGATGTGGCAAAGTTTATAACATAAATTCTCAAAGCCGAAAGAGAGAGAGTTGGATTCTAAAAACTCAGGGAAATAGAAAAGAAACAAGAAGAGGGAAAATTAGCAGGAACCCCCAGGGGGAATTGAAAAGGAGATTTGAAGCAGCTTCCAGTCAAGCATCACCAATTCAGTAGAAATAAGGGCAGGCTAATCCCTATCAATGAAACAGACATGAAAATTCCAAAACACTTTAAAGGAAATGCATTTTTACTGCTTCCCAGGCCAATGCAGGATTTCAAACTCAACTAAAAAAATAAAATAAAATTGATCTTCGAAGAGCTACTTCAATGAATAGATAAGAATGATTTGTAATTAACATGCCAATTGTCTACTAAGAGCCTGCCTGTAAACAATCTAACCTTCTCCATGGTGTATGTCCCCTGCGAAATCTCTGCAGTCTTGTTTGAGCTATTAATCTGTTCATCACAGATTTTTATCAGACAAAGAAAAAAAAAACAACTTTGCCCAGGTCCAATTTGGATAAATTTTGAATTAGTGGCATCTAAATCGATGCGGCTTAATGAAGTTGTGGCAGGACAAGTTCAAGAAGGCAAGTGGGACGGAGAGGGGAGAAGGAACACAGCTCGACAGAAGTGAACAGGAATCAAAACAAGGACAGATGGAGAAGACACAGCAGTGGACAGAACACCGAAAGTGACACGAAGAAACATTTTAATGATGTGACTTAAAAGCAAGGGAGAGGTGTAAGAGATCCTCGGCTCAAAAGCCCGATATTCTTCTTTGCGAATGCTTGAGGGTGGGTAAGAAGCTGGCTGTTGATTATCTGAGCATTGAAACGCATTGATATTTCCCATTGCATAAATAGTCTCCCAAGACTAGGGGACACCATTCCTGGGAAACTTTAGGCAAGTTTCTCAAGATGCAGCAAAAAGTCAGAAACAGCTAACTATGAGTCCAACAGGGAAGGTGGAATCCAGATTCTTCCCCAAGTTCTGGAGCAGCCTCAGCTTTTGAGCCAGCCACATGCCCTGTCGCTGCAGGGAGGTGGATTAAGAGGAGTCTCACCTTCAGTCAAAGCCGTCCAACAGCAGTGACTAAGGTCAGAATTCCCTAGTGATTGTATCTGAGCCTGATCCTAGGGCTGAGGGGGAAAAACTCCCCTGGCGACTCCCTTCTTTGCTCCTGTGGTGTTTGGCCACCAACCTGCCTGACTCCTAGCAAAGATCCATACTCTCAGGACCTTAGAAAGGAGTGGATGGATGGGCTCTGGAAGGGACTCTCAGATGCCACTTCAAATTAACAGCCACCCCCTCCCTCCGCCAAGCCTTTCAGAATTCATATTCCTCCCACTGAAACAGCAAGGGCGAAGGAAGAGAGAAGTGGCTGTTTGGGTGGAAAACACGCTTCCCAGAAGAGGACATTTGGCTAAGGGAACAACGAATATGTCCAGAGGACAGATGTCCTGAGTAATGAGACTTTAATGCCGAAGCTAATGGGAACAGTACACGAGACCAAATGCCAAAAAAGCAAGGAATAATGAGAGTGTTTGCGAAGACTGCAGAAAGCAGCGACTCTTCTCCCAAACACTGGGGAATGGGGCCAAGGTTCTAGCCGCCCAGAGTCTCACTGGGGCTCCTGCGTCCGTGGGTCTGGAGAGACGGACAGGGGCTTTAGGAAAGGAGGATCTAAGTGTTCTCTTGCTCTTCTAACAAGGAGTAGGCATGAGTCAAGCAGGGACAAGAAGGATGAAAACAGGCAGCGGGAACGCTGGGTTCCTGCGGAAGACTAGTGAGATACATTTTCACACACCCTCAAGCAGAGGTGAGTTTCCTGCTCAGGTGCCCCTGGCAAGAGCTGCACACCAGGGAATGTGAGTTCAGCTGCTGCTCACCGCCCTGTGACAACCGGACCTTGAGGCGTGTGGCAGGTTGGGAGCTGGAGAGTAAAACACAGGCTATTAGAGTGTCCCATTATTCCTTCCTTTCCACGTGCCCCTCAGGACAGGGGACTTGAGAGAACCAGAAACAGAGAATCAC
The DNA here is from genome assembly GCF_029281585.2 of Gorilla gorilla gorilla. Lineage (NCBI taxonomy): Eukaryota > Metazoa > Chordata > Mammalia > Primates > Hominidae > Gorilla > Gorilla gorilla. The sequence goes on along the minus strand of NC_073243.2, from coordinate 26,540,784 downwards.
AGGGAAAGAGTGAGTCATTAGGAAGCACAGCCACAAGGGTAGAAATAGGGAAGGAATAAAACTAGAACAGGGAACAACAGAAGCAAGTTGGCTAAAGTGCTGTGTCTTGTATGCACAACGCTAGATGTTAGAAATGAGGCAGGGTGGGAGAGTTGTGATAAATGGAGCTGTTTGTGAGCTCTACATCTCAGTAATTAAAACTAGAAATATCCCTAGGTCCATACTGCCTCCCAAATCGCCTCTTTTCTCTCCTGTGCCCCTTACCCAAGCTCCCATCACTGCTCTCCACTGACTCATGCAGAATTGCCCAGGGGTTCTTTCAATATTGTCAAGTTTTTTTTCTCAATTAAAATCAGGGTGTTTTGTTTTGTTTAATATTTTCTTTGCATTGCCTTTGCTATCCTCAGCCAATATCATATATTCCTGAAAGAGAGCTCTTTCACTGCCCTGAGGATCTTGCTGCCTGCATGCAATCTAAATGGGGGCCGCCGTTCTGGTTCCACAGAGCCCTCATAGGTAGGTCACTTATCTTCCCAGTCTTTCACTATGATAACCAGTCCCAGGGCATGGGAAGGTAGGTCTTTGCTTTCTTAAGTAATCTGAGTATCACTGACTCCATTACATTCAGGAAGGTGAGACCCAACTGTTCTACTGGACTTGAGAGAGAGAAGGGCACCAGCAATGTACTAGCTGTGTGACCCTGGGCAAGTTACTAAGCCTCTCTGAGTCGGTCTCCTCATCTACAACATGGGCCCCTACACTCAGACGGGATGATGGGAGGATGCAGTGAGATAATGCAGGTTAGGTGCAAGCTGGATGCTGGTACAGAGTAAGCCCTCGAGACCCGGCACTCTTATGAGTATCTCTCTACCATCCTCTCCACTTCCTTGAGTCTTCATCTCACCGAGACCTCCAGTTCCCTCCAACTCTGGCTTGTGGGCTTGCATGAGTGATGGGGTTGTGTAAGCTCCTGGGACACACAGCTCCCACTGTCCTGACACGTGAGCAGAGTTAAGAGGGACTCCCCAGGCTCACAGCAAGACTGACTCCTCCAGAATGCCCAACAATGGCCTTTAGAGGGTCATCAGGACCAGAGGCTCTGCCCCGGCCTATGCACGGGGGCAGTACAAATGCCCAGCCCTTTACCAACCCCTAAATCCTGACTGAGATGAAGGAATGCCATTCTACCCAGGTAGCACAGCCATGGCTTCCCTGCCTGCAAACGCTGAGTCTGGTAACCCTTGCCACCTGCCTTTACACTCAGCCTGCCCCACCCTCGCTCCATTTCGGTGATCAATTCATCCACTGAATGGACATTTGGGGGTGGAGTGAGTGGTGATAAATGCACATTAGGAATTGATCAGCAGTGCTCACTGGCAGCCTTATCTTCCTGGGCTTGCAAATATTTCTACATCATCTAAGGCAGTCTGGCCCAGCTGGTGACCCCGTCTGAATGCAGAAGTACAGAGGCGACAGCCCTGGGATAGAAAGAAGGGAAGGCACAGTGAACATTCTGGCTCTGACCCCGAGCCTCACTGCATACATCCCGTAAAACTGGGTCCTTTTACCCTCAGTATCAAACTAGGAAGCTAAATTAAGCTAACTGTCTACTATCTCATGCAGAAATGTGGGACATGCACTTTTTCACCCTTTCTGAGCAGTTTCATGTGAAATGCTTGCTGCAGACTCAACTCCTTTTTCTCCCTCTCTCTTCAGACCCCCACCACCTGCCTGACACACAGATAAAGCATAAAACTGATTTTCTTAAGGCCAATAATTGTCCTTCCTCATGAGGAGTGTTCTCTTCAAAATGATCATCGTGGATTGCCAGGCACTCCTGTGCAGAGCTGCCATTCACTCCTCTCTGAAATGCCTCTTCTGGGCTCCTGCCTTCAGAGACAGCTGACACGGCTCCTAGGAGAGCAAGTCTCATTACTGGAGGCACTCTTGATTTCTGATCACCTATTTCATTCATCAGACTCAGCCCCATGACTTACCATTGCTTACAAGAATCAAATCAACCCTAGGAAAATTAAAATATGTTAACCTTATATAAAGTCAAAATGACATGCCATGGGCTCTCAATGTACTTTCAAGAGAGGGACCATGGAAACATTTTCTGCAGAAAAACCAGCATGCGGCCTCCCAAGGTGACTGCTTGGAAGGGTGACACATTAAGGTATGTACAACCAGGTTCTTTCAAAGGAAGTATCAAGCACATTACAGGGAAAACCCCCAAACTGCATGCCACAGAGGTTATTTTCACATAATGATTAAGCCCAGATTTCCAGCTTCATTAGCCTGCAGTATCTGGGCCCAGAGCTGAGAAAGGGCAAAACTGGCTGGCGCCTATGAATGAGCTTCCGTGGCTTGCAGAGCTATATTCTATGCAGGGGGCCAACCCAGAAGATAACCCTGAAATCACACACACATATACACACGCATACAAACGTCCACACACACGCGCGCACACACACACACACACGGCCACTGGATGGCGGGAGGTCTCTGGCCTCTCACAGAGCTGAACTGCATTGATCCGGTAGGTCTCAGCATTCAGCATTTCCACTCATCTTTGGGAGAGAGAGAGAAAGCATTCACAGTCTGAATTTTTTTTTTTTTTTTTTTTTTTGAGACGGAGTCTCGCTCTGTCGCCCAGGCTGGAGTGCAGTGGCGCGATCTCGGCTCACTGCAAGCTCCACCTCCCAGGTTCACGCCATTCTCCTGCCTCAGCCTCCCCAGTAGCTGGGACTACAGGCGCCGCCACCATGCCCGGCTAATTTTTTTGTATTTTTAGTAGAGACGAGGTTTCACCGTGTTAGCCAGGATGGTCTCGATCTCCTGACCTCGTGATCTGCCCATCTCGGCCTCCCAAAGTGCTGGGATTACAGGTGTGAGCCACTGTGCCTGGCCCTGAATTTTTAATGACAGATTTCTGCCCACAGTTTCATTCGGTGACTTTTTGCCCCAGTCCACAACTCTTTGGCTTGTGCTGTTATTTTCCTTCTTCAATGGTCCACATTACTCAGACCTTATAAAAGGATTATGCTTAGATTAGGTTATTGCCCTTTAGAAAGGAACATGAAAAAACTGCAAAAGGACCGGGGAAGATCGACGGAAATCATTTTAGTGGAGACATTCAGTGGAAACAGTGAACCAGGAGGGGTACAGAAACGTAGGAAAGAAAGAGAAAGGAGAAGGCTGTAACTCACATCTCTAAGGATCCCAAAGTTATTTGGTGATGACTAACTAAGGAACGTGCAAAGAGTAAATAAGCAGAATATATTTTCATTGAATGAGAGGAGTCTGAGCACTAGAACACAGGCGCCCTAGCTTAACCTCCAAGCTCACCCACCCACTAGCTGGGCTCCTTGGCACTGTGATCTAGCCTCTCTGAATTTCAGTTGCCTCACTTGTAAAACTAGGTAACTAGATTAAATGAATTGCCTGCAATGAAAATGTTATAATTCTGTAATAGATGACAAAAGAATAGAATGTACTACCTTGCTTTTTCAGAAGTTCTGGTTTCACTTCGAGAGATTAAAAAAAAATAGAATTAGCAATGTATCCTGAATTGTTTTAAAATTAAGCTTGCTCAAGGGTTGAGTTCAAGGGACTGAGACCCTCTGAGGATTCACTGGTAACCCTTGTACCCAGGCCTCTTATCTCTCTACAATATCTGCAAAGAAAGACACTAAAGGCCAGGCTCGGTGTCTCACACCTGTAATCCCAGCACTTTGGGAGGCAGAGGTGGGCAGAGCATGAGGTCAGGAGATCGAGACCATTCTGGCTAACATGGTGAAACGCTGTCTCTACTAAAAATACAAAAAATTAGCCAGGTGTGGTGGCGGGCGCCTGTAGTCCTAGCTACTTGGGAGGCTGAGGCGGGAGAATAGCTCCAACCAGGGAGGCGGAAGTTGCAGTGAGCAGACATCGTGCCACTGCACTCCAGCTTGGGCCACCAAGCAAGACTCCATCTCAAAAAAAAAAAAAAAGAAAGACGCCAGAGAGGTGAGGTCATAAACGTAACTCAGGAAGAAATAATGGGGTGGAGTTTCCCAAGGTAAGGAAAAGAGGGGAAAAATCACAACAGAAACTACAAAATGAACTTAGTCTAAATCCTCATATATTCCACCCAAGCACAACCCCTCCCACCACCACCAACCAATCTGAGACATCTTACATGCTTGTAAATTGAAACCATCATTTTGTGGTTCCAGAGGTGATATATCATCAAGGGCTATGAGCAAAATTGTAAGACAAAATTCACCATAATTTCAAAAAAGGATGGTACAGGAGTTTGAATGGGGAGAGGGCAGCAGGGAAGGAGGGTGGTGACCTCCCATAGCCAGGAGCACGGTGGCAGTTCCAGCATGTGGTAGGAATTCTTGCAGACTATAGAAATTGAACTAGAAAGGGAAGACCTAAATACAATCTGCCAGCCCCTGGAAAATCAGGCGATGGAACTGGAAGCATGAAGCTTCTTTTGTTGTGGTTCCCTTTTATTCCGGATCCGTAGGACTGTCCGTCTGGAGCTAGTGAATTAGCCTCTTTCAATCAGATCACTTTCTCAGCTGTCTTAACCACTGTTTCCTGCACAATTGATTTGAATCCACTGCACGGTCAATCCGATCTCTCATTAAAACCAGTTGAAAACAATGAATTAGGCTTTTTTCTCTAGCTGTGTCTTGGCAGCCTAGAACAGTGGGTAAACTTGGTACCTTAGCAGTCGATTCCCAGAAATGAATGTGCTCCCCACCTCGGGTAGGGTAAGAGGGGAGAAAGGGATGGGTGTGAAGGCCTTCTGAGCTTGGGGAGGGGCAGGAAGGGACATGAAGACAGTGAGCAATGTGACCAAGGAGAATTGCACAGTGTAGGGAATTTGAAAAGTATTTGCATGGCTGCCCTGCTAAAGCAAGAAGGAACCCTGCTAACCTCACATATCAAAGGCAACATGTGTCTTATAAGCTTATATGGTGTAGTATGAAACACATCTTGCCCAGGGAAGGTGAGCAGGGCTCATTCGTTAAGTGAATGTCTGTGTGTGTCTGCAAGAGTCAGGACAAACCAAGCCAGCCTGTGGCACATGAAGGCAGGGCAACGTCACTTTGTCCCTTCAGTGGGAATAATCAACCTCTCACCGGATTGCTTTCCTCCTTTTGCTATTTTTGCTTCTTTCTGCCTTCCCAGCATCCTTCTCCTAGCCCTTCCTCCATAAGACTTCTCCAGTTCTTCCACAATTTTCCTCTTTCCCTACAAGCATTTATTTTTTCTTTTTATTTTTTGAGACTGAGTCTCGCTCTGGCCCCCAGGTTGGAGTGCAGTGGTGCGATCTTGGCTCACTACAACCTCTGCCTCCCAGGTTCAAGTGATTCTCCTGCCTCAGCCTCCCGAGTAGCTGGGACTACAGGCGCATGCCACCATACCCGGCTAACTTTTTGTATTTTTAGTAGAGACGGGATTTCACCATGTTAGCCAGGATGGTCTCAATCTCCTGACCTAATGATCCACCCACTCTGGCCTCCCAAAGTGCTGGGATTACAGGCGTTAGCCACCGCACCCGGCGAAGCATTTTTTTTTTTAACTCAAAGAAAAAAGAAATAAAGGCAAGGCTAAAACTTTCAGTCCAAGGCAAGATGCTTTTTTGTTTCTTTCCTTCTATATTTGAAGTAGAAAAATAAGTCGACTCTCTATTTAGATCAATTCATTATAGTGAGCTCACAGTGCTTCAAAAAACGCAGTGACTTGACAATTTGTTGCCCAGGAGCCTAGGAAGAGAACTCACTAAATCAGCCAGCGAAGGGGCCCTGCCACTGCAGTTATGTGGCCTGTGAGGAAATAACAGAGCTCTTTGAGTTTCTAATTAATTTCTGGAGGGAGAAAGAGTAGAACAAAGTATTCCCTTGACTTCTTCTAGAAATAAGCAAGAGAACCAACCCAAGATGAAGGGGTCACCTCCTAATACTTTTTCCTGTTGATATCCGCCTGGATTTTTCTTCCCACCCCCCTAGATATCCCCCCCCCCAACCCTGCCTACATTCTTTGATCCCCTCTGCTACTGCGCAGGCAGTGGGAGGACCCAGGGCAGCTCTGATTTCACCAACTGCGTCTCCAGCATCCTAATAGCTTCCTGACCCATCTGTTAATTAGCCATTAAAAAAAGCCACACAGTTCCTCCCTCAGAATGATTCTCATCTCCAAGACACTAATGAATCAACTCAGGGTGAGAAGGAAGGAACAGGTTTGGATGTGAGACAGCTAGCACAAAAATGAATGTCAAAAAGGACCCAGGCTCCCAGGCGGTTTCCTGGGTGCAGCCCATGCCCTTGGCGGCCCTCCCAGAACAAAAAGCCCCTCAGGGGAGCTGTGAGGAAGTCAGTCAGGAAATAGCAAAATCTGTGGATGGCTGCAGCTTGAGCCTTAGCCTGGGCAGTTTGGAGGAAGGGAAAGTGAAGTGGAGATCCTGGTAGGAATTGGGCTTCCGGTTGGGAAAGGCAGGCACGGCTGCCCTGGGGCTCTCTGGCCACATCCAGCACCCAGCTCGGCCTTTCAATCCTGTGCCCATCTCTTCCTCCTCCACGGAGTCCAGCTAGCTGAGTCGGACTTGGTACTCATCTATTAGAATCACAAGAGAGCTGACGGTTTCCCCCACAGACACTGATTTCTCACTCAGAAACACGATAGCAAGGTCTAATCACTTCTGGAAACGATGAAATCTGTTCCTCCCTGAAGGAGTAGAGAGATGAAAGGAAGTCCTACCCTAAGGAATGTGTGTGCATGGGCAGGCGGAGGGCTGTCCAGCCTGGGAGCACTAAGGCAGATGCAGATGGCCCATCCCTTCCCTTCACCCCTGCTCACACTCCCATAAATGTCCCTCTCCAATGAGGCTGTTCTCACTGAAACTCCCTCAGACTCAGCCCCTGCCTGCCCACCTATCATCTTCAGGGGGAAGCACGCACTGAAACCGGCTTGTCTTTCTTGTTCAGAAAGGAAACATCTTTGCTGAGCTATTTCAAGGAATATGTAACTGCATGCACATCGGCTTCCTCTCTTGACCTCTCGAGAGTGTACATTCTTTCTCCTCCCCACTTTCCCTAAGGAAAACTCATTACGGTGTGAATATTTCTCTTTCTCTATCACTCCCTCCTTTTCCCTACCTTGATTGCCCAACAAGACAGTCTACACAAAAATACTCCCCAGAATGGCAAACGGTGGTCTCTGAGGTGTGAGCAAAGTGAGAGGAGTGGTGTAGTCACACTCACCCCCAGGAGTCTGAGATCAACTTGCACACTCACCCTGACATGCCCCGGAAGCAAGAGGTTGAGTTGGGACATTGTGCTTCAGTTACCCAGAACTGAAAAATAAGTTTCCCTGACCTGCCCAAGGTCATTCATGGAGTTTCATAGATGGATCGCCCATGCTCTGTCCCCCTGCCGCCCCACCACACACAGACAGGCATTGTCCCCTACCCAACAGGCGCGGATATGATGGTTTCCAAAGCACTGATCAGGCAAGACTGCAGCTGCTGGAAGAGAGGCTGTGAACTGAATAAAATCAGGAGGTGAACTTGAGGGGGAAACATCCCATATTTGCATAATGTTCTGAGGCCTGAAATTCATCTCCCTTCCCGTGGTTACTCTGCTTCCCCAACCCCAGAGAGAAGCTGCCCCAATGCTGTAATCACCTTCACCCTAGTTTGGCATAAGGGGCATCAGGGTGGTGGGAAGGGGAGAAAACACCAAGAGGGACAGTGACCTCTCCAGGGTCATGTGCCAATGCCAGCATCCAAAGATGCCTGCTGCCAGCATTTGAGGACACCGCCCTCTGTATCATCCCAGGCGATGACGAATAAATTCTGTGTGAGGTGGAAGGGTCAGGGCAGCAGGCAGTTTTCCCTGAGTACAGAGAACAATGGCTCAGAAAGAAAGTAACTTAAAGAAAGATGTGTAGGAATCAACAAGCAAGCGGCTGTGGTCAGAGCAGAAGGTTTAATGAGAGGCCAAGGCCACAGGGGAAGGGGAAAAGGAGACAAGCCTCCAAGTCTTGAGGCAGAACTGTAAGGATGATAAGGACCAGCACATCTGCTTCAGGACAGCACCTGCCCACGGGCAATTCCTTCTTTTCTTTCCACACTGAGCCGAGACAGAAAATTCTTTGCCAGACAAGATGCAAAAGAAACTGTGTCTTGCCTTTATTTTGCTCACCTTCCCACTTGTCTTCTGCATTTGAGAGCCAAGACTGACCACAGGTCACACAAGAGGATACTTACTGCACTATCTGAGACATGAGATGCAGGTGGAAGACAGGGTGGAGGCATCTCAGGGTGACAGAGCCTTATAAAAGGGTCTCCTTTTGGAATCACTCCAATTCCAGCACCCGAGTTTGAGGTACCCACCCTTTGTGGATTTGACTCAATAAAACCTTCCAGGGAGTATCATTTCTCTCAACACCCACAGTATCAAGCAGAAAAAAAAAATCAGCTCTTTTAACATGCCTAGAAATTTCTATCTGCCTTTCTCTCTCTTCAGCAAGGCAGGGGTGATTAATGTGCACAGCAGCGAGGAAGGAGGTTTTCAGGTGGTAAGGATAACAAGCAGGACGCAGAGAAGAGCTCAAGGTGAACGGGTCAGTGTGGGGGCCTGCAGGACTGACTGACAAGCAGTGGTCTGGGGGTGGTCATGGTGACTAGGGCAGTGCCCACACCATGCACCAGAAATAGAGGCATCTCCTGGGGCAGGGTTTGTTCCCTGAGAGGACTCTTGCACCATGTCCAGCCATCCATCAACATGAGGGGACAGGAAGCCGAGCTAACTCTGCATCCTCTGGGTGTGTCATTCCTAGAGTTCTAAGGGGAGGCTGGGTTTCTGTCATCCCCTTGGCTTTGACTTCCCCAAGGGCTCACTGGGGGGGCAAGATGGTGCGTCGGGGCAGCATTCAGCGTGCAACCACGGACTGCCATAGTTTGAGCTCTTGGCGTAAGTTTTGGTAGGAGGCAGCTCCCACTGTCTCTCGAACGTAAGCAGTGAAAGATGCCCCACCAGGTTTAACACAGGCGAGTACTGTTAACTCAGAGTTCTGCCTACAGGGTTTCAAAGAACAAGTCCTCTAGTCTCAGCAGGAAAGATAAACATCCCACTCCGCAGGATGCAATGAGGAGACACCATCTGTGCTTGGTCAACATGGAATGGAGAAATCTTTATCCCTACTTCCGGCAGGAGGCATCCTTTCTATAAAACCCCAATTCCTAATGTACGAGAACATCTCAGTTGACACTAAGCCACTTGGTACCGCTTTCAGTAAGGTTCCAACATTGGTCAGTTTCCTATATTGAAGATGACACTCTGATTTGACTCAAAAAACTAAATGCCATTAAGAACCTACACCAAAGTGCCCTCATGCCAGGAAAGCAGAACCCTGGATCCTCATCCACGATTACAGAATTTGTAACATTCTTACACTTGGAACTTCACGCACTCAACCAATTCTTACCCTGCCTTGTAAATCCCCCTACCACCAAAGCATGCATTCCCGGTTCTGAAGAAATGGAGGAGGGGGCACAAGAAGACCCTGATTTATTGCATGCAAAAGGAGCGATGGTGGAAATGACTAGAGGGCCTGGGGAGGTGTGATGATGCCGAGAGTGAAGAGGGCAGGGGAAGCAAGCTGAGAGGGTGAGGCCCGGGGAGACCGGGGCGCGCAGCACGCGGCGCTCTCACCTGTGGATGTTCATCTCCCGTGGAGGGCGGTGGGCCTTGTCGTAGGAGACCTTGGCGAAGACGCCGGCCACGATGACGAAGGCGATCACCCCGCAGGTGATGTAGACGGTGAAGTTGGTTTTGTCCTTCTCCGGGTCATACTTGTTCTCGGGCCCCGGCGACACCACCTTGGTGCTGGGCGTCTGTACCCACACCGGGCTCTGGTAGTTGGTGCACTGGCGCTGGTCCAGCTTCTCGTGGCGCTTCTTGCAGCAGAAGCGGTAGTAGCAGGTACCGCAGCAGTACAGGTAGCCGCTCTCGCTGTTGTTACACTCGAACTCCTTGTCGTACTGGCCGCTCACGTCGTAGTAGCCCCAGCACGTCTCGTAAGTGACGGCCGCGCTGGCCGCCGCCGCCACAGCCGCCGCGGGCTGCCCCCGCCGGCTTCCCGCCTCCGGGATTCCGGGCGCCCGGGCGGTGCCGTTCAGCTCGCGGCCGCCCCGTGCCGGGGCGCCCCCGGCCCTCCGGCCCCCGACGGCAGCGCCGCCTGCACTCAGGGTCCGGTTAGCGGCGCGGCCGCGGGCTCCGTGGGCGCTGGGCAGCAGGTCCAGGGACTCCAGCGAGAGCAGCAGCAGCAGCAGCAGGAGGCGCCACAGCGCCATGGCGGGGCCGGGCGGGAGGGCGCGGGGAGGCTTCCGCGGCAGGCCGCTCCCCCGGCGGGCCGGGCTCGGAGGACCCGCCGCGCGGGCCGGGCTGGAGGCGCTGAGGGGTCAGCGGCTCCGGAGCGATGGCGCCATCGAGGCGCGGGCGGCAGTGGCGGCGGCGGCGCGCGGTGCGCACGGACCGGCCCGGCGCGGGCTGCTCGGGCTCTCAGGCTGCGCGCCGGCTCCGCGCTCCCCCTGCGGGCTCGGCGCGCCTCCCGGGCAGCCCCATCCCCCGCCGGCGGTGACTGCGGCCCCGCGCGCGGCTCGGCTTAGGCAGGACCCGAAGCGCGGCTCCGGCCGGCGGCGGCGGCGGCGTGGTCCCGTCCGGGCGGGTCCTGCGGGACAAGACGGGGAGCCAGTCACGGGGTGGGGCGACTGGCGCTCCGGGAGCAGGAGGGGAACCGCGGGCAGGCGGGCGGGGAGGGTGCGCGCAGCCCTCGAGGAGAGAGACTCGGGGCCGGGAGGGGCGTAGAGCCCGCTCCCAAGACGGGGTCCCGCGGCCCTGCGCGCCTGGAACCGAAAGCGCACGGGCCGCCCCTCCAGGCGCAGCTCGGCCGCCCGGGTCCCCCAGCCGCCCGGCCCCGCAGCGCGCTCCCGCCGCAGGCTGGCTCCCTGGGACGGAGCCGGTTGAGGCTGGGGTCCGGCGGCGAGCCGGGAGAGCGCGCGGCGGCTGGACCTCACTCACTCACCATGCCCGGCTGCGACTGCAGAGGCGGCAGCGGCGGCGGCGGCGGCGGCGCCGGGGCGAGGCGGGAACGCAGCTGCCGGAGCGAGCGAGCGGAGAGCCGCCGGCTCGCCGCCTGCACTAGTGCCGGAACGTGTGCGAGAGGGAGCGAGGGAGACACACGCACTCACACACCCGCACACACGGGAGCGCCGCGAGGGGAGGGGGGACAGGGGAGGGGAGGGCAGCCGCTCTCCGCCACCCACGTTTGCACGCCCGGGCGCTTAGGGTGCGGGGCGGGGGGACTCCTTTTTTCTTCTCTCGGATCGCAGCAGTTGAAGCTCCGCGTCACGAAAGCTCCGGACAGCAGTTAATCAACACGGCGAACCCGGCGGGCGAAGAGGGGGCCGGGAGCAGGGCGGAACGTCCGCTCTGCAGCCGGCCCGCGGCAGGGACAGACCTCCCCTGCCATTGCCCTCTCTAGCCTTCGCGACCAGTCCCCACCCTACCGGAGCCCGGGGCAGCGCGCTGCCAGAGCGGGAGTTGGGGTTTCTGCAAGCCTTTGCCTCTCCCTAGTGGTGATACTCGCAGCCAGGAGAAGAGGTCAAACCCATTGCTACAGGTTCCCAAACTGAGTCCAGGGGTCAAGTGGCTTGTCTGAGGCTGTTGGGCGACCCGTGAGCTGAGCCTACACTCTCTTCCCCTTGGTCACTCTTTCCCCAACCCCGTACCCACTAAGCATAAAGGCGCTAGACAGCCCCGGGACTGGATGTCAACTCTTTGCTATACTTTTTTTTTCCCCGCGGAGCCTCGAGGCCATTAGAAAGCTGTCTGAACCTCTGAGACTCAGCTTTGTAACCCCTGTGTTGAAATCTCTGTTCTGCAGCTCCTATGGGAGGTGAGGAGGATGGGGGTACAGGGCGGGGGTGCTTTCCGGGGTGGTTGCGTGTCTGGGTCTGTGGAAAGGAGGCCTGAGTCTAACTTTCACAGCTACGAGGCCATCCTAAAAGAGAATCATAGTACCATCCTTGGCATGTGCCCTTGGAGGAGGTAGGGGGAACTGAGAACAAAAAGCGATGGCCAAGGCCAAGATTCTGCCTGCGTGACCAGCGTGCTTTGGTTGAAGGCAGGGAACTGAAGGCAGGGAACAGGCTGTCAGAGCGAGGGCGGTAGAGAATTTTCCCTGAGACTTTCTGTTCAGTCCCACTCATGTGTGACCCAAACAAGGGAGCCCTATCCAGGAACGGAAGAGTTCCTCTTTTGGGAACCGTGGAATGGATATATTAGAGCTCGAACTCAGACTCCAAGACACAAGAGGGAGATCCTGATATTGACTAGGGGCTGGGGTGGTGGGGGGTGGGGGGTGGTGCACAGACTATCCCCGCAGCTCCCCACTTGCTACTGTCTCCATTCCCTCCCTCTTCCTCTGCACTTCCTCCCGTTCCCTTAACTTCTCAGTTGCCACCTTCTTCTTAAAGATTCTGTCCAACAAACATTTGTTTAGTGCCTACTCCCTGCCAGCAGAATGAATAAGAGAGTCCCTTTCCTCAAGGAGGGGGACCTTGTAGACCATTAGGGAGACAGATAAACAAATGATTTCCACATGGCAAGGTTACGTCTCATGATAAAGGCGGACAGGGTGCTCTGAGAGCAGAAGACGGGCACCCAGCCTAGGCCTGCAAGGGGAAAGATGGGGGTCAAATGTAGCTTTCTCAATGAGGTAGAGCAGAATCTTGAAGAATGGATTACGAGTTAATACAGCAAGCAATAGGGGAAGGAGGCTCCCAGCAGAGGGAACATCCTTAGCAGAACCAGAAAGACAGGAAGTGGTTAAAGGTGTGTGAGCAGGGATGCAAGCAGTTTAGCGATGAACCCTGAGGGAGTCTTCCAAATAAGGCTAGCAGGAGGGCATTGAATCCTCCCTTGCAAAGAACTTGAATTTATTCTACAATTGCTGGGGAACTGTTGGTGGGTTTTAATCAGGAGAAGACACTGTCAGTTTTACATGTTTGCTGGATCTCTGAGTCAAATGGAGTAGGGAACACCGGACTGGATGCAGGAAAAGCAATTTGGAAGCTGTCCTGATAATACAGGTAAAAAATGATGAAGGGATGCAGTAGATTACTGGGAGTTGATGCCCACAGTGGAAATAAGCATGGCTGAAAAAGCAGGTTCAGGATAGAGTTAGCAATAGTCGTGTTGTGGTTCCTTTGAGAGAACTAAGTGGAGCTGTCCAGCACAAGAATTGCAAGCTCAGAAGAGAAGACAGGCATATATATACATTTGGGAATCATAAGAACATATTTGAAGACAACAGCCTTATATATTTACCTTTACACTCTGTGCAATTTCTAAGCTATTCCCTTCTTTGTCTCTTCCATGAGGCTTCACCATCCCTTCATTATTCCAGAATTTGCTTTTCCATGTCTGAGAGCCCCTTAATGATGGATAGGAGAAATGTGTCCTCCTCACATCAGACTCTAATGATTTGTTCAGCGGCATTAAGTAGGGGAAACTGATTTGGTTTCTCAGACCACCACCACCTATAAATGTATCCTGAACCCCTGTGCTCATAAGTGGTGGCATCAACACTCATGGAAATAATAGCATCTCAGGGTTGTGTAAGATCTTAGGGGTTATATATCCCAACTCTTGCTGCAGTACACTGTATTTCTTATTGACATTTCCAGCCCTCCTGGTTTGCCCTTTGTAGTAGAAAAGGTTGCTTGGTTACCACCATACATTTCTCTTTTCTCCTTCTAGTTTGAGCGCCTGAATTGTTGACAGTATTAAAGTGCTCTTTCTTTGTGGATTTGACTCAATAAAAAGTACCAGAGAAGAATCATCTCTTCCAACACCTCCACCAACTTCAGACAGTCCTGAGGTTCAGGGGGAGTGACCCAGTCCCTGGTTGTAGAAGGCAAATGCTGATTGGGTTGAGCTAGACATAATAAATTTTTTCCCCTTCACAGGGATTAAGAAGGGACATATGATCCAGTTCTAGCCAATACTAAGTGAGAGAAGTTTGCAGGGGGTTTCTGGGGAAATTTTCTTGCTCTTAAAAATAGTGATAATTCTTCTGCTTCTTCTTTGTCTTCTTCTGCTTCTTCGTCTGCTTCTGCTTCTTCTTCTTCTTCTTCTTCTTCTTCTTCTTCTTCTTCTTCTTCTTCTTCTTCTTCTTCTTCTTCTTCTTCTTCTCCTTCTCCTCCTCCTTCTCCTTCTCCTTCTCCTTCTCCTCCTTCTCCTCCTTCTCCTTCCTTCTTTCTTCTTTCTTCTTCTTCTTTTTTTGGTGTTATTTCTCTGGATGTTATTACCTTGGGGTTGGGGCACCAGCTAAGAGTTGAAGTTGATCTTCTTTTCTTTTTTTTCTTGAGACAAGGTCTTACTCTGTTGCTCAGGCTGGAATGCAGTGGCGTGATCTCAGCTCACTGCAACCTCCGCCTCCCGGGTTCAGGTGATTCTCTTGCCTCAGCCTCCCTAGTAGCTGGGATTACAGACACCAGCCACCGCGCCTGGCTAAGTTTTGCATTTTTAGTAGAGACGGAGTTTCACCATATTGGCTAGGCTGGTCTTGAACTCCTGATCTCAGGTGATCCACCCGCCTTGGCCTCCCAAAGTGCTGGGATTACAGGCTTGAGCCACCGCATCCGGCCTCAATTTTATAGTTGTTAGCACTGCTTACCAAATATCTCTGCCTCCCAGGCATGTAGTAGAATTGCAATTCCTAGCCCACTTGTGAGTAGGAGGGGAAAGTGACTAGTATCAGTCAATGAGTTGTGAGCAGAAATGATGTGTGTTATTTTTGAAACAGAGCATCTAATTGCTGCTGCAAGACACTCTAGCATTTTCATTTTCTTCTGGCATGGTGATCAGCGATGTTCTATATGGGAGTGGTTTTGTCAGTGTGAGTACTTAGGTGACTATAGTGAGGAATGCCTGATAGCTAATAAAAATAGTGTCCCACAATGGGCATGTAGCATGAGTAAATATAGATCAATAGATAGATAGATAGATAGATAGATAGATGGATAGTACATAGAGATATAAATATAAAAATATATAAATATTTCTATCTATAAATATCTATCTATATCTCTATCTATTAATATCTATCCATCTCTCTATGTATCTGCTTTTTAAAGCCACTGGAATTGAGGCCTATTATTGCAGCATATCCTAGCCCACCCTGACTGATACACTGAGGGTGCCAGCTGAAAAGATGGACAGAACATCATTGGGCCACTCAAAGAGGTATGCTCCAGGCCTTCCCATCTCTGGTCTTCTAGTAACGTGAGATAATTAAGTTTCCTTTTATTGAAGCCTGTCTGAATCCAAAGTTTCTCTTTCATGTAGCCAATGGCATCCTAATAAATACATCATGCATTGTCTGTCTCAGTTCTGAATTTCTCTAGGGCTTCTACCTAGCTATGCAATTTTGTACTAATCATATAACTTCCATGGGGTTCAGTTCACTCCTCTATAAATGAGCAGCTAAGTGAAGGGAGTGCCTCTAAGAAGTTACCTCTATTGCCACTTCACAGTATGTCTTTACCATGAACCTCAAGTATGAACTTGGGCCATGGCCTGGCATGACCTGCTCGCCTGCTGTCCTTCTAAGCTCATCTCCTGCCACTCTCCCCATACTCCCTCCCCTCAGCTATGCTGGTGTCCTTGTGTTCCTCAAGGCCTTGGTATTTGCTGTGCTCTCTGTCTGGAGATCTTATCCCCAAATGTATGTAGAGTTATTTCTCTCACTTCTGTAGATTTCTGCTTAAGAATCGCTGATGAAAATAGCACAACCATCATACCACTACCCACCATTTCCTCTTCCATCCTGTTCTACCTTCACCTTATCATGATGAATTTTCCAGCATGGCATTTATCACTAACTCATACACATTCATTCAGGCATTTAAAAATTCTATTCTGTTCTTCTACTAGAATGCTCAGTCTTGCTTGAATTTTGTGTCTGTTGTGTTGATTGCTGTATTCTGAAGGCCTGGAACAGTGCTTTGGTGGACCTGGAAGGACTCGTCTCCAACTGTCAGCTCCTTTAGGGTCTGTCTCAGCTGCAGAAAGTTGCCTCCCCTGGAACCATAGTCTTCCTTCCCCAGGGGGCTCACACCCAATGACTAATCAAATTCAAGGTATCAAGGTCCAGCCATTTCAGCCTAATACAATAATAAGATGGGCACTATTTCCTCTGAAGTTCTAGAGCACCCTAGGGTCAACTTTGCTGGACCTGTATCGCATCTGTCCAATCTTGCTTCCTTCCCCATTTCCATTGGTGATGACCCTTAAAGAATAGTTTGCATGCTACATTTTGTCTCAGTATCTGCTGGGAGAGATCTGAGCCTGCACCATAGGCATTCAGCATATATGTGTTGAATGAATAAGTGAATGAATGAATGAGTCCAGGAGCCCCAGGTTCCCACCATGGCATCCCTATATATGATTATATGGCTTTTGGTTTATCATATCTAGTCACAGTTAGAAACTATCTCCTAAGGCCACTGAATCCAATATTAAATAATTCTAATAGATAGAAAATTAGAGTACATTAGCTTTTGTTAATGTTGCTGATAGGCAAATCAATTTAGTGGCTCATACTGAGCTTATAGTTGACTAGAGTATTTTTCATATTAGGATGACTTTTTGCATTCATGTGAAACACTTCATACATATTTTAGTTTATTTTACAAATTCAAGCCCATTAGTCCAGCCTTTTAAGCATTTTGGGAATGTGTCATCCAAGATGCTATTTCTGTCAATATGGTAGACGTGTATTCTACCCTGCTTCCCAACAGTCTTTCCCCTTCCTTCCAGCCACAGTCCCTGATTGTTGGTCAGAGATTTACCATCCATTCTCATTCCATGGAGTCTTCATGGGGTTTCATATGACCCAGATTTGAGCCAAACAACCATCTTAATTGTTTAACCTGGACATTCAGAGCAAACCAGTGGCAGAAACCCATCCAGTCAGATGAGCCCCAGGACTTGTGTGGACAGGATTGAGAAAGATGATAACTCTCTCCCCTGGGAAGAGGCAAGAATGGCACTGTGCCAGCTGTCTTACCCTATGAATGGTGGGCCCAGTGTTATTGGGAACCCCACAAAAAGCCCAAGAAAGGATCCAGGATGACACTAGGCTAAGGCAAGAGGAGAGAAACCCAGTCCCGTTAGCATCAGGGGAACCTTGAATCTAGCTTCATCTGAAGTCTGCCTATATCTCTACTTCTCTGTGATGTGAGCCAATACATCCATACTTTAATTAAGCTCCTATTCACCAGAGTTTCCATCTGTAGCCAAAAGTGTCCTAACTGAAACAATCAGCCTCACGGTTAATAAAGTGCAAGTGTTTAAGCTAGAAGAAGTAGTTCCCCCCCGACCCCCCGCATGACCCCACATGTCCCTTGCTCCTGTTCATAGCAGGTGAGGGCTGGAGCTGAGGATGGAAGGAGCAGCACAGGTCAACACGTGAGAGATATGACAAGTGGCCATTCCTAGCTGATGTCATCAAGGTGCCTCTAAACATCGGATTTAGGCCAAGCACCTCTAGATCTCCAAAAGCAGTTGGGAGGAGATGCAGATATAGGTGAGTCCATTCTTGGCATGAAAACCCACATCAGGATGTGACAAGGTCAGAGGAGAAATGACCAGCTGTTAAGATTATTCCAAAGGTACAATCAAGCATACCAGACACAGGGTCCAAAGAGCACATCAGTCTTAAACATAGTTTTGAAAATTATCAGAAACATAGTATCATTTCCAATGGGAAGAATACTATAGACAGAAAAGATTTGGAAATCTAGGCAATTATCAATAGAACCAGCACAGTGCATGGTTGTACTCTGGGCAGTTGTACTCTGCCACCAAGCATGGTCAGAGCAAGCCCCCAGTTGTGGTGGAGACATGGAGTGTTGGCAGTGTGATGACAGGGAGCTGAGATCTGGGACCTAGACAGAAGTCTTGTGCAAAAGATTAAGTCAATGTTGCGGAGGGGAGTGGAGAACTTCAACTTGGACATTGGTTCCCTTGTGTGATTGACAGCAAAGGAGACTTGAAGAGTAACATGGGGCCAGAAGCCATAGTCAATTATATACCAAAGATTGAGAGCAGGACACCTCAAGCCACTGCCAGACTTTCTATCTCAGACAGATCCTGTAGGTGTACTCAGTTGTATGGCATGGGGAAAACAGCTTTAGGAAGGGTAGGAGCACAGGTGAGGTCAGGGAAACAAACAGCATCCTTGTGGTGGGTTAATCATGGTCTCCTCCCAACAAGAGGTGAAGGCTGTTTGTCTTCTCTTTGAGTCTAGGCTGGGCCTTGTGACTTGCTTGACTAATAGAATGTCGCAGAAGTGATGCTGTGCCAGATCCAGGCCTACCCCTTCTAGGGGTGGGCCTCTGCCCCTAGAGGCCTGGTGACTTCTGCTTTTGCATTCCTGGGTTCTAGCTACCCTATAAGGAGCTTGGGTTACCTAGAAAGACGAAGGTTGGCAGGCCTCATGAGAAGAGATCTTGGAAAAGGAGACATCATCTTGAGCATCTTGTTCCCAACCAAACTCCTGAGTAAAAGCAGCATGAGATTTAGGCGAGTGTGAGCAGAAGAACCATTCAGCTAAGCCCCAGCCAAATCACAGAATCATGAGAAGTAATAGATCATTGTCATTTTAGATGTTTTAAGCCATCAATGTGTTATAATGATTTGTTACAATACAATAGATAGCTGAAACAAACCACATATCATAGCATAGACTCTAGACAGAAATGTACCATATTGTATTGATAGCAACTTCTGACCACAAAGATGTCTGAGGCTATTTTTGGTTAACTATATTAACCAAGAACTATAATATAGTTTTGGTTAACTATATTAGCTTCCTAGCATTATCCAAACAAAGTACCACAAACTGAAAGCCTTAAACAACCGAACTTATTGTCTTACAATTCTGGATACTGGTAGTCCAAAATTAGGGTGCTGGCACACTTGGTTCCTTCTGAAGGCTGTGAGGGAGAATCTGTTCCAGGCGTCTCTTCTTGGCTTCTAGATGGCTGGCTTCATGTCCAAATGGCATTCTCCCTGTGTGTCTGTCTCCAAATTCCCTTCTTTTTATAAGAACATAGTCTTATTGGATTAGGACCACCCTAATGGCTTCATTTTACCTCAATTACCTCGATGAATACCCTATCTTTAAATAAAATCACATTCTGGGGTGCTAGGGGTTAGGACTTCAACATACTAATTTTTTGTAGAGGGACACAATTCAACCCATAATGCCTGCTAAGTGGAGTGGTTGTGTGATCTCTATAAAATATTATGCAAACTTACATGCCAATCAAGAAGAAAGGAGGAGGGGTCACATTTGTCACTGTCTCTCACTGAGAAGAAGTTAGAGAATTCCAACTTAGGTTACCCCGGAGATGATCATTCTATTCCATGCCCTTTTCAAGACTCAACACACTTTGCTCTTGTGAGCTGAGATTCCAAATAGGAAGCCTAGGAAAGGGAATGTCTCTCCCTGGCATTCTCTACCTAGTGATGGAGTTACAGGAAGTTTGCATAATGCATAATTAGAACTCTGGAATTGTGGCATTTCAGAATTGGATGGGTGCAGAAAAATTCACATCCTCTGGACTCTTTTTCTGTAACTAGTCAGCCATACACGTGAAGGCAAGGATGACCTCAAATTATCTCTAGAATTAGCCTGGCCTAGAATTAACTCATCTCTTCATCAATGTATTCATTCCTTTTTATTTATTTTGTCAATCAGTTATTCAAGCCCCCACTATGTGCTAGTCATTATTTAGATGCTAAAATGCAAACATAAACAAATTATGCTTTCTGATTTGCAATATGGAATACTATTTAGGGCCTCATGGAACTGTCTCCCTCTACCACACCCCAGAGATTGGGAGTAAAAAGCATCTCTCTTCAGAGAGAAATGTTTTTTCCCTCCTTGATGAATGTCCAGCTGCTCCCTGGGATATGGATTCTTTCCATTAGGTCATGAACTACACTACCAGGAGGACAGGTTTGCAGATTCAATCCACTTCGGGAGACATTCTGGAAACTCAGTTGAAGGTTCTAGTATGTGGGCCACGTATTAACTCAATGTCTTAGCAACTTGTTGAAAAATATCACTCCTTAAGGGGCTGTTTTCCTATTGCAGTCACATAGGACTATCAAATGTGGTTTTATTCACATCTGATGCAGCAGCATTAATAGCAATGATTGTTGAGTATCTGTGCACTTTTATACTTTTAACTTCAGAATTTATAATCCTACTGCTTGGAACTGATCTGGTTATCAACTGACTATCCTTAGAGTAAGATTGTATTACATCATCAAATGATTGAAAGTTTTGTGGGGTTTTCTTTTCCCTTCCTGACATATATAAAGCAGTTCTGCATCCCCAAACATGTGTTGAGTCACAAACAACTAATTTTAGTTGTGTGTTTCCTGGACAAGCTTGGACTGAATCACTTTCAACTGACACAGTTAGCTGGGTCTACAGAATGTGATTTCTCTGCATAATATTGCAGTCATTCCTTGTGACTAGAACAATGTTAAATACTACAGCTCTCCCCTCGTGTGCCCATGCCAGACATCACTAATCAATTGTGGAACCCTTTCCCACTGAGACCAGTCGGAGCCCCAGAAAGCCCCTCAACACCCAAAGCTCCAAATAACCAGCAGGCCTTAACTATGGTTGAAATTAACATAAGGAATAAATCCTATTTGCCTAACAGCCCTGTGAGAGGTGACAGTCAGAACAGTTCAAGCATAGTTCTATTACTTTACGAAGACATGGTTTTAGAATTCTGTTCCAGTTATGCAGGTTTATTGCCCCAAACTGAAACATTTGTGAAATGAAGGTGAGACTACAAGGGGCACGAATATCACCGGTTATTACATGCTTTTTACTGAAAGACGTCACTTCTTTACAGCTAGAATAAATGCACACTGGGGTTAGCTCTTCCTGAGAAAGGTACTAATGAAGAGTGTGCAGATGAATGCCAAAGATAATCATGCAGCCACTCCCAGATATTCACGTGCAGATTATATACATCACCAATACATTTTCTCTTTGGTTGGAATTTATTGAAATTTTATTCAAAACCACCATGAATTAACCTATAAAAATACATTTCCCTATTAAAATAGGAGGCCTGTTGTGAGTGCATTACACATAGATGTGACATTTTCTTGGCTTATAGTTTATATTAACTAGTGTTCTATGCTAATATAAACTGTTTCTCATACCTCTGTTTCCTACCTTTCGATGATGGCTCTTGTGTCTAGTATCACTTAGATCACCTTGAATTCTCTTTCTGACTTTTACAAAGTTAAGCCCACCATAGACAGTAGTATCTTTGGGAGAATAGGTTGTATATGATTTTTTTAATTTTTTTTTTATCCTTTAAAGGAAAAAGAAAATGAGTTGACTAATTAGATCTATCCCACTTATCTAATCCAATTGACTGGGCACAAATTGGTCATTAATACAGTCAAATGCATGAACAGAAATTCTTGATTCTGTGTCAGGTAGACACAATCTAGATGGACCACCTGTTGGTTGAGTGCCAAGCTAAGTGCCAACCACTGGAACAGAAAAATGTCATCATTAAAATAGCCAAGGTAACGCTGCTGAAAAAGGCCAATTTTCTTACTGTTAAGCACCATCAAATTTCAAAATTACTAATTTGATCTTGGCATTACTGCAGTGGACAGACATCCAACCTGATATCCTGTACCCTGATCAAGACATTACATAACCACATGGGCAGACCCAGCCAGTAAAGAGGTGAGGCGTGTGAGAGACAGGTACCAATTAAAGGAGGGAGTATTGGCCCAAAGATGCTTGAAAATGGAATTTCTAGAGAACTTGAGAACCTTTTTTTTAATCTTTGCTTGAAGTCCTAGTTTTCCAATTTATTTTGCAAATCCTGCCTCAGCATCTGATGGTCCCTGCTCATTTCACACTGCTGTCCATTACACCCCAGCCCCCTGACCCAAGTCCACCTCCTAGAAGTTCAGTCTTAAGGACAGAAAAGGAATTCCCTGCAAAGCCTCTATTCAGGAGGAATACCCTACTGGGAAGTGCACACCAGGGGCTAAAGGGCAAGGTCATGGTGGCATTGGTGTGGCGGAGGCAGCTATGGGGTTGTGGACAGTCACAGGTCGCAGAGAGAAACTGGGACTGGGATAATCCTGAGCTTACATTAGAGTTGTACTCAGGCCATTTAGAATGGACGCAAACTCAGTGAAGCTCACACATGGAGAATGAAGCAGAGAACTCATTTGGAGCCAGGCAGTCAGCCCAGACAGGTTACACAGGAGAAGGAGGTCAAGACAGGGCATTGAATTAAACCCGGCAGACTGGAAGCCTCAGGGCAGGAAAGGTGATGCCTCAATATCCATCCAGCAGTTGGGAATAAGGATGCTCATGAGAACTGACAGGCAGGGCAAGGCATTATCTCTGGGTCCAGTCACAGTGACAGGAACCCTGGCCAAGAAATGGCTCACAAGCTCTCGGCATGAGCTGGTCTTTATTGTAAAGCATGGGTTCCCCAGGGCTTGCAGATACAAATAGCTACAGATGCCACTAATGTGTGGGACACATCCCACTAGGCCAAGTGTGAGAAGACTCTGTGCCCACTTGGCATCTGTTTGCCTGTTTGGTAGGCCATGCTCTATTCCTCCACCTCTGCTTCTATCCCAAGCCCCTCGTTAGGCCCCCCACCCACCCCTGAGCAGATTTCTTAAATCAGCACAGCGTGTTGGCTGCACAGTGCCATGATTCAGACGGCTCATTGACCGTTATTTATATTCCCTTCATTACACACTTCCTCCCATCACTTTGGTTTGATATCTTCTTAGATTGTTGTTTTTTTTTCGTCTACATTTTCCCTTTTTTTTTTTCATATTTACCCCCAGGACATGTTTTAACACATTTAATTTCGGGATAAGCCATCCCTTCTGAGAGACCATATATTTCAGGAGAAGAAAGAAAATTTGGAAAAGAACCAAAGGAACTTGGTTTTAATTCTCATCTTCTCAGTGCTTAATATTCCATCTCAGAATTTTTTTTTTTTTTTTTTGGAGACAGGTTCTCACTCTGTTACTCCCGCTTGAGTGCAGTGACACAATCCTAGTTCACTGTAAGTAATCCTCCCAACTCAGCCTCCTGAGTAGCTAGGACTACAGGCATGTGTCACCCTGCCCAGCTAATTTTTTTGTATTTTTTGTAGAGACGGGCTTTCACCATGTTGCCCAGGCTGGTCTCGAACTCATGGGCTCAAGTGAGCCACCCACCTTGGCCTGGCAAAGTGCTGGGATTACAGGGGTAAGCCACCGCACCCAGCCCATTTCAGAATTTCTTTATTTCTTGCCCTATTGCCATTATAGAGATTGAATAGCATAGAACAGTGGTTCTTAGCCTGGGGCTGATGGTAAACCTCTTGAAATTATGAGCAAAATTGTGTGTCTCTCCGGGTGTACCTGCCATTTTCAGGAGACATTTCATCAGACAATCAAGTGAATTCAGATCCCAAAAGAAAATATGTAAACATTCATATCAGACAAAAAACTTAAGAATTAAATCTGGAAGACCTGTATTTCAGTCTTGAAGCTTAAAAAGTAGTCTTAAAGCTACTTTTTTTCTTTTTTCTTTTTTTTTTTACCAGCTCAGGGATTAGTCCATGATATTCTGTACTGCAGTTTCCTTTCTTGTAAAATAGAGAATGTAACACTAGCCTTTCATACAACACTAGGTTGTGAAGATCTGATGACATCATGAATGTGAAAGCATTTTGGAAACCCACAAGTGTAATAAAAGGTGTTAGTCATTCTTATTTTGCCAAATCTCTCATTTACATAAAAACAGAAGGGCTGGATCAAAAGTCAAACCAAACCCGTTCTGGCAGCAAGGGATGTGCTGTTATAGGAGCACAGTGCATGTCCTCTGTAATATTAAAATATGACCAAATATCTCATTAGCGTTGCATGCAAATACAAAGGGAATAGGGGCATAAAGGGCATGGTGGCAGTTATGCAATTTATTATCTCAATTATCTAGATATTTGGATAAATGCAGTTATAAATTCTTGCTTTATCATTTCCGTCTGGATATTACTCTCCCTTTTGGTGCATAAAAGTTAAGGAAGGTACAGCTCTCGTATGAACAGCTGTCTGGTGGAGAACAACTGTTCTAGGAGGTTTCAGCAATTAGCTCTCTGTGGCATTGACTTTGTTACTAGCTCCAGCGACAGCCAGCTCCAAGTAAAGGAAGGAATGGTTCAATATTCTTCCTCCAACAGAGAAGGGCTTCGACTTAAGTGGAGCTCCGGATGATTTTGGCAACTAAGTCCAGCGTGATTCAAGCTAGCAAATTAAACAACAAGACAAATCAAAAGAGGCTGGAGTAAAGAATCCAGAAGAGCAAGGTTACACTTTATTACCAAGAGAGTAACACCTTTTAATTGGTTAACACCACAAATAAAGAGGTGGCGGCCTTTCTAGCTGGCTTCTGATTTGCTCCCGCATTAAATGGGTTTAAGAAAACAAAATCCTTTCCTTACTTACTTTAGAAGCTGTGATTTTAACTAGGAAACAAAGGGACACACAGGAAAAAGTCAGAGACAAAACGGGAAACAGAAGGGAACTTCTAAGTGGTCAGAACTGAATGTTTTAGAAAATCCCCTTAAAAGCAGATATAATTAAGTGAAAATAACTTCATGAATTCAACATTAAGAGGAAAACTTCAATCTTCCGGGAGGTCAAGAAAAGAAAAGCCACATTGTGTAGCATGCACATGGGGGGTTGTGGATTTCGGAGGACCATTTAATTTCAAATACTGCGTCCCTCAACTTCACGGATCCTTCCCCATAATGGCTTTTTTCCTTCTTGGGCTCAGTCATCCCACTCTGTCAACAAGGCTGGAACAAATAAATTGGATAGCCAAAACTATTGCTTTCACTTCTAAAGGAGACTACCTGGCATTATAGGCATTTAGAACAGCATCAAATTTTAAAAGTGCAGCTGTGATCGTTATACATTTTTACAATGTCAGCATGGTGATCGAGGTGGTTTCTTGGCTCTGTGAGGGCAACTGTAAGGGTTTCCTTTTCTGTCTGGACCCAGTTTCATGTAGTAGTTCACATTTATGGTGGCAAGCAATGCTACTGATACACCGTTTGTTTTTTGTTTGTTTGTTTGTTTTTCTTGAGACGGAGTCTGGCTCTGTCGCCCAAGCTGGAGTGCCGTGGCAGAATTTCGGCTCACTGCAAGCTCTGCCTCCCGGGTTCACGCCATTCGCCTGCCTCAGCCTCCCGAGTAGCTGGGACTACAGGCGCCCACCACCACACCCGGCTAATTTTTTTTTTTTTTTTTTTTGTATTTTTAGTAGAGACGGGGTTTCACCGTGTTAGCCAGGATGGTCTCGATCTCCTGACCTCGTGATCCGCCTGTCTCAGCCTCCCAAAGTGCTGGACTACAGGCGTGAGCCACCGCGCCCGGCCAATACACCGTTATTAACCAGAGTCCACACTTCAGCCTGATGTCCTTAGTTTTGCCTAGTGTCCTTTTTCTGTTCCAGGACCCCCTCCAGGATCCCACGTTACATTTCATCATCATTTCCCCCCTTAGGCATCTCCAGACTGTGACAGCTTCAGACTTTTCTCGTTTTTGACGACCTTGACATTGTTGAAGGGCGCTCGTCAGATATTTCATAGAATGCCCTTCCATTTGCGTTTGTTTGATTTTTTTCTCATGGTTAGGCAGGAGTTATGGGTTTGGGGGTGGAACCATCACTGAGGTGAAATGCCACTCATATCAAGGATGCATGCTATTAACATGATTTATGCATAGTACTGTTAGCCTGGATCACCCTGGGGAGGTCGTGTTTGTCAGATTTCTCCACTGCAAAGTTTCCTTTTGCTTCCTGTCTTCATGCCATCTTCTTTGTAGGGAGTCACCTTAAGGGGGTATAGCTACATCAAGTATTTAGAATTCTGTATAGGATATTTGTTTCTTCTTCCTTATTAATTTATACCTTCAATCATTTATTTATACCAGCATAGACTTATGGGTATTTATACTTCAGGTGTAATTCAATACTATATTGACTAAGCATGGTGGCTCACATCTGTAATCCCAGCACTTCACGAGGCTGAGACGGGAAGATTGCTTGAGCCCAGGAGTTCAAGATCAGCCTAGACAACATAGTGAGACCCCATCTCTACATAAAAATTAAAAAAACTAGCCCGGTGTGGTGGCATGCATCTGTAGTCCCAGCTACTCAGGAGGCTGAGGCAGGAGGATGGCTTGAGACCAGGAGATGAGATTACAGTCAGCTATGATCGTGACACTGCACTCCAGCCTGGGCAACAGAGTGAGACTCTGTCTCTAAAACTAAAACTAAAATGCCACATTATTCATTGTCTTGCTGAAATCGTTCCCTCTTTGCCCATCGGGAGCTCTGTTAGTTGTCCCTTGTGTCCATTTGATTTCCCAGTTGGGAATTTTTGTTGTTTTGATTTATTTTTGAGCACTTCCTTACTTTTCAGCACTATAAGACCTTCTAGATTCTTCTTGTATGTTTCCTGCCCCAGCCCTGGACTCAGCCATTTCTCCAAGGACTCCACGTTCTTTTTATTGGAGAATAGTATTACTTCCCTTTTTTTTAAATTGTCCATTTATACCACTTCCCTCCAATCTCTCTATTGCCACCCTAACCTTAGGAACCCAATTATTTCACTCTGATTCTCTAGTATTCCTTTTAGTGTCTTAAAAATCTGCCGCTAAGATTGAAGCTCTTCATCACATTTAGAGCCCTTTCTTTAATATCTCTCGCTTTTCTTTCGTATGTTTACTGAAAGACACATTGTTCCTATAGTGTCCACAGTAATTTGAAAAGAAGGGAACACAGACGATACTAAGAGAAGAAGTGAGTTCAAGCTATCTCTTGTGTGGCGTATTATTTTTAATTAATGTTGCTGCCATTTTCTCACTTTCCCAGCCAAATCAATGCAACAAGAATTGTGTTGTCATCTGCAGCAGCTGCAGCAGCAAATAGAGAGAAAAGGTAGTTTAAAGGGAGGGGGTGACTGCTCCCCACTCCCAATCTGGGTGCACTTTGGAGCAATTCACAATTCACATGCAGATCGTCAGAGTGTGGCAAGTCTATGAGTTGGAACCTGGTTGCCACAGGAACATTTTTCCTCCACGGCTGGCAGAGATTCCTACTTTCCGCCATGCTCAGAGCCATGGAAGAAGACTCTTCTTGATGAGTTCCCTGCAGATGCCCACAGGAGCACCTTAAGGGAAGCACTGGGGTAATAATATTGAGCAGAGCACCCAATCCCAATATTTTGCTGTTCATTTCCAGAAAGAACAGGCATCCTGGCCGAGGGGCAGAGTCCACTCCGTTCTGTTTTTTTTGTAGTTTATTTGTTTGTTTGTGTTCGAGATGGAGTCTCGCTGCTCTGTCGCCCAGGCTGGAGTGCAGCGGCTCGATCTCTGCTCACTGCAAGCTACGCCTCCCGGGTTCACGCCATTCTCCTGCATCAGCCTCCCAAGTAGCTGGGACTACAGGCACCAGCCAGCACGCCCAACTAATTTTTTGTATTTTTAGTAGAGACGGGGTTTCAGCGTATTAGCCAGGATAGTCTCGGTCTCCTGACCTCGTGATCTGCCCGCCTCAGCCTCCCAAAGTGCTGGGATTACAGGCGTGAGCCACCGCGCCCGGCCCACTCCCTTTGTTTTTACTTCTGCTCACTTGTTCCTTCATCACCGCCCACTTCTTGAATTTTTTTTACTTTCTCTGCTACCCCTTAAACAGTCAAATGGTTTCCTTTACAACAGTCCTAGAGAGCCAAATCCCTGCCAGTGTCCACGGTTGACACTAGAGATACAAAGAGGGACAAGATATGGCTCAGGGTCCAGTGCAGAGACAACATCAGGCTAGGCATTATTGGAGTATACAGAACAATGTTGATATCTTATGTATGTAGACTCTGGCTTTTATTCATTTTTATTTTGCAAAAATGTATCTTTTGTTTTTAGGCAAGTATACTTATTTTTTTTTCTTTTGATCTTACAGATAATAATTCAAGGCATTCTTTTTTAAAAAATTGAAACACTAGGTATAAAGCCAAAGGTCTCTTAAATGGTCACATCATTCCCCCACCCACCCCAAACTCATCTATAGCTCCTCCTTCCCAAATACTAAGGCAAGCACTGCTTTGAGCTTTTTGTCTTTCTTCCCAGATTAAAAAAAAAAAAAAAATTAAAAAACAGATGCGCAGGACTGGGCTAATCTCAGCACTTTGGGAGGCCAATGCGGGCAGATCCCCTGAGGTCAGGAGTTCGAGACCAGCCTGGCCAGCAC
This sequence comes from Gorilla gorilla gorilla, assembly GCF_029281585.2. Classification (NCBI taxonomy): domain Eukaryota; kingdom Metazoa; phylum Chordata; class Mammalia; order Primates; family Hominidae; genus Gorilla; species Gorilla gorilla. The sequence goes on along the minus strand of NC_073243.2, from coordinate 26,512,329 downwards.
GATGAAACCCTGTCTCTACTAAAAATACAAAAATGAGCCAGGCATGGTGGCGGCGCCTGTAATCCCAGCTACTCAGGAGGCTGAGGCAGGAGAATCACTTGAACCCGGGAGGTGGAAGTTGCAGTGAGCAGAGATCGTGCCATTGCACTTCAGCCTGGGCAACAAGAGCTAAACTCCATCTCGAAAAAAAAAAATAGATGCACAAATTCAGGATTGTCTAATTCAAAATAATACGGCTAACAATCACTGCCTTGTCTTTTCCCTCTCCTTCCACTCTCTCCCCTGTCACTTAGCCCTCACTGGTGATAAAATTCCACTCAATGCTTGGAATCTGGATGAGCCAACAGGGCTCTTGTCAAAACTGAATAATCAGAGCTGGGGAGAGAGGCTTGGACTGGGGGAGGCATGCAGATGCCCTCTTTAATTAAACCAGGCTAGACCAGGTCAAGGGGGCCTGCCCAGGAAAATGAGCAGGGAAGCAAAAATTACCAGGCAAAGCCATAAGGGAGAAGAGTGCAGAATTGAAGAAAGGAAGCCAAGCTGGGGTGGAGACGTGGACAAGGAGGATGGTGGTTCTCAGGCCCACATGAGACCAGAAAAGCAGGGCCAAATAGGGAAAGCCAGAATTGAGCAGACCATGGTCATAGGCAAAAGATGGCATTTTGCCCAAAGGGGTCATGTGCTTTGACCAGGACTTCCTGCCTTGGATGTGCTTTTGCACTTTTTTTCTTTCTTTCTTGGAGACAAGTTCTTGCTCTGTCACCCAGGCTGGAGTGCAGTGGTACAATCAGCTCACTGCAGCCTCGACCTCCTGGGCTTAAGACCCTGATCCTCCTGTCTCAGCCTCCCGAGTAGCGGGACTACAGTGGCGTGCCACCATGCCCAGCTATTTTTTGTATTTTTTGTACAGATGGGGTCTTGCTATGTTTCCCAGACTGGCCTCCAGCGATCCTCTAGCCTCAGTCTCCCAAAGTGCTGGGATTACAGGCACAAGCCACTGCACTGGGTTGCACTTTTCATTAACAGTACCCAGGTCAAAAATGCACATTGCCAGCAGAACAGAAACCCCCTCCTTGTGTCCCTAAAACATGTGTGGTTCTCCTTGGCAATGTGGTTCTCCTCAAGGCTTTCTGTCCTGGTCTGGAAGAGCCCCAAAGGGCCCAGCAGGATGGAGAAGGGGTGTGTTTGTGTGTGTGTTGGCAGGAGGAAGCTCTGCTTTTCCAGGGAATAGGGACAATATTTTAAAAAACATTGATGTGCTTTTTTCTTTTGTCCTTCTGTGTACATGACCTTCTCCCTAATAGACTCAAGGCATTAATATACCTGGGGAACAGAGGGGACTGGTTTGATAAGGCGGGAATGCATAAGGACTGTTTGGAAGGGGAGCAAAGAGAATGCTTCTGACCTTCAAAATCGTGTGTGGTGTAAAGTAAAGAACAGGGTGGAGAGCCAGGCCTTGTCCGGAAAGGAGTGATGTTTTACATTGTCTGGCTCCTGCTTAACACAGCCAAGGTAAGGCCAGCCGGCAAGCTCAAGGAGCTTTAAGTAAAGAAGGTCTGAGTAGACAGGAATGACATTAGGAGGTCTTTCTGACCTCAGTTATTGTGGTGTGGTTGATGGCAGAGAGTAAAGTGGAAACAGAAGATGGGGAGAGAGACTAGAGACCATTAGACCTGCAGCCCTATTTCCCTTTCTAAAATGTTAATATCTCTCTATCCATCTGCACACATACAATATGTATGTGTGTAATTATAACATACCAACGTGCAACATGAGGCATCCCTGCAGAGTTAGGAGGGAGAGGTCTTTGGTTGGGCAGTGTGTAGCTCACCCCCCTGAGCAGCCTTTGCATCCTGCGTTGCATGGACACCATGCAAGTGCCTCAAGACCCACTGAGGGGAGGATGAGTTGAACACACAGTAGAGGTTGAGAGGTGAACAGCCTGGGCCAGGGGGCAGATGGAGGATGTAGACAAGACACAGTGGGAAGCATGGCACCAGCAAGAGGGAAGAGGAGGCCAAGCGGTGATAGACCCTTGCGCAGCCACAAAAGCAGAGACCACAGAGTTTCAGCCACAGGCATCAGCATCAACCAACCAGTGACAGGGCCATCCCTACTAAGCTGCAGTGTCCCTCACGCACACTGGAGAGGTAGCTTGAGATTGAAGCCCCACATCCTCACCCTAGAAGGTCTTGTAAGCCTCCATTTTCCAGGACATCTTTGGAGAGGGACAAGGGACAAGGGAACAAGGGGAGCATTTAAAAGACCAAGCAGTGATCTCTAAGAGTCTGCTCAAAATCTAAAGAAACCATGAATGGGGTGGACTACATTTTAAATTTTCTTGGATGAAGATATAATTCTGACGCTTCCTTAGCAACCGTTAAGGTAGCTCAGGAGGGCGGACAGAGTCATTCTAGACAGCAAAGACAATACATTTGCTCGGCAGAGCCTGAGATGTAATATAAAGAGATTTGTGATCTCACCACACTGGCACCGAGATTGTCTTAGGTAGCTTAAGAATACTCTGAGCCTGCCATGGAAGAGTGTCTTTTTCCCTTGAAATGAATGTAAGAGAAAGAGAATAAGAGGGAGAGGAAAAGAGGGAGAAGGGAGGGAAGGGAAGGAAGGAATGGTAGAGAGGGCAGGGCAGGAGGGAGGGAGCTCTGGTCTGAAGTGAGAGGGGAACAGATGCCCAAACCCCAGGAGTTGCTGTCTAATTTGACCTCCTGGGGTCATCTATAGAGTGCAGTATTTGCAGGAGTCTGTGATGTATTCCACCTTAATTTGTGGTGGCCCTGTCCTCACGTTCTGCAGGTGAGATGTCAGGCCCAGGGAAGTCAGCCTCACAGCAAGTGAGTGCAGGAGCAAGCCTCCTTCCCTGTCAGTGCAGCGGTAGGCACTGCAGGGCCTCCCAGCACACAGGGCCAGGGAACAGCTATGGGCTTCTGGGGTCAAACAGGAGTGCCTTCAGGTGCTCGGACCCTTCCCTTTATTACAAAAAGGGAAACGGTGACCAATGACATTTTTTGTGTTTTTAGCCACCTATTACTGCAGCCTTGTGGGATACACTGGGCATCATTCACTTCTCCCTTCAGTCATCCTCTTTTTGGAACAGGAAGCTGCTGATATCTCTGGCTCTGAGTGCCCTTCTCCTTGTGCCTTCCCCAGGACAGACATTTTGGACAGCTCAGCTTCACAGACCCTTGCCATACCAAGGCCCTGTGGTCTGGGCACCCCAGCTCTGCAGGGCAGCTCTGCCAGCAGCAGGGCCCTCAAAGTCTTCCCTTGGCATTGTAGGAGCAGGAAAGAGAGAGCATGTCCCACCTCTTAACAAGGCTCCCGCAGAGCTGCTCCTGATAATGGAGAGGAAACAAGCTTGAGATGGCTCACCAGGGGAAGGTGCTACTCTCCCAGCCTTCTTCTCAGGATTTGCCAAGTAGGCAGGATGCTTCTGCCTGAGCTAACTTGATAATCACAGGGCACGATGATGCAGAGAACTCCACTCGGAGAAACAGCCCCCTTGAGAGCCTTCCCAGATCCCAGGCACGGAGAAGAAGGGACATTGAAGGTGCAGCTTCTTCCCAAGGCAAAAGCCATCTCAGACCAGTCTAGAAGCAAAATGGACACTCCTGGGCTTGGACTACAGCTCTCGGTTCTGGAGAACAGCAGGTAAGCTCAGGCAGACCTCAGGCTGGCACAGCAGGCAAGCTCAGGCCAACCTCAGGCTGGGGGCTATAGAGAGCATGAATGGTCCAAGACCATGATGATTCCATATAATATTCTCTCTTCAGTCATGACCCTTCTTTCAGTGTGTAATCAAATGCCATTTAATGTTCATGTCTCTGTAAGGCCTTTCATATCAATTAAAAATACTTTGTGTCCGATTTGTGGATCTCAAAATGTGGTCCCTTTCAGTATCCCTAGCTGCTGAAGCTGGATAGGTCACCTGGGTGTCTCCATACTTGCCACATCATATCATACATAAATAACTTTAATGGAAAATTTTGAGTGCCACAGAAAAGGAGGTTGGAAGTCACATATGAATTCAAAGGAAGGAAGGATGTCATTGGCTTGGGGAATGTCTTCTAAGTGGCAAAATGACTAGAAAAGTTATGTTGTACCAGCTTACATCATGCTGCCTAAATGCACAAAGAGGAATTCATTCACTCCAGGAGAGTAGGAGTGTCCTTGAAATAAATCAAGGGGTTTTCCTCTGGATCCTTCACCTTATCAATCACTTAACTTTCCTGGTGCAAGTTTCCAGTTCCTTTGTCTGTAAAATGGGTAGAAAATTGTAGACCTGGCATTCTCTGTTCCTATTGACACTGTTCCAACAGGATATGGTAAAGGCGTACATTTCAACTGCCACACTTGAGTAGTACATATGTCACATTTCTTGCTTTTTTTCCCTAAATTAAAAAACCTGATCAGACAGGAGGTGGAGCTCAGGCGCTAATGTGAGTGATGCGGAGCAGCTGTAAATACAGATGAAGCTTCACTCACTCGTCTGCTGCTCATCTCCTGCTGTGCGGCCCCGTTCCTAACAGGCCTCGGACCAGTACTGGTCCACGACCCTAGGAATGGGGACTCTCAGTCTAGGTGATATGCTACTATTTACATAGAAATGGGAACATGTGTATCCTCATCACTTTAAGCCAGTAAATGCTTAAAATATCACAGTAAGAATATAGAAAAGATGAATGGCATTGGTTTGCCTCTGAAACGGGAATTTTCTTTTCCTTGGGTACAAGGTGGTAGAGAGGTTTTTTTTTCTTTCTATGTATAATATGTCATGACTTACAGATGTTAAGCCACACACACTAATTTATATTCAAAAATAAATTACTTCAAATATATTTAAAGAAAAGAGGCACTAAAAAAATACCGTTTCCTGAATAGGAATCACCACCAGAGTTTTCCGAGGCCTCTTGCTCTTCGCTTTCTCGGCAAGGCTTTCTGAGTGACTGGCACTGCAGCCACACTGTCTCTACAGGAATAGGAGGAGTTTGAGCATTTGTGGGCAGCAGGGTATGAGGATGAGCTGGTGAAGGCGGCATCAGAGAAAGATACATTGGCCAGAGTGAAAAATTATTTTCGCCTAAAGTGATACAATCAGGACACCTGGTGTCCAGTGACACTGGCTTTGCTCACCAGTCCTGTCCCCAAAATCATGTTGGCAAGGAAATAAAACAGAGATGTTTAAGTGTCCCTGCCTTGTTTTTCCCTCCTGTTTCATCTTGAATGCCAAAATGACTCCTACCTGACTTTATCTCCTTAAGTACATTCATGAGACACCTCCTGTTCCTTTCTCCTTTACCAATGGAGTGTCTAAGTAACCAGGAGGAATAGAAGAGGAGCACTTCTAAACTTACAGGAATGCTTTGTCTTTCCTGCAATCCTAGCCCAGCTCCAGCATTAACTCTGTAGCTTCTCTCTGGCTGGATGCAGGAGGTGCTGCAAGCCCAGAGACAAAATTTAGGTCCTTACCATGATATCCAGATATGGATAGCTACATTCCTAAGGTGAGCAAGAGCAATTCCAGGCCAACAGTTTACTGTTGCATATGCTCTCCATTTTCTCTCTTAGGTGTCTTCCTTTTATGCAAGACTCTGAAGCTACTTGTGCAGGAAAAGTGTGTCTCTAGTAACTCCTTCCTGAACTGTCTTCATAGAGCCTGCTATGTTTTCTGCTCTGAAGTGCAAATGAAATTCCTGAGGGTTGCACCCACTTCCAGTGTTCCTGAAAACACTAGCTGGGTAGACTCCTCCCTGAATCCCCCTCATATGTATAAATCTGTGATTCTGTTTCATTAGCCTGTTTTATTCTTTCAGCAGCTATGCAGGTACTGTGGCAAAAACAGGAAGCTGCAATATTCACAGACGTATTCACAAAAGATGCAATAACATCTGGCCCTGGAGGTCAGAGGTTTCATATCCCATGGAAAATAATATGCGCATGGGTGACACAATTAAATACACATATCATATTAGAGTTTCAGCTCATTTGCCTAATATATTTGAAAATCACTCAATTTATTGCAAACTAAGATTTACGAAGCTCAGTTTTCAGGTTGACAAATTAGCATTTGTCTGCACATATTTTGCTATTTTGCATAATTAATTCCTCCCCATAGTACGCAAGCATTTTCTTCTACAACAAAACCACTCTATCTCTCATTCCCTTCCTGTTAGCAGCATGTAAATGGTATTGATTCACAAGATGCATATTCTTTTCCAAAGTATCTCCTGGAACACAACTGAGATTTTCATCCCAATCATTATCAGCTGTTTATTACCCTGCTTCCAAAAACCTCATTCATAAAAGAAAATTAGAAAAGGAAAAGTTGAGTCATAGGAAACAAGTACAATGCTGATGAAATGGATTCTCCTAATTCAGATTAACTAAACGTATCAGCTAGTGCTGCAAAAAACAGAGAAGAAAGAAAGTAATTAAAACCGGGCTTAACAGGAGAAAAAATATACTGACTCATTTGCCTGAAAGATCCATAGGTAGTCTTGGCTTTAGTTTTGTTTATTTTATCAAGCAATTCAATAATGTCATCAAATACTAAGGGGTTTGTTTGTTTGTCTCCCAAGCATGCTTTTTTCAGTGTTGTCTTCCACTATGGTTGGCTGTACTCTTTATTCTAAGATGGCTTCCAGAAGCTTCGACAATAATTATACAACTCACAGTTCCAGCAAGAAAGAGACACCATCTTTGTCATCAGCAAATGTCCTAAGTGTTACTTTAATTGGATAGGCTGTCACATGCCCAACATCGGATCAATCACGGTGGCCAGGCAAATTGCACTGATTTGTCATATGCTCTATCTCTAGGACTAAGATGGAATCAGCTTTCCTAGAGGAACATGCATCCCTAACCACGATAGGGAGCTCTCAGGAAGAGAGAACTATCTGAGAAATGGGAGGATGGACAAGAAATCTACCAAAAATATTGACTACAGTTGAGGAAGGTGAACTGGAGAAAAATCTGAATTATAGAAGACTTTCAACCTACACTTCTTTTAAAATATCCTATACTGCAGATTCTTTTTTCACATACTTGCAGTAATTCAAATTAGGCCAATGAAGTGCTGACAGGTGCTCCCTTGAATGAAAAGATTTGATTGATTGGCAATTAGCCTCTCAATTATATGTACACACACTGATCTTTTTTTTTAAGTAGGTACTTTAAAAGAGTTTGCTCTTTGAAGGCAAGTATATCATAAAGCACATTTTGTAAAGTGCAGTTCATGTTTATGTGTTTGAAATCTTGAAATCACTGGGGTAGAAATGGGGAATGAATGGCAATGAAAGCCTTGAATTGAGCAGAAAATGGGGCAGGAAAGAGATGCACTGCTACAGCCCTTCCTTCTTCTTGGGAAAATTGAGCGGCGCAGGGAGCACAGAAGGGCTGGCTAAAAGAGTCTGTAATGAAGAATGGGCAAGTACAACAGGTCTGGATTTCCCCCAGGTAAGTATCTGAGATTTTCTTCACATGGCTCCATCTTTAGCAGAGGAAACATAATCTCAGGATGCATTTATATTGTTCACATGGCAAAGATTTCTCTGACCTGAAATAGCAAGAAAGAGATGGCGCTTATCAGGCATGACTGAGTCTTCCTGCTACAGTGGAATTTGGATAACTTTACAATTACTGCCTAAGCAGAAATTGCAAGGATGCATTTGCTTCTTCCTATCCTATTCTGTGGCAGACATAACTAATCAATCATAACTAATCAATCAATCCCTTTCCGCTAAACCTAGAAATGACTCCACAATCTGTCTTGATAAAGTGCTCCAGGGAGCCACTACCAATTGATGAGACTTGAAAACAGAGATAAAACTTTCTGGGACAGAACACATTTTACACTTTTCCACTTTCCTTTCCTGTGATGTTTCTCCTAAGGACATAGTACATTTGGTGGTTCATTCATTCTCCAGGCTGTACTAAGACTTTTCTATGAATTCTCTTCTTCCTGAAGTAATCCTGTCTCCTCGTGGCTCTCAGGGTGCCTCCTATGGGATCATTTTCTTCCAAGATTATTGTGTTAACTGTGATTGCCAGTGGTTGGTTAATTTAACCTCCTTTTTGGTATCTACCATTCATTCCTGTCTTCAGGGTTCTTGTCTCTGCTCTCCATTATGAACCAGGCTATGGATACACAATATTTCTTTTTTTTTAGTCCCTCTACTTCTTAAATAAATACACCCAGCTTTCCAGATTATGTAAGATTTACTTTGTTTAATGTTTGCCCATTACGGCTTAGCATTATTTCTTAGAATAAAGTCAATGTTCCCCACCTTCATCAAAATTTACTAGGATGGAGTTCTTACTTAAAATGCTGTTTGGGGGCCTCAGTCTGAAGCCAATAAATCAGAATTTCTAATCTGATTTTTAGCTGATACCCAAGGTAATTCATAAACCCCTTAAAGTTTGAAAATAACTGCTACAGGAAACAGACAGAGGATTGGGGGAAAATCGTGGTGAGCCTACCCAGACAGAAGGAGTCTTAAATGTCTTCAATAATGGTATCTCCTGAGCTGTATTGATTTTTAGGTGGAGCAATGTCTGATCCTTCTTAAGCCATCACTGACTCATATTTTGTGATCATTCTCTTCTGAAAGTCAGACCAGAACTTACCCAGATTAACAGGCAGGCCAATGGAATGTGTGTAGAGGCACCAGCCCAATAAGGCCACTAAAATATCACTGAAAATAAAACATGGTAGAGACTATTGTATTTACCAGAATGTTCTTAGGAAGAGACATGTAAGTGAGTTGGAGGGAATAATCTGATGGGTTGCTTGGGGGGCAAACGTCCACAAAATTTGTCCACATAATAATAACAACAATGTCAATCATTCTGATGATACTGTAAGGGCCAAGAGAAAATTGCCCCTTTGCCCTCTGAAGATTCACTGAAAAGTCAACTCACAAAATGCAGATTAATAGGAGAAAAGGCATACAAAATGTATTAAAGTGTACATGAGAGACTTCAGAATGAAGACCCAAGCATATAGGGGAAATTGTCAGTGGTTATGCTTAGGTTCAACTTGTAGGGACAGCCATGCAGAAATATGACTGGACAAAATGAATAAGATCTAATGCTGATAGACTGAGTGGAGAAACCCAGCAGGGCCTGTCTGTCTAGATTCTACTTGGCATTCTTCCTTCTGGGTGTGGGGTAGGACCCTCTTTGGAATAGGGTCTTGTGATCTACAGTCAAACAAAATAGGCCGGTTTATTTTTTTATGGCCATGTTTTATACAGAAAGGCAGAGGGAAAGCTAAAGTAATATTTTTAGGTTTTATGGCTGGCTTTGGGGAAGAGGGATTCTAGTTTCCATTGCTAGCCTTAGAATAGGGAGAGAATGGGACTGAGACAGGAGAACAGGAGAAGGTCAGAGAAAAACTTTTATTTTTGAGGACTTCATTTTGGGGAATTGCTTTCTGAGTCCCACAATAACAATAATAGTATTAATCTACGGCCTTCTGAGGAGACTAGGTCTGGTAAATGGTAAGGTTTTGGTTTTGCTGCATGGAATGCTCAAGGCTCAGATTCAGAGCTGAATGTTCTGGATGAGAAAATAGGCTAGGCCCATGCCTGTGGCCTTCCCTCATGCTGTACCAACTGTACAATAAGCAGTGCTTATGAACAAATAGATCAGCAAATACTCCAATTATATCACAGTTTTAGGAGGCACCAAGTTTTTAACCTTCCCAGGAAACCTGGCTACTTCAATCTGACCTGTCAGAACTGCCCACTTCCTTCAGTTTATATTTTCATTCTTGGAAATTTTTCTACTGGGACCCCACCCCTTCTTCTCAAACTCAGCCCCATAGATCTTAGAGACCACAGGATTCATGCATTAAAAATAGAAACAAAAGCCAATTAAACCTCTAATATGTTAAATAAGAGTTATTTGCATCTCTGAAGAAACTTCTGACAAGCATGACAAGCGATTAGAGCTAATGCAATTCTTGCTTCACATAGAAAGTCATCTCAGGCTATTCCTTGGTACTTTGTCTCTCTCCTGCCCAGGGCCTTTGAACCTGGGCATACAACCCAAAGTGGGCACTTGCCCGATCTCTCTCCTTCTAAAGATGTATTTCATCTTCTCTTCCTATTCAGGCAAAAGATTGGTTAATAGTTTGGTGCTCCCCTCCCCTCAACAGGAGGACCTGAATTATAAAATACAAACTCTTCACATTTGCAGAAAGATTGGGGGCTTGCCTGTAAAACTTTCATGCTGGGCATAAAATCCTGTGTCATTTTCTCCCTCTCTGATGCTGCTCTTTATGCTGCTCAAGGCCAGCATTGGGCAACATCGGGAGAACTTAACACTCTCCCTCGGGAATATTCATTTAAGTGCCTTTTTGCATGAGGTAATGATTTTCATGGGATATTAGCATGTGGCATACTCTTCACTTGCCCAATACTCCTAAACTGTCTAAAATACAGGAATAGCCCTTCTAACATGGTGTTCTATTTAGGAATTTAATAGGTTTCTGGTTCAAGATGGCAGCCTGAGCACAGAATTTGACTTCCATTTTCTCCCAAGTTTATATTAAAATTACACACTCACAAACACACACCCTGTAACACAGCAAAGGAAAAAAAATAGATACTATTACTATTAAATTTGGAGGACTGCATGAAGGACACAGTGTAGACTTTATTTGATTGCCAGAGAAAAAGTAGAAGAATCACAGTTCAAGGTACTAGAGTTAAGCATCTGTCCTGTCAAAGGAGACAAGAGACTATCCAAGCTAGAGTCCCCAAATGCAAGAATGGACCGAGAGATCATCTTCGAGATATTTATTGAGGAATTGCATTTGAAAGGCCATATCAGTGGGCCCTTGTCCCTTAAACAGAGTTTCTGAGAGCTACAACTTTTATCCTTGGGCTGCAGCTTTAGAACTACTTTATAGAGAGAGTGATTGATCTGTTGCTACAAAAAATAAAAAACAAAAACAACCAAACAAACAAAAACAGGTGATCTACTATTGTTGCTTTGTAGCAAACCACTCTAAAGTGAAACAGTTGAAAATGATTTCCTATCTCTCACCTTTCCGTGGCTTGACTGGTTCAGCCTTTTTGTTCTCTCTCTCATGTGGGTTCAGGCACATGAGGCTGGGGCTGGTGGAGCCATCTGAATCTCTCCTCATTCATACCTCTGGTGCCTATGGTACAAGCCATCCAAGTGGCTAGGATATCCAAAGGCTACTCAGGTGTCCATCTCTTCATACAGCCTTTCCATGTGGCTGCTTGGGCTTCCTTGCAGTATGGTGCTCTCAGGGTAGTTGGACTTTTTACATAATGACTGACTTTTCCCAGAGCAAGTGTTCCAAGAGACAGGAAGTGAGAGCTGGCCCAGGATCAGAACCCGATAATGTCTCTTCAGCTGTACTCTCTGGGTCAAACCAGTCATATAGCCCCCACAGACTCAAAGAAAGGGGGATCAAACTCCACCTTCTAATGGGAGAAGTAAACGAGTGATGTACATAGTCTTTAATCTACCCTATGTGAACTCCTGGTGATGGTTTTGGGGAATGCAAGAGAAACAGAGAGAACCAAAGCACCAGGTGCTCCACTCACAGGGGGCTTTGCATTGGCGATTATGCGGCCCCCTAGCCTGTTTCCTTGTTTCTGGACTCCAGGCATTACAAGGGAGCCTGCCTGTCACCCTGTTTGATGACTGAGAGCTCATATTTAGACTTTCTATTTAAGGAAGAAGCCTATTGTAAAAGAGACACACAACTGCTGAGGAAATGCCCTTCTATAATCTGCACATATCAAAGTAACTCTTCATTAAAAACCAAAAAGAAACCAATAGCAGCATGAAGCAGGGGAATAAAAGAATCTTTGGGGAGAAGATGAGAACTGTTTAAAATTATTCTGATTTCTGCCTGTAGGCTTCAGAAGATACTGTTACCACAAATTAAGAACAGTCTCTTTTGAAAATATATTAATCAGATTTTTAAAAATCATTTTTGAATTTAAGCTTTTCCTGCAATAATAAAGATTTCACTTTATACATTAAATAATAATATGGACAGAGATGAAGATCAAGTTGATGATCTGGAAGATAAGGTCAAGGAAATCTCTCAGAACTTGGGGCAAAAAGATAAGTGAAATGTAATAGAGAAAAGTTAAAAGTGGCAAATCTAGGAGGCCTAACAGCAACTAATAGATTTTCTAGGAGAGAACAGAGGCATAAAAAGGTAAAAATATTATAGAAATGTAGAAATTGAAGATAAAATAAAATCCCCTGAGTGGATAATAGACATACCTCTTAAAATTGAATGTCTAGTGAGTATGGAGAATGATGAATGGGAAAATCGCTCATGTAAAGACCCATCCTGCTGAAGTTTCCTAACTTAAAGGATAAAGTGAATGTTCTTAAAGCTTCTGGAGAGAAAAAGAGAGGTCACTCACAGGGAAGATAAGCATACTGACATCCACTTCTGGTCAGCAATACTGGGTTTTAGGCAGAGGAACAATATATTCAAACTTCCAAGGAAAACTATTTTGAATATAGAATTCTGTACCTAGCCAAGCTATCAAAAAAATACAGGGGCCAAAAATAAATGAAAGAAAGAGGAAAGAAAATGAAAGAAGGAAAGAAGGAAAGAAAGAGAGAAAGAAAGACAGAGAAAGAAAGAAAGAGAGAGAGAGAAAGAAAGAGAAAGAAAGAGAGAGAAAGAAAAGAAAAGGCAAGCAAAGATGTAGCAAGTATATCACCTGTATTTCCTATATATTGAAGGAACCACTTACCAAACTCCTCCCACAGAATGAAGAACAACTGCAGGAGGAAGGCTGGCATGAAACACACAGACTTGAGGCATTGAATGTAATTCAGAAGTAGAGGAAGCAAGCAAAACATCAAAAGAGAAAATCTTGGACTGGAGTGCTTGAAAATTAAAAAAAAAAATCATACACGTGATTACTTAAATTTGTAAAAGTTTACAATGACAAAAAGAAGATTGAAATATAAGTAGCAAAAAAGAAAAAACCATATTTGTGTCATGTACAACAAAGAACTAATGTTCTTCTCATATAAAATGTTTTGATAAGACAATTTAAAAAACAGAAATAGAAAAATGGGCAAATATCCTGAATGGGCAAGTCACAAAGGCAAGGAAGAAATTAATGCAGATGAACGGTGACATTCCCTTACACTTCCCATAGGCTGGTCCTCCCTGTAAATTCAGCCTGGGCAGAAGAGTTCAACCTTCCAGGGCTCATGTGGGCGTATGGATCAGCCAAACTGCCCTGGCTTTGCAAAGGATGCCATGGGGGCAGTGGAGGGACCATGTGTAGGGAGAGGGGACATTTTTCAACAGCTGCAACATGTGTGAAACTTGGAAAGAGAAAGCTTCCCAAAGGGAAATTGGGAGAATTTTTAGGAAGTTTGATTCTGCTTAAGTGTGTGTGGTGTGTTTAATAATTGTCACATTTATTCCTTACCTCCCAGTGACATTATTATCATGACCTCCTGGAATTCAGTTAGCTTGGCAATCAGAGCTTGGTGGGTTCTCAACATCCATCAGCTTTGTTCTTCCTATAAGTGTTTTTAAGCAAACTCTGTTGAATCTTTTTCCCGTCCCCTTGGCCACAACTTGAGCGAATTGCACAAATTTCTGGTTGCTTTTGGTTATGAAAAGTCCAATCTGGTGTAAGGCTTTAATCAAACATCCTATTTTAAATTCTTTGTCTCCACCATCATCAGCTTTGGGGCCCTATAACTGTCTAGTGGGAAGGAGACCTGTGCTTTCTTTCACTCCTTCCCTGCAGTGTGGGATGGGACCATGGTCTCATTCTGGATTCTCCTCCTCACCATGTTTCCAAGTTTGTTCCTCTATGAGGGCAGAGAGGAGGGAGAGGGTCCTAGGAGATGTCCTTACCTAATCATCAGATTTCTGTAGCATCCTAGTCTCATGGGGTCCATCTCATTCTGAGAGGTGAAGCCAGCTGGACTTCCTGGGTCGAGTGGGGACTTGGAGAGCTTTTCTGTAGCTAGCTAGAGGTTTGTAAAATGCACCAGTCAGTGCTCTGTAAAAACGCACCAATCAGCACTCTGTAGCTAGCTAGAGGTTTGTAAAATTCACCAATCAGTGTTCTGTAAAAATGCATCAATCAGCGCTCTGTAGCTAGCTAGAGGTTTGTAAAATTCACCAGTGTTCTGTAAAAACACATCAATCGGGGCTTTGTAGCTAGCTAGAGGTTTGTAAAATGGACCAATCAGCACACTGTAAAATGGACCAATCAGCACTCTGTAAAATGGACCAAGCAGCAGGACATGGGCAGGGACAAATAAGGGAATAAAAGCTGGCCACCCCAGCCAGCAGCAGTAACAGCTTGGGTCCCCTTCCATGGTGTGGAAGCTTTGTTCTTTCGTTCTTCACGATAAATCTTGCTGCCACACACTCTTTGGGTCTGTGCCACCTTTAAGAGCTGTAACGCTCACCCCAAAGGTCCGCCGCCCCATTCTTGAAGTCAGTGAGACCACGAACCCACCAGAAGGAACCAACTCCAGACACTATTTTATCTGTTTCTATTTGGTCTCCAGAAATGTGGTGGCACCTGTGGAGATGTGAGCAAGGCCTTCCTGGGATAATGTGCAATTTCACTACAGCCTCTTTTATCACTAACATTCTATTTGTTTCCCTTTGGACCTGTCGGTGGTCCATACCGTCAACCCTGCTCCTGAAGGGTATGGCTGTGCATGCCTGGCTCAGTCCCGAGCATATCCTCAGCATCTGCCTACTCTTCTAACTTAGATGATCCTCTACAGGATGGATAGGGTTTGGCTGTGTCCTCACTCAAATCTCATCTTGAGTTGTAGCTTCCGTAATTCCCACATGTCATGGGAGGGATCTGGTGGGAGGTAATTGAATCATGGGGGCGGGTCTTTTCCAAGCTGTTCTCATGATAGTGAATGAGTCTCACAAGATCTGCTGGTTTTATAAATGGGAGTTCCCCTGCACACACTCTCTTGCCTGCCATCATGTAAGATGTGACTTTGCTCCTCATTCACCTTCCACTATGATTGTGAGGCCTCCCCAACCATGTGGAACTGTGAGTCAACTAAACCTATTTCCTTTATAAATTACCCAGTCTCAGATATGTCTTTATTAGTAGCATTAGAACAGACGAATACAGGGATGACTGGGGATGATTAGGTTCCTCCTCGAACTTTCAGAAAGCCTTGGAGACCCGGAATGCAGGTCTTTCATCCTCTGTTGGGCACTCTCTCCCAACCTGATGAGGGCTTCTCCTGCAAGTTTTGTCCCCTCAGACCTCACCAAAGGAAAAGCTATCTGTCACTGTGCCCTTATCATTCCCAAGGACGTGGTCAGATTCTCCCAAGAAGCATCACTTGGTGCCTTGCTCTGAGGGCAGTTCGGAGTGGCCTGCACCTGAGCATCCAGCCCCAGGCTAGTCTCCTCTTCTAGTAGGCAGGAACTCTCTCCTAGTGATGCTCTTGGAATCCCCTTCTCAGCCTCTCACTTGTTTTGTTTGTTTGTTTGTTAGTTTGTTTGAAGGGTGGGGGAATAAGGTCTCTGTCCCTCTGAAAAAAGAGGAGTAAAACTCCCCACAAACACTATACTTGAAAACTCTGGGCCGGGGGCGGTGGCTCACGCCTGTAATCCCAGCACTTTGGGAGGCTGAAGCAGGTGGATCACGAGGTCAGGAGATCAAGACCATCCTGGCTAACATGGTGAAACCCCGTCTCTACTAAAAATACAAAAAATTATCTGGGCGTAGTGGTGGGCGCCTGTAGTCCCAGCTACTAGGGAGGCTGAGGCAGGAGAAAGGCGTGAACCCAGGAAGCGGAGCTTGCAGTGAGCCGAGATTGCGCCACTATACTCCAGCCTGGGAGACAGAGCGAGACTACGTCTCAAAAGAAAAAAAAACCTCTGAAGATTTTCCCACGCGTCACTTCTTTGCTACACTGCATGCTCATGGACTTCAGTGGAGGAGGGAGCTTTCCAGCTTCCATCTTTGCCGGACAAATCTCCAAACCAAAGGACCTAACTCAGCTCCCAGGCTGTGCCTCACTTCCTAATCCCACCTCGCAGCCCCCAAGCTGAATTTGTGGGGGCTTTCTAAGGCAGGCTGTGGTGCTGTCAATGAGAAAAGCCATATCCACATCCAAAATGTCAGAATACTTTCTTCACTATGGCCATTGATATATCAAAAATGGTTATTCCAGTTTTCTGCCTCTCTGTACATTTGAAAAGAGTATTTATTAACATATAACTTGATGTAAAAACATAAATAGAAATCATAACAAAAGGCTAACCTTTAAAGGATTCAAATTTAAAATCTCCGAGAAAGCCAGTGATTATTTTATTGATATAGTTTCTCTACCAACTCTTAAAATCTGCAGGTGTTAAATTAGCTGCACAAGAATTTCTCTCTGCTTCCGAGTCTGCAGTAGAAACATGCTAATGAGAATTAGAGGAAATTAATGAGAGAGGGTCTAGGAGGCCAGGAGAGAAGTTCAGCACAGCTTCCTGTGTGGTAAATTTTCAGAAAACCTGCTTTAATTTACCATGACCGAAGAGCTTATAAGTTAAAAGAAAAAAAAAGAAAGAAAGAGAAAAAGAAAAACAAAAAAATATGCAAATCTACACCCTTAATCATTTCTTCTAACACGGGTCTAAAAATGCTAAAGGTAACATCAATGTCAAAGAAGCTATTGCCAGAAAAACAAACAGACAAACCCAGAAGCCAAAACAAAACAAACCCACAAAAAAGAGCAACAGTAAAGCACCCCCACACTTGAGTCCCCAAGACTAAGCAACGCTAAGAGTGATACTGATGCTGACGGTGATCCAATTATTATATACACTCTGACTTCAGCATGAAAGACGGTCCTAATTGTAGGTCTTTAGCAAGCAAAAGTCTCATTCTGCAGATAAATGAACCGAGGCACAGAGCAAAAAAGATGGAGCCAAGACAGTTCCTAAGGTTTGTTACAACGTTGGGGCTTGAATGCGTGTCTAGACGCCAAATCTGCTAAGCCATATTAATGGTGACACACACGTTGCCAAGCATGTTCATGTTAACACTGATTCTGGGTCCAGCGATGTTAATGACCAAGAGGGTCGTGAATATGTTAAGGCTGTTCGTATTAGAGTAGGTAGATAGGCAGATATGAGCAGGTCAGGGTAGGACCCCAAAGAATGTTAGGTGACTGTCGGGCTGCTGGAAACAGAGAGGTGAAAATTTCCTAACAACCAGGAAACAGTTTGAGTTTGTGGGGAACAATGTACCTATAAGAACTTAAAAATTGAGTAGAGGTGTCTAGGCATGCTGGTAAGGGGCAAAATGGCAGAGTCTGGGCAGCATACGATCTTCATCTGGGGGCGCTAGACTGGTAAGGGAAAATTGCCATGAGAGAGCATGCACATAGCTCCAACCACCAAAGGGCAAGTGCAGCCCCTCCCAGGTACTGACAAGTCACTGCACATGTGGTGATTAGCCAACAGCCTGCCCAAGGCGAAGGATGAGGGAAAGAGACTGGGAAAGAAAACAGGAAACAGTAAATCTGTAAGAGCGCTGAACCAAAGATTAGGGGGCGCACTCAGTCTTTTGAGTAGCCTGCTTGGTCCCTTCAAGTGTACTTTTCTGTGCTTAATAAGCTCTTAATAAGCTCTTAATAAGCTCTCATTTCTGCCTTAAATCTACTTTTGTCTCTTGGTCAAATAATTTCTTCCAAAAAGACAAGGGGACCAAGGACCCCAACCGGACGCACTACCAGTAACAATCTGAAGTCCAACACTGAAGCCTTTACTAGTATTCCACTAAATTCGGTCTGGTGAATATTTATTGAACACCTGCTATGCTAGACACTGTTTCTGACCTCCAAGAATTCATGGTTGAGCAAGGAAAACAAATGACCAATATGCAAACAAGTAAATATAAGCCAACGTGACAAACACGGAACAAAGTGTTATGCCAACAGAGATGAAGGAGGAATTAAGCCTAGCTTAGGCATAGGAGGTGGGGGAAGCGTTCAGGAAAGAGTAGAGAAAAGTAGCTGGGCTTTTTTTTTTTTTTTTTTTTTTTTAGAGGTGAGTGCCAATTTGAACTAGCTCTTCAAAGAAAAAATAATGAGAAGAGTAGGGAAGCATGAACAAAACTAGAGTCCTGAAAGTGCACAGAGAGTCTGGGGAATGGTGGGTGCACGTGAGTTACAGAGAGGCTGGAAACATCATCTGGAGCTTAGCTGGGTTTATATAACCTTCTGTGCCATGAGAAAGATTTTGTTCTTCCTCCTGAACTGATGGAGGGAATAGAGGATTTTTAGAATGGGTGACATTGGATACAATTTCTATTTTATAAAATGATGCTGTTGGTATTTCAGAAAGTGGATGGAAGGATAGTGAGCCTGAAGGCAGAAAGATTGACTAAACAGCAATAGGAGAAAGAAACAAATATAACAATGGAATAATAGGAGAGAGAGACAAATGCTTGACCAAAGCCAAGCTGGCGGGGACAGAGGACAGCCAGGTTATGAGTGAGATGTCATGGGTAGAATCGACAGGTATTTGTGCTGATTGCATGTGAGAGCTGAGCAGCTTGTACTTTTGGCCAGAGCATTGCTGCTGGCTATCCACAGTGATGATGGAGCTAGGCTGAAGCTCCTCATTCCTCTCCACATTCCAGTCTTCGATTGCTAGGCTGGTTCTTGAGAGCATAACTCATTTCTGCTTCTGCTTTCCTATAGGCCCTGGACTATTGTATCATGGATCCTCATTCTTCAGGTCTTGTTAAAGGTTGAACTGGGTCCCCACCAAAATTCATAGGTTGAATCCTAATCCCCAGTACCTCAGAATGTTATTTTATTTGAAAAACATAGCCTTCACAGAGATAGCCGAGCTAAAATGAGGTCATTAGAGTGGACCCTAATCCTATATAAAAAGGAGAAATTGGGAAATAGATACCCATACAGGAAAAACTCATGTGAAAATGAAGGCAGGGGTCAGCATGATGCCTCTTCAAGCCAAAGAATGCCAGAGTTTGCTAGAAACCACAGAAGCTGAGTAAGAGGCATGGGACATATTCTCCCTCATAGCCTCAGAAGAAATCAACCCTGCCAACGCTGTGATCTTGGATTTTTTTTTTTTTTTTTGAGATGGAGTCTCCCTTTTGTCCCCCAGGCTAGAGTGCAGTGGTGCAATCTCAGTTCACTGCAACCTCCGCCTCTTAGGTTCAAGTGATTCTCCTGCCTCAGCCTCCCAAGTAGCTGGGATTACAGGTGAGAGCCACCACACCTGGCTAATTTTTGTATTTTTAGTAGAGACGGGGTTTCACCATGCTGGCCAGGCTTCAAGAAGCTCTCATTTCTGCTTTAAATCTACTTTTGTCTCTTGGCCAAATTATTTCTTCCAAGAAGACAAAGACCGAGGACCAAGCACCCCAACCAGACGCACTGCCAGTAACAATCTGAAGTCCAACACTGAAGCTTTTACTAGTATTCCACTAAATTCAGTCTGGTGAATATTTATTGAACACACACTGTGCTAGACAGTGTTGCTGACCTCTAAGATTTCATGATTTAGCAAGGAAAACATGGTTTAGCAAGGCTTGTCTTGAACTCCTCACCTCAGGTGATCCACCCGCCTTGGCCTCCCAAAGTACTGGGATTATAGGCATAAGCCACCATGCCCAGCCTTGATCTTGGATTTCTGGCCTGCAGAACTGGGAGATGACACATTTGTGTTGTTTAAGCAGGCCAGTGGGTGGCACTTTGTTTCTACAGCCCTACTAAAGTAATACAGGTCTCAGCTCAAACAACTTTTGTGACCACACAACCTAAAGTAGTGCCTCCCCACCACATCACCTTGTTTTATTGTCTTCATAATCGTTAACCTTACCTTATCATGTTAATGTGTTTATTTAGTTGTTTTGTCTGCCCTTCTCTGTCTCCTACCCAGCCACACACTGTCATGCTACACTTAGAATGTGTGCTCCAGGACTCTGAGGAATTTTCCATGATTTTTGCTATATCCACAGATTTTAGAACAACCTGGCAATAGTGGGCAATCAGTACCTATTTTATTGAATGAATGAAAACATAAGTGATTATCATTCTTGACACTAGGACGAACTCTAGCGTGAATTCCAACTAAAGTGTTATTGTTTGTCCTCATCGGCTAGGGTTGAGTTTGAGAGGCTTATCCTCCAGTGTGGAATCACCTGAAGGCTCCTTCCCTCAATGTCTGGGCTGGGATGACTTGAAGAGTAATGCGTGTCCACCAGAACACCTGGATAAGTCTCTCCATGTGGCCCAGCTTCCACACTGCAGAGCAGCTGCTGCTTAGTTGGACTTAGGTGCTGGTTTGGGACTCCAAGTAGGTGGGCTCCAGAGAACAAGGTGGAAGTAACATTACTTTTCATGACCCAGCTTTGGAAGTCATATGTTACTTCTACCATACTGTGTTGATCGAAGCAGCCATAACCCCATCGGCATTCAAGGAGTGACAGACACAGACCTACTTCTTGATGGTATAGTGGCAAGATCGTACTGCAGGGAGGATCTGGGATGAGAGATATTTTGTTGCAGCTATCTTTAGAAAATAGAGTTGCCATGGGTTCTTATTCAAAACCTGAGTTTTGGGTCTCTCTTCAAAAGATTCTGATTCCTGGGTCTCAGTTCAAACTTAGAGGACCTTTTGGGGGTCCTGAGAATACAATCTTTATAACAAGCACTTTAGGCACTTCTGATACTGAGATGCACAACCCCATTGTCTGAGAACTCCACTCTGGGGCCAGTTTAATGTCTCCTGGCAGCTGCCATTCTGCAATTTAAGTGCACAAGCCAGTTTTCTATTGTACTCTCCCCATGATGAGAAAACACTGAGATATAATAAGCCAAAATGATAGGACTCCTAAATCTATAAAAACAAGCTATTAATATAACAATATATAGAGATAAAATGACTATATTTACATATAAAATTTTTAAATAGTATTGGAGAAATATTACAGAATAAAAAATCCTAGCCCAATTTTATGCTTCTATGAATGCAGTAGTTCTCCATTTCTGCCTAATGACACTGCTAGTATTCACCTAGTCCTAAATTATGAATTCACTGTAACTCCTTTCCCAAAGTCAGACTTTCTCAGGCTATACTTGTGCTACCCGTAATCACTAGGTATGCTTTAAAAATGCCTCCAGTTGGCCAGGCGCGGTGGCTCACGCCTGTAATCCCAGCACTTTGGGAGGCTGAGGCGGGTGGATCACAAGGACAGGAGATCGAGACCATCCTGGCTAACACGGTGAAACCCCGTCTCTAGTAAAAATACAAAAAATTAGCTGGGCATGGTGGCGGGTGCCTGTAGTCCCAGCTACTCGGGAGGCCGAGGCAGGAGAATGGCATGAACCCGGGAGGCGGAGCTTGCAGTGAGCCGAGATCACGCCACTGCACTCCAGCCTGGGCAACAGAGCAAGACTCTGTCTCAAAAAAAAAAAAAAAAAATTCCTCCAGTTGGCATTTTTAAGAGATAGCCATCCCGCCTCTCCCCTTAGCTTTTGGGTAACATTGGTTTTTCTTGCTCATTGTTCTCTGATCCGTATTCACCCTCTTCCTTTCAGATAATGTCAAGACACCACAAACTGATATGATCTTATCATTACAGTTTCTAGGATTATCTTATTCTGAATTCGGGTTTTCTTTCAACATTTTTACAAACCAATCTCAAATCACTTGCAGGCCTTTGTGAGAAATTACAATAGCTTTCATCACTTAAACAAAAATTAAAGCCTGTCACTTCCCTGAAAAGATTTGAACATAATTTATTTCCAGAAATTGTCCTTGAACTTATTCCTTCTACCTCTCATTCTCAATCCTGTAAACATAACCTAAATATAGCAAAGAAGTCCTTAAGTGAAGGCTTAGAGGGGTTTTCTTGCAGTTTGCTAGGGGCAGAGCATTCTGGGCTGTGCACAAGCAACTAAAGAAATTGCTTGTTCATTTTGGAAGGCCAAGGCAGGTGGGTCATTTGAGGTCAGGAGTTCAAGACCAGCGTGGCAAACACGGTGAAACCCCATTTCTACTAAAAATACAAAAAAATTAGTCAAGTGTTGTGGCGCGCATCTGTAATCCCAGCTACTCATGAGGCTGAGGCAGGAGAATTGCTTGAACCTGGAGGCGGAGGTTGCAGTGAGCTGAGGCCATTGCACTCCAGCATGAGGGGCAGAGCAAGACTCCGTCTCAAAAGAAAAAAAAAAAAAAAAGATAAGACCAGAGATCAGTACACTCCATAGGGGTCAGGCAAGGCAGAAGCTGAGCTAATGGCTGTTAGGAGAATGATAGTAAAACGAGGTAGCCAGGAACATCAAAGGTGGCTCTTCCATGAATCAGAAGATTTTTTAAGCCCAAGGCCTCGCCATTCTTAAGGAAGTACCTGGGAATCTCCTTGGATGATACAGAGTGACAATTATGCTGATGCTAGTGGTGCCCACAGCCAGGGATGCTCAGAGTGGTGTGGGTGATGATGCTGGGGACCCTGTCTCTGGAGGGCAACCGTGACCTGGTGCTCAGTTGAGCTGCCCTGGGCTCCTGGACACCAGCTGGCCAGACTCGCAGGGCAGGTGCTTCCTCTTTCTGTCCGTGGGCTCCCCAAAGTAAAGGTCATAGCAAAAGAAAGGAGGTATGAGCTCACAAGGGAGGGATCCCCCTGGGTTCCAGAGATTGGAGCATCGAGAGAGCATTCCTGAATCATCGCAGGATGCTGCCCCTTATGAAGTTAATTAGGACTTCAGTTGTTTATGATAATGATTGTAATCATGACTACTTTCGAAATTACTTACAGCTCTGCGAGGAATACTTTCTGCAAATCTGTGTTGTTTTCCTTTTTTATTGTTGCAGCCTTTCTCATCTTTCCTCCCCTTCCTTTTCTAACAAAGTCTCACCCACCTGCTATCCACCTTCTCTTCTTCCATTTCCTCCTTTTCTTCACCCTTTCTCATTTAGAATACTTGAGTCATAGAAAGAGTTGGAAGCCAACTCAAGACCACCTCATCCGACCTCTCCCTTTCACACCTGCATAAACTGCATCTGGAAAGAGGAAGTGACAAGTTATAGTCACACAGTCGGCTTGTGACAGATCTGAGACAAATACCCAGGACTCCTGGGGCCATCTGATATTCTATTTGTTGCTTCCAACAGCTGCATCTTCCACATTTTTTTTTTCATTGCCTGGATTTCTCCATCCTCTTTCTGACTCCAAGAAAGATGAATAGGCTCCCTAGAGCTCCCCAAACGAGAAAAGCTAAGTGTTTGTGGTGTGAAGAGCTTGCAAGTGGCAAGAACTGCAGTCCAGAAACTGCCATCTGAAGCCCTTGTGGACGCCGTGCCCAAACTTGTCCCAACAGAGACCCATACCTCCCTTTCCCTCTAGCATGGAGAAGCGGAGGGGTCATTCTGACTCGCAAAGTGAAAATTGGTTGTTTGGTGTTGGCTCACGCCAGGAGCCACTGAATCCCAACTGTAAGTTACTGACATTATTGCAAATATCAACTTTTCTGCTGCAAATGAAGCTGCAAATGAAACGCTGGTTTCCAGCTGGGCGCTTCCAACTGTGTGTGAATTGTTTGCAGGCATGCACACTGCAATATTGGCCCTTTCCTAATCATTTATTTTTCTTGTCTTTGCATAGGTCATGGTTGATGCCTGGGAGCCTCCTGGAACTCACCCCTACAGACCAAAGTCACAAAAATCTCAGCTTCTGCTGTTTCTTCCCTGTGTGGGGCATCTATTATGATGATAGAATCCTAAAATGCTTGAACTGAAAGGAACCCCGGGGATCACCACTCGCCCTGTTTCTTCGTGTTATAGATGATGAAACTGACGCCCAGATAAATTAGAGTCCAGCAAAAGTTAGTGACAAAATTACGAAGCAACCTAGCTTAGAATGCAGGCAGAAGATGGGAAGGAGGAGGTGGTATTTTTTGAACTCCTACTGTGTGCCAGGCTTAAAACTTGCAATCCCATTTAATTTTCAACTGAGGGCTTTTCAAAGCAAGGGCAGTGATGGTACAGGAAAGGGGTCCCGATCCAGACATCAAAAGAGGGTTCTTGGATCTCGTGCAAGAAAGAATTCAGGATGAGTCCATAGAGTAAAGTGAAAGCAAGTTTATTAGGAAAGTGAAAGAATAAAAGAATGGGACTACTCCATAGACAGAGCAGCCCCAAGGGCTGCTGGTTGCTCATTTTTATGTTTTTTTTGATGGTATGCTAAACAAGAGGTGGACTATTCATGCCTCCCCTTTTTAGACCATATAGGGTAACTTCCTGACCTTACCATGACATTTGTAAACTGTCATGGTGCTGGTGGGAGTGTAGCAGTGAGGAGTGAGGACGGCCAGAGGTCACTCTTGTCACCATCTTGGTTTTGGTGGGTTTTAGCTGGCTTCTTTACTGCAACCTGTTTTATCAGCAAGGTCTTTATGACCTGTATGTGGTGCTGACCTCCTATCTCATCCTGTGACTCAGAATGCCTTAACCCTCTGGGAATGCAGCCCAGTAGGTCTCAGCCTCATTTTACCCAACTCCTATTCAAGATGGAGTTGCTCTGGTTCACACACCTCTGACAGTGAGTCTCTATGTGGTTGAAGGACTTGGCCAATGTCACAAAGTGCCCAGTGGAGGAGCCAGTAGGGAGGAGGCTGTGTGGCCTCCCCCTGAAGCCCCAGTTTGTTCTTTATTCTACAGCCTGGTGAAATCTTGAAAGTGGACTCTATCTGCTCTGAAAGCACTCAGAAATGGAAGAGAAAGAAAGGTCTTCCCTCAGTGACATGGCCTGCATCCTCTCACCTTGCCCAGCAACTGCTTCTGTTCTCTTGCTCTGAATTGTCCTTTGCAACCTACTAAGGCATGTTGCCTGCAAGGATCATTTAGAATGTTGGACAAGGCTCCTCGAGATCCCTAGCAGCTAGGCCCATGATCTCAGCACTGTGATTCAACTCAGGTTTAGCATATACATGCCTATTTTTGTTTCTTCACTAGAAAGCTGTGTTGCTAAAGGAGGTGGGAAATTCACTTGGGTTTACCAAATAGGAAATCAGTCTAGAACCATCTTTGTGGGCTGGGTCCCACCCCAGAGCCCTTTCCAAACACATGAGGATTGCGATAGTGGTATTTTCATTTCTGCCTCCACTTCTGTGGCAAATGGGATTTCAAGGTCATAAAAACAATCTCATTTTTTACGCTCCTTGACTCTTTGTATTCATGGTTCAGTATTAATTTTGTTTATTCTAGTTGGTATTACTCTTCAGCTTTCTATGTGTCTACATGTGTCTGGTACTTGTACAATTTGTTATAATCAACCCAGTAATGTTTATAAACATTATTTTGATAATATCTGTCTTCCCCCATCAAAATATAAGCAAAATTGATGCCAAAGGTTTTCACCATGATACTCCAAGCCTCTAATACAGTGCCTGGTATATGGCAGATGCTCAGTAAATATGAATGAATGAATGAATGAATGAATGAATGAATGAAATAACAATCCTTTTTAAAAATCTTCCAAGATGGAAAGACTAAGAAATTTTAAATTTTGCAATCGTTTAAGAATGATGAATAAAATGTTTAGAATAAAGCTCTCTTGTAATCGCCTGATGGGCTCATCTTTCCTGCTGCTCAGAAAAGCTGATGCTCAGAGAAAAGCAGATTTTTGCAACAGAGAAAGAGCTTAATAAATGCAGAGCCAGCTAAGTGAAAGGACAGGAGTTAATTATTACTCAGATCGGCCTTCCAAAAACTTCAGAAGCTAGGGTTTTTAAAGGATAGCTTGGCAGGCAGGGAGCTAGGGAATGGGGAATGCTGATTGGTTGGGTCAGGGATGCAAAACCATAGGGTGTCAAAACATGTCCTCTTGCACTGAGTCAGTCCTGGGTGGGGTCACAAGAAAGATAAGCCAGTTTACCAGTCTGGATGGTGCCAGCTAGTCCATCAGAATGCAGAGTCTGAAAACTACTTTGAACACCAATCTTAGGTTTTACAATAGTGATGCTAGCTATAGGAGCAACTGGGGAGATTAGGAATCTTGTGACCTCTGGATGCATGACTCTTGAGGCATAATTTTTAATCTTGTGGCTAATGTGTTAGTTTTATAAAAATGGTCTGATCCCCAAGCAAGTAGGAGGTTTGTTTTGGGAAGGGGCTATTATCATCTTTGTTTCAAAGTTAAACTATAAACTAAATTCCTGCCATAGTTAGCTTAGCCTGTACCTGGGAATGAAGGAGGGGGTAGCTTGTAGGTTAGAAGCAAGATGGAGTTGGTTACATCAGATTTCTTTCACTGTCATAATTTTTCTACATCAGATTTATCTCACTGTCATAATTTTTGCAAAGATGGTTTTACTCTCATTTAGCTTTGCTCTTATTTGGTCTTTAACGCCACACTCATATTTTTAAAAGTTCTATCCTGGGCATCTCAGTTTAGTGGGGGTAGCACTCAGTTCCAGACTCAGCACTGCTATTCCGTGTCCCCTATAACAAGCTGCTTTGCAGCTGGGGTCCTCAGTTTCCCCAAATTGTAAATTAAGGGTGGTGGAGTCAATGAGCTCTTTATTTCCTCTAGTCTCATATTAACTGGATGTTATGGGAAACTATGAGCCACATCAGATCGAGAAAATATCTGTATGATACAACTTTTTCATGAACAATACACTTTTGTTTCCTGGTTGTACTGCTAGGTGCATATAAAAATGAAGAAGGACTCAGGGCCTCACTTATGTCTGAACCTCTTGAAATTGACTTGCAATTGAATGTGTTCCTTCTTTAATCCTCATTCTTTGCCATGGGTGGCAGGAAACACTCATGCCACAAATAAATCATATTTGCCATGTACAGCTGCTTCTCCTTACCCCTCCATGAGAGACTCTAGGTTTTTCTAGGGAGCCCCGTGAAGCTGGCGTGTTGTAACTAGCTGCCCTGTGACCCCCATGCCTTATCTGTATGGGCAGAGAAAGGCTCAAGTGAGAGAGAATGGGAGTTGTACAAAAGTAAAACAATGTTCTTCAAAGTATCTTCCAGGAAATGTCTGATCAATACGATGTTCCATCAACTGTTTATCACTGTCAATGAAGTCTGAGAAATGCTCCCTAATCAAGCCAGCCACTTCCTAGACATACACAATCCACTCAACATATTTGAGTGTCTGAATATTGACACAATAAACAAACCTCTTCAACTGTATTTCATCCTGTTTCCTAAGTATATTTGACCACAACAGCCTATTTTTCCTCATCACCCTTATTCATAGCCCACAAAATTCCTCCCTGTTACATATTCATGGCAAGCACAGAGATGCTGTACTGTACAAGGCGGGGGCCAATGCTAGCCCAGGGCAAATGTGCAAAGAAAATAAAATGTGCTTAAAATGCCTCCCATGTCACTTTCGGTGCCCTTCTCATCTCTTAGAGTCCAGAGCCCTCCTCCTTATTGCTTTCTTTCAGCATCAAACCACTGGATTCTGCTCCACACTGATTCATTTCATTGGAATGAAAGTTGGATTAGGAGCTATACATGTTAATTTATGCTGATACATTTACATACATTAACATAATGCTGATCAGTTAACCTAACACTGATAAGTGAACAACATAGATCTAAGCAGGGGATTTTTCACCACCCCAGTGAACAGATACTGTCTCAAGGGGAATTTCACTACCAATTTTTGAAAAATACTGCTGAAGAATAGAAAGGTAATATCAATCCAGAGACAAATAAGAACTTATATCTGAAAAGGATATATTTCAGAATCAAGA
This sequence comes from Gorilla gorilla gorilla, assembly GCF_029281585.2. Lineage (NCBI taxonomy): Eukaryota > Metazoa > Chordata > Mammalia > Primates > Hominidae > Gorilla > Gorilla gorilla. Next base: position 26,484,531 of record NC_073243.2, on the reverse strand, counting down.
ATGAATCATTAGGACATGATTTAGCATTGTCAATAGAGTAGAAATCATTATTTCCCTGACACATAATAAACAATCTTTAAGGCAAGAGTAGGCTAAATGAAAAGACAACCAGGTAAGATGAAAAAAGAGATGGAAGAATATGGCAATGAAGCTGATATTTTAACAGCAATTGTAGAGAAAAATAGAACTGATTCTGCAGACAATATCATATGGGTGACAGAGATGATAACAAATTGGAAAAGCTCTCCAAGAATATACAGGAAATGGGGAAAATTCCAATTAGAGAAATGATAGATAATGAAAACAGAGAATGTAAAATTAGTGACCAGATAATTATTGTTCTAAAAGTAGGAAACAGAACTATTTAACTACAGAAATAATCAATGATCTATTAGAAGAAGAGCTTCCTGAGATGAAGAGACTTCTGTCTATGTAGTGAAAGATTCACTGCACAGTAAAAATGTATATGCCTTATTTTTAAGAGCCTAGAAAAAATAATTAGTAAAAATAACATATAGGTGTACTTCCTCAATAAAACCACTGTTAACATTTTGGTGTATTGTTTTAGACTTTGCTCTTTTTATATTTTGTACAGCTATGCTATTATTTAGAAAGAACTTTTGAAAATTCTATTATGTAAAAAGAGATAAAATAAAGGGTTTTATTTATGCTTGAGCCATTAAAAAAGAATTGGTGTTTTCTTAGGAAACAAAGAAACACAATCTGGAGACTGACATTTCATTGCTGCCTACAAATGATTCAGTCCCCCAACTGGGCAAGTCACTACCTTATGTTTTTGTTTTCTTTTATAAACAATTTTTTCATTACATGGTGGTGATGGTGGCAGTGGGCATTAGGGTGGAAGACTGTTGAAAGACAAAGGGGCCTCAGGGCTGGAGACATTAGGCAACTCTTCTTCCTCATTTTAGATATTTCTTTCCAAGTGTAAACCTTGAAGTTTGGGGTTTTGTTTTTACAAAGTCCTGACCCACATCCATTGCTGAATTTTGTTTATAAAAGAAAACAAAAGTACAAGGTCGTGACTTGCCCAGTTGTGAGATTTAATTATTTGTAGGCAGCAGCGGAATGCCAGTATCCAGATTGTGTTTCTTTGGTTGTCTTCAAGAAAATTACTGACAACTGTATGTGTAAAGTGATTCAGAAATCGACTTGTTTTAAGGTAGGAGGCAGGACAGAATAAAGCAAGACTCCTTTCTATTCTGTTGGCTTACCTCCATGGTGCCATTGGATCCACTTCTAGCCATTCATTCCAGGGTTTTATCACCATAATTAACATTGCTGTGTGGAAATAATAAGCCTGTAGGAAACCAGGGGAGAGAACTAAGGTACTAATGAGCACATCAATTACAATAATGATAAATTTGCTGTCATTCCAACCATTGATCTTCACATCACTCAGCTGTTGATTGCAAGTGAGCAGAAGGAAGGAAAAATCTCCTATAATCCCACCACCCATTTAATTACCTTTAACTCTTAGGTGTATGTCTTTTGAGGCTTTATGCTGTGCATATTTTATACATAAATTTGATCATATGCTAGAGTTTAAATTGTAGACTTATTATTCTAAATTCCACTATTTTTTCTGATTTGAAAAGGAATAGATATTCACTGTAGATAATTTTGGAAAATAATTTTAAAACCATCCAAATTTCCATCACTTAGATATAACATTCCTAGCATTTGGAGTACATCTTGTAGTATTAAATATCTTTATTGTCTTTCCTGATTGTAGCAGTTTTAGAAACATATTATAAGAATTCAAACAATACAGAAATATAAAAAGCAGAAAGTGAAACCACTTGCTATCACACCCTCCCCAAAATGACCACTGATAAGAATTTTCGTATTCATCCAGAATTTTTCTTAAGCATAGACATACGCATGTGTGTGTGTGTTTTTAAAAAATGGATTATATACGGTTTTAAATATACAATAGTCTCTTCTCCCATCTTCTTTTTGCATTGAACAACTTGATATGGCAGTAGTATTAATTTTAAACTTTCCCATTCATTTTTAGATTTCTTGCAATTTTTCTATTACAAACACATGTGCAGAGAATATCATCTAATTGTGTCTTTCCACACTTGCATAAGCATCTCTGGAAGAACCACAGGTCAAAAGGCTTACAATTTTCTTTTTTTTCTTTCTTTTCTTTTTTTTCTTTTTTGAGATGGAGTCTCGCTCTGTCTCCCAGGCTAGAGTGCAGTGGCACGATTTCAGCTCACTGCAATCTCCACCTCCTGGCTTCAAGCGATTCTCCTGCCTCAGCCCCCCAAGTAGCTGGAATTGTAGGTGCCCACCGCCGTGTCCAGCTAATTTTTGTATTTTTTTAGTAGAGACAGGGTTTCACCATCTTGGCCAGGCTAGTCTCGAACTCTTGACCTCGTAATCCACCTGCCTTGGCCTCCCAAAGTGCTGGGATTACAGGCTTGAATCACTGTACCCGGCCTCAATTTTATAGTTATTAGCGTTGCTCGCCAAATATTTCTGCTTCCCAGGCATATAGTAGAATTGCTGTGCCCTGCCAAGGCTTACAATTTTCAAATGTTGATGTACATTTTAAATCTTAAAATTTATTGTCTTCTAAAGGGGATATTCTGGTCCTACTCTCACCAACAATGTATGAAATTCCCTATTAAGACAATATTGGAGATTTTCTTTTTTTTAAGTTTAAAAATCTCCATTTGAACTCACTGCCCCATTCATTATTATTGATCACTCTGTTATTCATGAAACCCTTTTTTTTTGACTTTTGTGATATAATTCTCTCCTGACTTTCTCTTCTATTTTGGATCACTTATTACATTTTTGTTTGTTTTTACACCTTTATAGGTACAATCGATAAACAAATAACCATATATATTCAATGTAGTGTAAAATTCACTCAGTTTAGAAACGTATACATCCACGATACTGTCACCACAATCGAGGTAATAAACATATTGCTCACCTCTAAGTTTCCTTGTGCCTTTTTGATTCTGTATGTGTGTGTGGGTGTGTGGTAAGACTACAACATGAGATCTACTCTCTTAACAAATTTTTTTTTTTTTTTGAGGCGGAGTCTCGCTCCGTCGCCCAGGCTGGAATGCAGTGGCGCGATCTCGGCTCACTGCAAGCTCCGCCTCCCGGGTTCACGCCATTCTCCTGCCTCAGCCTCCCGAGTAGCTGGGACTACAGGCACCTGTCAGCACGCCCGGCTAATTTTTTTTTGTATTTTAGTAGAGACGGGGTTTCACCATGTTAGCCAGGATGGTCTCGATCTCCTGACCTCGTGATCCGCCCACCTCGGCCTCCCAAAGTGCTGGGATTACAGGCGTGAGCCACCGCGCCCGGCCCTCTTAACAAATTTTTAACTGCACTATACTGCATTAGTAACTGTAGGCATGATGTTGTACAGCAGATCTCTAGAGCTTATTCGTCTTGTATCACTGAACCTTTATACCTGTTGAATAGCAACTCTCCATTTCCCCGTCTCTAGCTCTTGGCAGCCACCATTCTACTCTCTGCTTCTATGTATTTGACTGATTTAGACTCTACACGTAAGTGGTGTCATGTAGTATTTGTCCTTTTGTGCCCGGCTTATTTCATTTAGCATAACTTCCTCCAGTTTTATCTAGGTTGTCACATACGACAGGATTTCCTTTTTTTTTGAGATGGAGTCTCGCTCTGTTGCCAGGCTGGAGTGCAGTGGTGCGATCTCGGCTCACTGCAACCTCTGCCTCCTGGGTTCAAGCGATTCTCCTGCTTCAACCTCCCAAGTAACTGGGACTACAGGTACGCACCACCATGCCCAGCTAATTGTTGTATCTTTAGTAGAGATGGGGTTTCACCATGTGGACCAGGATGGTCTCGATCTCTTGACCTCGTGATCTGCCCGCCTCGGCCTCCCAAAGTGCTGGAATTACAGGCGTGAGCCACTGCACCCAACAAGAATTTCCAATTTTTTAAGGTGGAATCATATTCCATTGAATGTTTTTACCATGCTGTCTTTATCCATTCATCTGTCAATGGAAATCTGGGTTGTTTCCATGTCTGTTGTGAATAATCCTGCAGTGACCATGAGGGTGCAGACAGCTCTTCCAGATTCTTATTTCAATTTTTAAAATAAATACCCAGAGGCAAGGCGTGGTGGCTCACACCTGTAATCCCAGCACTTTGGGAGGCTGTGGCAGGTGGACCATTTGAGGTCAGGAGTTCAAGACCAGCCTGGCCAACATGGTGAAACCCCGTCTCTACTAAAAATACGAAAAAATTAGCCAGCTGTGGTGGTGGGAGACTGTAATCCCAGCTACTGGAGAGGGTGAGGCAGGAGAATGACTTGAACCTGGGAGGCAGAGGTTGCAGTGAGCTGAGATGGCGCCACTGAACTCCAGCCTCGGCACAAGAGCGAAACTCCATCTCAAAAAACAAAATAAAATAAAATAAAATAAAATAAAATAAAAATCCAGAAGTAGAATTGCTGGATTAAAAATCTGAAAACTGTAGCATCTCATTATTATTTAATTTGCATTTATTTCATGACTAAGAAGGCTATGTATATTTTTATGTTTATTGCCATTTTCACTGTAAATTCTGTAAATTGCTGTTGATACCCTTCCCCCATTTTCTTTTGGATTGTTTGTTACTTGTAGGAACACTTTACACATCATAGATATCAACTTCGATATAAGTTTTAAATAAACAAAATGTGCACTTAAGTTTTTTGACAATGAAAATATCAACATATTGCTTTAGGAAGAATTTTTTTTTCTGATGGCAAAAAATAGATATTTTTGATTTCATGGTTCTCTTGGTGCAGTGCGCCAAATGTGTAAATAACATAACTGTTGCTAACAAATGGCATAACAAAACAATACCAGATACCATTTTAATTGATAAACACACCACAAATATTGTGAGCTGGACAATATGGCACAAAAAAACATATTTTCTGGAAAAATACATTTCCCAAGAATTAACATACTTTCTTGGAGGAAGTTCTGCGGAGCCATATTTTCCCCATCACTATAGGATCCACCTGAACATAGCTAAAAAACTGAATTCCTAATTTAGGAGACATACCAAGTAAAAGAGATACTTTCTTTCTTTCTTTCTTTCTTTTTTCTTTTTTTTTTTTTTTTTGAGACAGAGTCTCACTCTGTTGCCCAGGCTGGAGTGCAGTGACGTGATCTCAGCTCACTGCAACCTTCACCTCCCAGGTTCAGGCGATTCTCCCACCTCAGCCTCCCAAGTAGCTGGGATTACAGGTGCCCACCACCACACCCGGCTAATTTTTGTATTTTTGGTAGAGACAGGGTTTCACCATGTTGGCCAGTCTGGTCTCGAACTCCTAACCTCAGGTGATTCGCCCACCTCAGCCTCCCAAAGTCCTGGGATAACAGGACTGGCCATTTCATGCTTCTTTTATATGATAACGAGGCTTGTAATGGCAAGAGGAGGGAGAGACCCCACCCTGCCTTGCCCTCAGTGTTAAAGCAAGGATGTGAGCTCAATTTTCCATTGGGTGCAAGACTTCAAGTTTCTAAAGATATTGGAAAAGGAAGAAACGTATTTCTACCTATTTTCAAAAAGACAGACTCACCCATGGCATCACAGGGTACTCTGTTTAGATTGTTTTCGGCTGGGCGTTGTGGCTTACGCCTGTAGTCCCAGCACTTTGGGAGGCCGAGACGGGCAGATCACGAGGTCAGGAGATCCAGACCATCCTGGCTAACACGGGGAAACACGTCTCTACTAAAAATACAAAAAAATTAGCTGGGCGTGGTGGCGGGCGCCTGTAGTCCCAGCTTACTCTGGAGGCTGAGGCAGAAGAATGGCGTGAACCCGGGAGGCGGAGCTTGCAGTGAGTGGAGATCGCACCACTGCACGGCCGCCTAGGCCACAGAGGAAGACTCGTCTCAAAAAAAAAAAAAAAAAAAAAAAAAAGATTGTTTTCAACCTTACATCAGCAGCCTGGAGGCAAACAAAAATTCCCTCCAGTGCTCCCAACAGGTTTGCCTGCCAGACTTCGAGCACTGCAAGTTTTTTTTAATCTTTTACTTTGCTATCTTAATAGGCATGTTAATCAGGAAGTTAGAGAAATTTATAAGTGGCTGCTATACAGAAGCCACTTAAAGATACAGAGAGAATGAAGTTTGCATATGTATCTGTGCGTTGACTTTTAATTACAATATAATACATATTCTGCAAAGTACACAAGTAAACCAATTAACTTTCACAAATTTCATATAAGCATGTAACCGGCACTCAGCTCAAGAAACCATTATCTGCACACCAAAGTCTACCTTGTACCCCACTCTCCTGACTTCTCATACCATAGATTCGTTTTGCCTATTTTTGATCTTTATGTAAGTAAGATTGTATATTATATATATATATATATTTTTTATGGTCCGACTTCTTTAATTCAATGTTAAGTTTGTGAGCTTCACCTATATTATTTATGAAGTTGTAGTTTGTTTTTGTTGTTGTTTTTGAGATGGAGTCTCGCTCTGTTGCCCAGGCTGGAGTGCAGTGGCGCAATCTCGGCTTACTGCAAGCTCCGCCTCCCGGATTCACGCCATTCTCCTGCCTCAGCCTCCCGAGTAGCTGGGACTACAAGCACCGCCACCACGCCCGGCTAATTTTTTGTATTTTTAGTAGAGACGGGGTTTCACCGTGTTAGTAGGATGGTCTCTATCTCCTGACCTCGTGATCCACCCGCCTCAGCCTCCCAAAGTGCTGAGATTACAGGCATGAGCCACCAGGCCCGGCCAGTTTGTTCATTCTTATTGCCGTGTGGTATTCCATTGTGTGAATGAACCACAATTTACTTATCCATTATACTATTGTCGGTCATTTGTTTTTTCCAGTTGTGAACTACTATGAATAGTGCTGCCGTGAACATTCCACTACATGTCTTTTGATGAGCAAATGTATAGCTAGCACTGGAATTACTAGGTCATAGGATATGCACATATTTACGTTTAGTAGGTATAGCCAAGGAATTTTCCAAAGTGATTGTATCATTTTACATTCTCACCAGCAGTATATGAGAGTTCCAGTTGCTCCACATTCTGTGTACTTTGCCTTTTTCTATGTTAGCAATTCTGGTGGGTATGGGGTAGTATCTCAATGTGACTTCAATTTGCATTTCCATCATAATCAATAAAAATGAGAAACTTAAAAAAAAATTGGGCATTGGATATCCTTTTTATGAACTACTGTTTCAAATATTTTGCCCTAGAAGGCATATTTGAGGCCAAAGTTTTCTATCTAGTTCTTGGTCCTTTCCAGAGTTTACGTTGGTTCCTTAAACCAACCTCACAATAATCAAGCCATATGGAAGGAGGTTAAGATACCCATTTTACAGACAAGGAAAGTAAAGAGCAGCAAATGTAGATGAGTTTTCCAGGCCTTTATATCTGCTGAGTGAACCCGGGTTTTGTGGCCTTCATTCAGTTGACTCTTTCGTTCTACCATATTGCTAGCCATGGTCACTAATATTATTATGGGACACCAACTATAATTGCCAGGGTCTGTGTTGGATCCAGGGGATTTAATCGTAAACAAGATTGTGCCTCAAGGCAACTTTGCAAATGATTACTATTAGTATGCATTAACTAAATTCATGATTATAGCATGTGATAAATTGGACACAATATCTCATGTATTAATTTGTCATACCTAGAGAGAGCCATCTCAGAAAAATTAGGAGATGGCTTAACAACAATATATTGGGGCTGTGTCATCTCTGGCCCTGCTGTTTCAGTTCAAATTTCAGCTGCATCACAAAATAGCATGTGACTTGGGCTAGTAGCCTGACCTTTCTGTGCTTTCATTTTCTTTTTTGTAAAATGAGAATAATTATAGTTTTTAATTTATGGATGTCAGAATGATTCAATGAATTAATACATGAAAATGCTTAATAGAGTCTCTGACATATGCTAAGCACTCTATGGTATATATGTCAATAAATGTTAACTATAAAAATTTTATTATCGTGACCTGGGCTGTACCAGCCAAGTGACTGACCACATGGTTCTGGGATGAAAATTTGACTATCTGGATCACTCATTAATCTTTTTTCTAGTTCGTTATCCTCTTCTTTTTATTACTTCTTCCCAAATGCTTTAGGAAGCATTTTTTTTTTCTGGTAGCAAAAAATAGATATTTTTGATTTAGTAGTTTTCCTGGTGCAGTGTGCCAAGTGTGTAAATAATATAATGGTTGCTAACAAATGGCATAACAAAACAATACCATATAACATTTTAAATGATAAATAAACTTAGCAAGAATTGTGAAGTGGACAGTATGGCATAAGAAAACATATTTTTTGGAAAAATGTATTTCCAAGAATGAATGTACTTTCTTGGAGGAAGCTCTGCAGAGCCAAATTTTGGAAATACCCTCTACTTTTCATTACTTCTTTCCACCACTTCTACATCTCTTCTCTTCAGGGCAACTTTTAATTTTGCCTCTCATCCCCTTATAAACCGGAGGGTAGCACATTTTAATGAGACATTCCTGGGGATGTGATACTTTATCTTAGCTTTTCCAAAGCCTATATTACCTTTGGCTTCATGGAGATGACTTAAAGTGGTAAATGGACAATACGTTGCAATATTAAATCACTTTGTGAAAACCTTATAACCTTTTTATTTCTACTCCAAATCTCTTGAGGATACCAAAGAAAACATCTCGAAGTAGTGTTAGCCTGTCTCAATGCATCTCCAAAATTTACTAATTTCATTTTCTTTTTTAACAAAAACACAGCAGGTCTAACCTGAAAGTCTGCACCAGGAAGCAAATATTTAATGACATGACATCTAATAACATTGATATCTAATAACATTGTCTTGTATATGTGTAATTATCTTCTTTTTTATATGTAAGACTGGTTTTCACTTAAAGTAGTAAAATATTCATTCCTTTGTTTAAGCCAAATTTGTGAGCTGATTTAAGTAAAACTACTAAACATATTACAATATGACCAAAAATTATGTGGGTGTGACAACATTGCTTTAACTGGAAGACATGTGTCTTTAGCGGCAACACATCAGCCTCCATGACCAATCTTTGGAGAATCTCTTCCCCTGCAAAAGAAGTTCTATCCCTTAGGAGATATAAGAACTTGGGTTTAAAAATTAAATAGACTTGGTTTCGAGTTGTCCTCCACTTGTTTGCTATTTAATCCTGAACAAATTATTAACCTCTTCAACTTCTACTTTATTATCTGTTAATTGAGGATAATTTCTCCTCTCTCATTAAATTAGGTAACACATGTAAAGCATGTAATTGAATGTCTGACTCACAGAAGTATTCAATAAATGCAGTCATTTCATTATAATTTCATACCATATGGGTAACTATCTTTCCTGCCTATTGTTTCCTATTCTTGAAATTCTAATCTCAGTATCCAAAGTTACCAGTCTAATCTCAGTAACCAAAGATCTTTGGGTTCTAGCACAGCCAAGGGCAAGTAAACACAACACTCAGTTGATTTGGAGTACACTACTGTTAGGTAGCAGCTCTCTCAGCACAGTGGCACAATTGCAGCTCACTGCAGCCTCAAATGCCTGGGCTCAAGCAATCCTCCTGCCTTAGCCTTAGCCTCCTGGTAGCTGGGATTACAAAGTCAGTGCATTTTCATTGACTAGTTGATTAAATGACCAAGAGATGTAGAGCTGTGGTTGAAATTTCCAGTGGAAGCACTTAGCACATGTTTATTTATTCCAGAAAAGTATTTAAAGTTGTAGAAAGAGAAACCAAGCATGAAACTCTGTCTAGCTAGAGTTTTGTTTTGTTTCATTTTTTTTTCCTTCTTCTTTATCTTTTTTTGAGACAGAGTTTTGCTCTTGTTGCGTAGGCTGGAGTGCAATAGTATGACCTTGGCTCACTGTCCTTCTTCTTCTTTACTTACAACAGAGGGGTTTTGAGGTGGTGTTGAAACTTAATTCTATAGCATGAAAATAAGAGGTCTGGTCTACTTCTGGTCTACTTTATTCTGTCCTTTTCATACTTCCCACTTGAACTCCATATAGAAGTTCCTCTTCTGTATGGAGTTATAGCCTACCATTGCACCTCTATTCTAGTGATCCTCACTCTGTTGCTGAGTATGAAGGAAAGTTGGCACCTTTTTCCCACTGTTCAAGTTTCCATAGAAGAGGAAATTCTCACTTTGTTACACAGTGGCAAAGTCATTGAAGGAACTTGTATAGGTTTTCTCCGTGCTCCCAGTCTTCATCACAGAGAGGGAGGAATGACTGATTGATGTGTTTAGAAGAAAAGTGAGCATGCTTACCTCAGCCCCTTCCTTATTTTCCATTAAGAGCCTGTTTGCCTGCCAGAAGCACACATTCTCTGCCCCTTCCTGCTTTAAGCTTATGACAGTCCCCCATGGGGGAGACCTCTGGTTGACAATCTGTGGCTGTGACTGGAAATTCTTGTGTCTAATTAGAAAAGGGAAATATTACAGAGATCATTGCAAACACACATAGAAGCATCTCCCTCCAGCTTAGGCAACTAAACTTTAAGGAGAGTTTTCAAAGCAGAAACAGCCACAGAGCTAAATGTTTGACTTTCGGATTTTTAAAGCTAGCATCCAGGATATAAGACCAATATAGTTGGAAGAAGATGCAAAACAGTTTTCACACTCTCAGACTAGATAAAGATACCATGGGCTGGATGTGGAACCGAAGAGATGACAGCTGAGCTACTAATAAAGGACTGTCCACCCTAAGCCAATGTGAGCTGCATCTGTCCCCAGTACCAGAGTGGCATATGAAAGTTGCATTATCTGAAGGTATTCCATTCCCATGCAAGTGAAAACTGAACATTCCGTATGCCAAGAAACTAAAAGAATGTTCATCTCTTCACCCTCCAGTGAGTAAATTTCACTGATAGCTGCCAGGACATTATTGATTAGGAGTGATGTGCACCTGCACTTTGACACTCTGTGCAGCCCTCCTCCACCTTGCCATGTGAAGAATCCTCCTAGAATGACCCAGAACACTTAGAAGCTCTTTGAGATAGAGATGATGGTGGTTTAGATAAATAAAATGATGGTGATGGTTTAGAAGCAAAATGCTGTATTCATAGTTGAAGTGGGGCTGAATTGGACTAACTCAAGATTCATCTCTACTTATCCTAGGAATAAAGCATCCAGCACACCTTGTTATATTCCTTTGCACTTCTGGCATCAACTAATACAATCGTGCATTTAGAAAGTCATTGTTAAAATATATCTTTGTTGGACTTAACAGAGTTTATTTATCCTCTCTGCCTATCTGGTCAACGGGCTATGCCTCAGAACTGATCATTTCTGACACTCAGTTTCTAAGTCAATTCTGACCAAGGCTAGAAGCAACAGATGTCTCTGTATCTTTGGTTTCAGGTGGTGAGGTTTCCATATTAGAAAATGTAACTATTTTTTGTATTATTATGATGCTTAAAGTTATAGGGTACATGTGCACAACGCGCAGGTTTGTTACAGATGTATACATGTGCCATGTTGGTGTGCTGCACCCATTAACTCGTCATTTACATTAGGTATATCTCCTAGTGCTATCCCTCCCCACTCCTCCCACCCCAACTCAAATGTCCATCAATGATAGACTGGATTAAGAAAATGTGACACATATACACTATGGAATACTATGTGGCCATAAAAAAGGATGAGTTCATGTCCTTTGTAGGGACATGGATGAAGCTGGAAACCATCATTCTGAGCAAATTGTTGCAAGGACAGGAAAGTAACTTTTTTTTTTTTTTAAAGAAATCATACTTTAGGAAATCATCCTGTAACACAGCAGATGTATTGACAGGTAGTGGTGTGTACTTTCAACTCTCACATTAGGGAATATTTGGAGAGGTCAAAAGTTATGAACATGTCGGTCCGGGCATGGTGGCTCATGCCTGTAATCCCAGCACTTTGGGAGGCTGAGGCAGGCGGATCACGAGGTCAGGAGATCAAGACCATCCTGGCTAACACGGTGAAACCCCGTCTCTACTAAAAATACAAAAAATCACCCGGGAGTGGTGGCGGGTGCCTCTAGTCCCAGCTACTCGTGAGGCTGAGACAGGAGAATGGCCTGAACTGGGGAGGCAGAGCTTGCACTGAGCCGAGATCGCGCCACTGCACTCCAGCCTGGGCGATGGGGCGAGACTCCGTCTCAAAAATAAATAAATAAATAAATAAATAAATAAATAAATAAATAAATAATAATAAAAAAAAGAAAGTCATGAACACGTCAACATAGCCCAATAGGTAAGCTACTAAAAACTCCAACTTTGAAATTTGGCAGATATAAGCTATGCCATTTGCTGCCTATAAGGCTTTGAATAAGATATTAACTTCTCTACCCCTCAGTTCTTCATTTGTGCAATGGGGATAATAAAGTTCCTATGACCTAGAGTTATTCTGAAATTCAATGAGATAATGTTTGTTAAAGGCTTAGAAAAGTCTCTGGCACAGAAAAAGTAATCAATATATGTTAGTTACTATTTGGGATGAGTAAGCCACATTATAACTTTCTAAGCCCAAACCATCATCACTGATTCCATTGAAGCTGTGAGGGTTTATTTGCTAGAAAGCGAGGAGAACCGTCAACAATTGAATCATGTGGCTTCTTTTCAAAGGCTAGGAAAAAAAGCAGGGTGTGATGAGCAGCAGCTGGAGACTGCCCTATGAATCAGAAACTCAAAGTGCAAATCCAGACTCCTCCCTTGAGGAGCACAGCCAGTTTGGGACATGCCTGAGAAGCTGCGGCCAGGAGCAGCAATCATTGACTTAAAACCACTGCCATCTTAGAAAACCTACCAGGCGAGGTGACATAGTCCAATGAGCACCCTGGCACTTGACTGAGAAGAGATCAGTGACCTGTGGCCAAGAGGGAGCTGCTGGCAGACAGCAGACTGCAGGAATAGCTTGAGTCATTTCAGGCTCATTAACACCATCTGCTGCGGCCATCTAGGCTTGATCAGCTGGAGAGGACTCCTAGGTTATTGACACCATGGGGACCTTTCAGGAAGTTATTTTCCTGCTGTTCAGTGATCACTGCTCTGTGGAAAGGACCTCCATGAAGTGATACCCATTATCTTCCGTGGTTAGGAGTGGGCAGTCATTTATATCTGATAATTTGGGCCATATCACAAGGATTCCTCACCCCCGCCCCCACCAAACCCTCAATTTTCCCCCATTTCTTACTATCCGGCCAACATATCTGTTCCTATCTGACCTATATTTCCAACAATTCTATCACTACTTTGAGGGAAGGGATAAAAATAGGGGCATAGTTCTCAGAGGTCACAGTTAAATAAACCTCCATGCTATTTCCTTACCTAAAAGTAGTATACCTCTTATCTTCTTTATGCACACGTTCTCTCTCTCCAGATTTTTCTCATTTATTCAATCAAAAAAAAATATTGCCTAGGTGCCTGCTATGGTTTCAATGTTTGTCCCCTCTGAAACTCATCTTAAAACTTAAGCCCCAATGTAGCAGTATTCAGAGGGCCTTTAAGAGGTGATTGGATCATGAGGCCTCTGCATGAATGAATGAATGAAATCATTAATGATTTAGTGGAAGAATGCGGTATCATAGAGTGGGTCAGTTTTCATGAAAATAGGTCTGTTTTAAAAATCATTTGGGCTCTCAGTGTGCCTCTCTTACCCTGTGATGCCTCCCATCACAGGGTGATGCCTAAAACAAGGGTGATGCCTTCACTTAGCAAGACAGCACTAATTGGAAGCCAAGCAGATGAAGTCCCTTGGCTTTGGACTTCCCAGCCTCCAGAACTGAGGAATAAATTTTGTTTTAAAAAAGAAATTACCCGGCTGGGCATGGTGGCCCACGCCTGTAATCCCAGCACTTTGGGAGGCCGAGAGGGGTGGATCACGAGGTCAGCAGATGGAGACCATCCTGGCTAACACAGTGAAACCCCGTCTCTACTAAAAATACAAAAAAATTAGCTGGGTGTGGTGGCGGGCGCCTGTAGTCCCAGCTACTCAGGAGGCTGAGGCAGGAGAATGATGTGAACCCGGGAGGTGGAGCTTGCAGTGAGCGGAGATCACGCCACTGCACTCCAGCCTGGGTCTGGGTGACAGAGCGAGACTCCGTCTCAAAAAAAAAAAAAAAAATTACCCAGTCCCAGGTATTCTATTATAGCAACAGAAAATAGACTAAGGCAGTGCCTATATGCTAGGCTCTGTGTTAGGTGCTGAGGATACAGTTGTGAACAAGACAGACAAGGGCTCTGCATTCACAGAGAGTATATTCTAGTACAAAAAGACGGAGGCATGTAAATGTATAAATAAGATCAGTTCATAGAGTGAGAGAGGCAGTGTGAGACACTGGGTCTACACGCCAAAACTACCTGGGTTCAATTTTTGGCAACTTCATTTGCAATTTGTATGGCCTTGGATAAGTTACTTAGCCATTACAGAATAGTTCCTGATTTGTACAGCTCCTCTGATTTATAATAGCGCCTCTCTCATACAAAGCATTTGAGCTGCAACTTAAATGCTGGTATTAAAGCAGCCATATGAATAACTTGAAGAAGAATGCTTTAATCACAGGGAACAGCAAGTACAAATGTCCTATGAGGGAAACAGGCTTCAAGGATTCTAGTTACTAAAAGAAGGCCTTTGTGTCTGCATACACCGAAAAGGCACAAAGTGATAAGGGATGGGATTGGATGAGTAGGCAGATAACTATAAGCCACATTGAGGACTTTGGACTTTATTCTTATTGATTCGATTTTAACCTCTGCCTGCAGTGATTTCTTCTCACTGGGCCTCTCACCTTTTACCTTCTAAACTCCTAGTCATATTTCAAACTCAGTTTTAATATCATTTTCTCTATAAAGTCTTAATTTTTCTACCTATCAGAAAAATTAGTTTCTGTCTTCTTGATGCTCCAATGATCATATTCGTTGCATAATTGCTTGTTTACGTTATTCATTGTGAGTGTGAGGTCAGGGATTAAACCCCATTCATTTTATTTATTTTATTGTTATGATTTTTTTTTTTTTTTGAGACAGAGTCTTGCTCTGTTGCCCAGACTGGAGTGCAGTGGCATGATCTCGGCTCACTGCAACCTCTGCCTCCCAGGTTCAAGCAATTCTCCTGCCTCAACCTCCCTAGTAGCTGGGACTACAGGTGCATGCCACCACATCCAGGTAATTTTTTTATTTTTAGTAGAGATGAGGTTTCACTATGTTGGCCAGGCCTGTCTCGAACTCCGACTTTAGGTGATCCACCTGCCTTGGCCTCCCACAGTGCTGGGATTACAGGCGTGGACCACTGCGCCCAGTCCGCATTCATTTTAGAATCACCTGGCAAAGTGTATGGTGCAAGAGAACAACAAATATTCTTTGAATGATTGATGTATGAATGCATGAGTGAATAGAGGATCTCAATTTCGGTCCTTTAGTCAGATTTGCTTATTGGAAATCTAGACCCAAAAGGAATCACATATAGCCCAAGTAGATTTCATGTGGAGCACAAAGAGACCAAAAGTACCAGGGAAAATGGGAGGACATAAAAGGGAAGAGGATTGGAATGGAACTCCATATACTTGGGTGGAAGCCACATTTTTTTTTTTCCTTTACTCCTAACCCTAGCTATTATTATGCGAGGTTGGGAAAATTAATCAAAAAGAATTACTCAATAAAATTCACAACTTTCCACTTATCCAGAAGTTAGACTTCTGAGAACTTCAAAATCTCTTTAACTTAGGCAAAACAAGAAACTAACAAACCTGAAAACTAAAATAAACAAAAAAATCCCAAAATCAAAAGCCAGACATTAGAGAAAAATCTTAGCCTAAAGAAGTGACTATAAAACCCACAGACCTCAGAGCAAGAGTGCCTTCATATAACCGCCCATTTATTTCCTGTTCTTCCTTCCTTCCCTTCTTGTCCTTCTCTCCCAATTATTTACTGAGCACCTACTATGTGTTAAACATACAGCTAATGCTGGGCATAAAGCAGGAAAGAGGATGGGCATGTCCCATTTGTCAAGGAACTTACTTACTCCTTTGCTCCTGCCATCCTAATCTATCATCCTTCCTTATTGTAGTATAAAAAGTCAATACATTCTGAAATCAAAATTTCAGTATTCAAATATTGCCTCTCCCAATTAGTTACTCCTCTGTTCCTCAAATTGTGAAAGCCCTAAGTCAAAATCTGGCCCAGACGTAAGAAGTCATCATGAAAGCATGGAAGAGGATGGCATAGGAAGAGTGGAGTCCTGGGATGAAGTCTTGCTTCTGGCATTTTGACCCATCTGCCTTGAGCAGGTCACAGGACTTCTCTGGCCCTTGGACTCTCCACCTGTAAGGGACAGGGATTGTCCCTTTCATCAGTCTATGACTCTGGGTGCAAACTTTCAGAGTGATAACTCAGCTAATATCCCTGGCTCAAGTGCTGTGGTATTTGATACGACTAGCAGACACCACATCTGCCAGCCTGTTACAACACCTGCAGGGAAAGGGCTTTAAAGATGTTCAGGAAAAACAGGTCTTTCTCACTTCTCTGATGAAGAGATTGACTTTAAAGCCAGGAAGAGAGAACTATGTGCAATCTGATGGGATTCAGAACATCAAAGGCAGTTGAGTTGGTGTTTGGAACAATCTCTCAGGTCAAATCTAATTTTATCTGAGCTGATGTTTTTAAGCTTGGGTAATTGCTCCCAGCATAACCGCCACTTCCTTGTTATAAGGCAGTAAAGTGCAATTGCTGCAGGGGCCTGCAGCAGAGGGTCTAGCAGATGGCTTTTGTCTTCGTTGCTGCTGGGGCTGGGGCACTGAGCTAGATTTAAATCTTGGGAGCTATAGATTGACACAGCAGAGAGGACACCGAACCTGGAACTAGGACCACTGTCTTCACATCTTGGCTCTACTGCAGATCCTCAGAGATTCTCCTTCCCAAGGGCTTTCCCGTTTGGACTTGGCAGTTTTGTGACAGAAGAGGGATGGACAGGAGATTGGGCTGTGGACAGCAGGGTTCTGTGTGGCTCTAGGGAAGGCAAAGTTGACAGATGGAAGCACAATATGGTACAAGGACTCTACTTAGAGCCATTTTCCTGACTTGGAGAAAAGTATCAGCCTAAATATTAGGAGGCACTTAGAACTACAGGAGGGTCCTGATGTTGGGACAATACAGTTGGGGAGTAAATGTCCTATGTCTGCAGCAGCCTCTTGCATTCAAACAAGGGAGGTTGGGTCAAGAAGTAAAAATAACACAGGCAGAGTCCAAGTCAGCTCCTTGCTGATAATCTGTTTTGAATCTTCTAACCTCTTGCCAGACACACCAAAGAGCAAGTCGACTATTAGCCAAGCACAGCAGAGTGGCCTCTAAATTGTGGAAGAGATTTCCTAATTCTTTATTATATCTTTCTGCCTTTCCTAGGTGGTGATGGGTTTTGCGATCCCATCAGTATTCCCAGCTCACCCTCCTAACTTAGAAACAAACATGGCAGACACTCTTTGCAACATTTCCACTGGTGTGCTTTCCAGATTCCACTTGAGAAGCTCTGAAACTCTCACTTGGTGTCTGTCTTGCTGAAGTTGGGGCATCCACAAAGGATGTGGGAAAGCCAAGGGGATACTTTCTGGGCCACAGCCTGAGCTAGCCTTGTGCTACAGGCAGAAAATATAGGCAGAAATAATTGTATTTGCAGTGAAAAGTATTTTGATATTATGTGTGTGATTACTTTGATCTCTTTTTCCCTACACCTTTCCCTTTATCACTGAAGAAAAGGCTTTTCATGTACACTGCCCTTAGGCTACAGATGGTACAAAGTTAACAAAAGAGTCAAATTCCAGCATTTGAACTTTTAATTAGTCATTTGTTGTTCTGGTAAATCTATAGCAGATTCTGCAATCATGAATGCCATAGAGCTTTCTTCCAAGAATCAGGCGCTTGTAAAGAAAAAAAGTAAATATTTGAATTCCCAAAAGCTTGGCTAGAAGATCAGGAGGAAAATCCTGAAGAAAGGGGGCAAACATTGATTACAAAGAGGAATTTGAAGAACAAAATCCTGCCTCAAAGGGAGTGAGAGCAACTGAATTTTAGTAGAGAGGGCAGAAACATCCAAGTTGCAGAGAGGTCTGCTTACCAGAAGCAGCCGTGGTGTCAGAGGCGTTTGAACCAGAGTAACTCCATCTTGAATAGGAGCTGGGTAAAATGAGGCTGAGACCTACTGGGCTGTACTCCCAGACTGTTAACGCATTCTAAGTCACAGGGTGAGACAGGAGGTTGCCACAAGATACAGGTCATAAAGACCTTGCTGATAAAACAGTTTGCAGTAAAGAAGCCAGCTACACCCCGCCAAAACCAAGATGGCTACACGAGTGACGTCTGGCCATCCTCACTGATACACTCCCACCAGTGCCATGACGGTTTACAAACGCCATGGCAACATCAGAAAGTTACCCTATATGGTCTAAAAAGGGGAGGCACGAATAATCCACCCTTGTTTAGCATATCATCAAGAAATAACCATAAAAATGGGCAACCAGCAACCCACAGGGCTGTTCTGTCTATGGAGTAACTATTCTTTTATTCCTTTACTTTCTTAATAAACTTGCCTTTCACTTTACTTGATGGACTCACCCTGATTTCTTTCTTGAATGAGATCCAAGAAACCTCCCTTGGGTTCTTTTGATTCCAGTAACATTGGGCTGGAGGGATGACAATCCAGTGGCTATAGCATGGGGCCTAGAAGGTCAGGGGCAGATGTCGAAGGCGTGGGAGTCCCAGCAACATCTAAGCCTCAGCCACCTCTAAGATGTGCTCTGCTCATGCCAGGCAAAGGATTTATCTAAATGAGAGTAAGTTTTAAACAGGAGTGAACAAATTGTTTTGAGTTAGTAAGATTACATTTTCTGTCATCCGTGGGATCGGAGTTTTCAGACCTAAGCCAAGTCATTTCAAAGATAAAGTTTTGTCTTTCCCTCTCTCATTTTTTTTTACTACAATATTTATTCCTGCCTTGATGCCATTGCTGAAAGCAGCCACATTTTGCTAGGCTGTATGGGTTTGTAGATCACAGCTCTGGGATGCTACGACCATCCTCATTCAGGAGAAAAGCTGGTTGTGGCAGATTTGAGGCTGTCCTCCAGGAACCAGAGTTGTCCATTTGTCATTTTTTTCTTTATTACCACCTTTGTTCATGTTAACAGCATTATAAATAATAGTTACAATTATTTATTGGGAATTTGTTATATTTCCAGTCATTGCACAAAGTGCAACGCATGGGTGATTTTACTTAAGCTGCATGACACCTGGTTGAAGCTGATGTAATCATCTCAAGTTTATAAATAATAAACTGAGGATCATAGAGGTTAAGTAATTTTTTTTATTATACATCTAGTGGGTGACAAATGTGAAATTTAAGCTCAAGTCTTTCTGACTAAATCTGCTATTTAGAATGACCCAGTTATACTGCATTGAATAAACGTGGACACTGGCCGAAATTGTCTGATGGACCTTTCCCCAAATCCTTTTAATTGTTAGAAATATAATGAATGTTGCCAGTTACTTTGGCTGTTCATCAACTGCATTTCTTTCTGTGTTTAAGATGTTTCCCACTTTGGGGTTCTAGTGGAAGAACTATTTGCAGTGTTTAGGTGAACACCAGCACACAGTACTTGGTGCATGCTGATGTTCAAAGGCAAAAGGGTCGGCGGCATCACGGGTTGCCCTTTCTCTCCTGTCATGTTACAGAACAGTATTGAGATCTGTACAAGACCCCCTGGATGCACCATGAGGTTGTGCACCGGGAAAGAGACCTCGCCTCCCTTTCACTCTCTCATTTTACAGAGCAAGTATGAGAGTGATTTTGCAGGCAACAAATAAACATTACAGACTTGGGAACCAAATCTAACCTTGGCTGGGCCAACTGTGCTGGAAAATGCCAACTGGCTAGCATCTGGAGACTTTGGAAGTTGAAATCATGTGCAAATTCTCTCCATAAGGAGAAGGGAGCCTCCTGTCTCGGCTAGCTTATTGCAAGACTACCTGACTTTCATGTGTTCTTCTTCTCTCTTTTTTTTTTTTTTTGAGATGGAGTCTCACTCTGTCACCCAGGCTGGAGTGCAGTGGCTTGATTTCGGCTCACTGCAAGCTCCACCTCCCAGGTTCACACCATTCTCCTGCCTCAGCCTCCTGAGTAGCTGGGACTACAGGTGCTCGCCACCACGCCTGGCTAATTTTTTGTATTTTTAATAGAGACCGGGTTTCACCGTGTTAGCCATGATGGTCTCGATCTCCTGACCTCGTGATCCGCCTGCCTTGGTCTCCCAAAGTGCTGGGATTATATCATGGGTTCTTCTTTAGGTAATCCCGCTTGCCTCTCCATAGTCTGCGGGCTCATCAGACACAAGTCTTTCTAGTAAGGAAATCATGGGTCCATATATAGAACATGAAGAAAGAAAGGATCATTCAACCTCCACTTCTATGCACTTTTTGGTACTAAAAAAATTTATATCCAGCCTTAGGTAAAATCTCTAACCCAATTCTTGTTCATTCAGGTGATTTCACTTTAAGTGGTGAGAACCGTTCATTTCCAGCTCATGGACAGCTCCGACTCAGGTAAAGCCTGTTGTCTACATGCTTCCAGCTGCCGAGCTCAACCTGGACAAGCAGAGGCATTCACTGATGAAGGGCAGATGGAGGGTGAGGATTAAACCAGCCAAAACGGAAGCCATGTGCCCTCCTTTCTCCACCCTCAAAATCCAGGGATCCCTGATGGGGACCTTAGCCCCTTGGCCCACACTCCACTCTCTGCCATGTTCCAGCAAGGGTACGAAAAGGCAGAATCCGTGCCATCTCAAGCTCTGGTTTGTGTTATTTGTACCCCTCACTCCAGCCTCCCGAGTGCCTAGGAGCTTTGCCAAAACAGAGAAGCCTGGAATGGTGGTTATTCTTTCAGTAGAATCTTCTCATTCGAAGTCCCTGTGAAGTCACCAGGAGTTGTCTAATTGATACGTTGAGACATTTCCCTAGGATCAAAGGAACAGCAGCCACATCCACTTGCAGCTGTTTGTGCCTCAGTGCCTGACAAGCTGAGTAATGCCTGGGTGTTTCCTGGCTTATCAGTGCCCTGGCGGCCACATTTCCATCACCCGAGGTCTTGCCTATTGGATTCTTCTGTGTCTGGCTTTCTTTGCTCAGCATCATGTTTTCAAGATTCATCCAAATTGGTTTCTGTATCAGCAGCATGCCTCTTTTTCTTGCTGAGTAGTACTCCATTGTATGAACACACCACAAATCATTAATCTGTTCTCCCAATAATGGATGGATGGTTTGCTTTCCAGTTTGGGGTAATTCTGAGTAAGACTGAGGTGAGCATTCCAGCGTAAGTGTTTTTTGTGGACATATGCTTTTATTTCTCTCTCTCTCTCTTTTTTTTTTTTCTTTTTTGAGACGGAGTCCCACTCTGTCGCCAGGCTGGAGTGATCTCACCAGTGGCGTGATCTCAGCTTACTGCAACCTCTGCCTCCCGGGTTCAAGCAATTCTCCTGCCTCAGCCTCCTGAGTAGCTAGGACTACAGGCATGCACCACCACACCCAGCAAGTTTTGTATTTTTAGTAGAGATGGGGTTTCACCATGTTGGACAGGATGGTCTCGATCTCTTGACCTCATGATCCGCCCAACTTGGCCTCCCAAAGTGCTGGGGTTACAGGCGTGGGCCACTGTGCCCGGCCTTATTTCTCATGAGCACATAACTGGGAGTGAAATTGCTGGGTCATCAGTTAGGTGTATGTTTAATTTTGATAAGCTCCTTTTCTGCTAAATTTATGCAGAGTAGTAGTATTTCTGTGGCTTGTAATGAAGAGCTCTCATGCTACAAGCATTGCTGTTATTGTTGTTAATGATCCACTTTTACCGAGCACCATAAAATGTCAGGTATTCTGCTAAGTGTAGGGGATTCAGAGGTGAAAGGGACTTGGTTTTGTCTATGAGGCTATCAGTATCTAGAAAGAGAGACAACACATCAGCATGTAGACACGTTAGGAAATACAAAGAGATATTTGCTGGGAGTCTGGCAAATGGAGAGAGGACGATCTGAATGTCAGAGGAGGGCATGTTCTCTGAGACCTGGTGCATCTGTGTAAGGCTTGCCAAAGACCTGGGGCTGGAGACGCAGCTTCCAGAATGACTTGGAGAATTTTTATTAAGTGGATGTTAAGTGGATTATTGAACATCAACTCCATGGAATACATGTTCATTAAAATTATAATTAGAAAAACTGTATAATAACTTGGAAAAAATAATGGTAGACTATTAAGTGAAAATGACAGAAAGAACCTATCTCTGTTATGGTTATGACTATGTAAATGATACTTATGAATGTGGGAAGGAAAGAAAGCTGGAAAATGAAAACAAATGATGTGTTTTCATGGTGCAATTCTGGGTAAAGTTTTGTTTTAATTTTTAATTTTGTTTGAGGGTTTTTTTTTTTGGAACGATAACTTTCTTTTTTTTTTTTTTTTGAGACAGAGTCTCCCTCTGTCCCCCAAGCTGGAATGCGGTGGCGCGATATTGGCTCACTGCAACCTCCACCTCCAGGGTTCAAGCTATTCTCCTGCCTCAGCCTCCCTAGTAGCTGGGATTCCAGGGGCCCGCCTCCACGCTCGACTAATTTTTTTGTATTTAGTAGAGACGGGGTTTCACCGTGTTAGCCAGGATGGTCTCCATCTCCTGACCTCAGTGATCTGCCGGCCTCAGCCTCCCAAAGTGCTGGGATTACAGGCGTGAGCCACCGTGCCTGGCTGACATTTTTAAAGCGATAAGAGTTGGGAAGGAGATGAGTATTCCTGGCCAGAAAAACAACCTTGTCACAGACTTAAGAATGTGAAAGTCGTTTGTTTGTGTGCTGGTATTTCTTTCTTTCTTTTTTTTTTTCCTGAGACAGAGTCTTGCTCTGCCACCCAGGCCGGAGTGCAGTGGTGCGACCTCGGCTCACTGCAAGCTCCGCCTCCTGGGTTCACGCCATTCTCCTGCCTCAGCCGCCCGAGTAGCTGGGACTACAGGCGCCCGCCACCACGCCCGGCTAATTTTTTTGTATTTTTGGTAGAGACCTGGTTTCACCCTGTTAGCCAGGATGGTCTCGATCTCCTGGCATCATGATCCGCCTGCCTCGGCCTCCCAAAGTGCTGGGATTACAGACGTGAGCCACCGCACCAGGCCTGTGTGCTGGAATTTCTACACTTAAGTCTGTTGAACAGCTGTGCTCAGACAGTACTACTAAACCAGAAGCCAGAACCGCTTTGACCTTGCCACACAGGCATAACATAGGCAAGCAGCCTACCCATTAACTTAGAGGAAGAAATCCTAGTGGCTTACCATGTCCTTTAGACCTGAGGGACGCAGGAAGAGGAGAGAGACCTTTGGACTCAGGGGTGGGAGGTGTTTGGTAGGTGGAAGAGGGCTTGATGAGAGGGTATTTAGGGCTGAAGGAAAAGCAACCAGAGGTGATGACACTCGCTCTGCTGGTTTTAGCAGCTACAGTCACACCTTTTGCCGATCAACGCCTACCCAGTACTGCTTTTTCCGGAAACACTGAGAGTTGGAAAGTTGCTGTAGGGATCAAAGGAAAAATCTCCCGTTTGCCTTCCGAATATTTGCTGAAAATCAAATGAAAAAGGCAAATTGATAGGAGAAAAGGCATACATGTTTATTAACATGCATGGGAGGATATCAGAGTGATTTTCCCACCACACAGTAGGGTATGGGTGCTAAGATACCCTTCTTCTTAGGCGATAGGGAGGTGTGGAAGTATAAACAATTTTAGGGGGTAGTAATGATTTGTTGGGGAATTCAATGGCCTTGAAGAACATACAAAGGGTCTAGGACAAAGCCTGTACAGTCCGCAGACCAGACAATGGTTTGTAACAAAAGTCTGTGCAGGTATGTTGACAGATTTCAGTCTTTTTTCCTGTGATATCAGTTCAGTGAATGAAACTCAGGGAAAGAACCAGAGGTCATTGTTTTCTTTTTTGGCAGGTTTGGACTTCAGGCAGATAAAGGAACTTCAGAGAACAACTTCATCCTATGCTTGGAGAGAGACAGAGATGGGAGGGGAGGAGGAGAGGTCAGAGAGAATTAGAGGCTGCTTCAGTTCTGCATGTTCACAGCACCATATTTTGGGGTATCCACTTCTGAGCCCCAACATTGCCTATCCAGCAGCCTACCAAGTTGTTTTCAGTTTTACTTTAATGACCCAAAGCTGGCTAATGCAGATATGGAAATGGTCCCTCCCCTAGCATCCCTCGGTGCAGTCAATGAGGCTTAGCGAGAGTACCCAGCATGCAAGCAGCTCAGACAGGGGCACCCTCCGTAACCCAGCTCAAAGAGATAAGCAACTTGTTTCCGAATGAATTATTGGCTAGAGCAGGTTGGGAGGCGCTCTCATTTTTCTTACAGAGAGCAACCTTGGAAAGGTCTCTTGAGGGGTAGGAGGCTAAGGAAATTCAAGAGATCTCAAGCACTTGAGCTGAGTTTAGTTTTCCTGGCTCACATATCTGATCAAGCCTTGGAATAGTTATCAGGGGCTTTCTCGATTCTTTGCTTCTGTCTCCAGGCCTCCCAACCTGTGGTTAAAAACGAGGTTGCGTCAGTGTGAATTGGATACTCAATGCTGCTGACTCCTGGTCTCTCTACCTGCTCCTTGTAACCTTCCCAAAGCCCCACTGGTAGTGCTCAGGTCCCCAGAGTGTTCACAGATAGCCCTCCTAAGTCCTTCTTCCCTGAGCTTCTTGTCGATGTCTGTGGCAATGTGGCAGCTTGAATGAAGCGCTACCCCACCACTGCTAAGGCTGCCGTGGATTTCCACACAGAATGCTGCTGCTGCTCCCAGCACGCTATCTCCCAGTTCAGCCAGGACTGCAGCGCCCTCAAGACAGTACAGCCAGGTTGTGTCACTGATCCCCATGGCATCGATCTCAGCATGTGAGCTGGGCTGTCTCCTGTGGTTTTTGCCCAGCAATGGGGAGCATACCTCCCACCAGCAACTCTCAGCTTTCCTTTTTGTCACTGGAGCCTCAAAGTAGCCTTGTCTATGCCCCGAATGACAGAAAAATGGTTACTTTGTTTTTTACATCCAGCCTTTCTCTTTTCAGGCAGGGCTAGGGAACAGACACCTGGACTGGTCCATGGCATGCCTTCTGTCACATCCTTCCTTCCAGGAAGGTTCTTCTGCCTCCTAGACCCTTTCCATATACTTGACTCTACGCAAGGCTCAGCATAATTCCCTTCAATAGGCCCTCAAGTTTTCTGGAGACCTTCCCCAGATGTAGGTGCTGAATAAGAAGATGTGAGATACTATATCATACTCACCATCAAACCCATCCGATAACTCTCTTCTCTTCTTGGTGCTTCACTGGGTACCACAGAGCATGGCATCCCTGACATGTGCTCTGACCTCACTTAGCATCAACTCCCAGCTCCTATTTGTCTAACACCAATAGCACTCTGAGTTTCCTTCCTGAGCCCCCAGTGGAGTATGAATGAACTCAGTTTATATTAGACAGTATCTCTGTGCAGATGTGTTGAAAAATGTACCCAGCGTTTGTTTTAATCAAGTATGGTAAGACATGCAGACACTGAAATGACTGCTATGAGGAGGAAGTTTCATGCTTACTGATCCCGAGAAATAGGAAGTATGAGGGTCACATGAGGAGGCACCAAGGTAGGTCAGGAGGCAGAGGGAGGAGTGGGAAAATGTGGGCAAAAGCCTTCATGGTGGTTTCCGTGGGAAAGAATGGTAAGGCAGGGTAAACAGGCATAGGATCTGGTAGTTTGAATAATTTTGGCAGACTCTGGGGTAGAGGAGCTGTTCCTTGTCTGGTAGTCCATCGCTCAATGCGGTGATTAAGGGAGGTGGATGGTGGCCTGGAGTGTAAGAGCTTGATAAGGGATGTCCTTAATGGGTAGGGACTCTGGATTGGTTAGTTTGATTATGACAGTCACACTTGCAGGTGAGTTGTTTATTACTCCAGGGATTGGCTAGCCCTGGGAGTGCAGTCCCTCCTGGGTCAACAAGGCACCAGATGTCAAAGCAGCAGAATAAAAAGACACGCTTGCTGGGCGTGGTGGCTCACCCCTGTAATCCCAGCACTTTGGGAGGCCGAGGCAGGCGGATCACAAGGTCAGGAGATCGAGACCATCCTGGCTAACACGGTGAAACCCTATCTCTACTAAAAATACAACAAATTAGCCGGGCGTGGTGGCCGGTGCCTGTAGTCCCAGCTACTCGGGAGGCTGAAGCAGGAGAATGGTGTGAACCCGGGAGGCAGAACTTGCAGTGAGCCGAGATCGCGCCACTGTACACCAGCCTGGGCGACAGAGCTAGACTCCATCTCAAAAAAAAAAAAAGACATGCTTACTGCAGGCTATCAGACAAGGTTTTATTTATTCAGTGTTGAGCAATCTTACAGTCTACTTCTGCAGCTTACAACTCACAGTTTCCAAGGGGGATCAAAACAAACAAGAAGGCAGAGATCCAAAGAGTAAAGCCAGTCTCAAGCCATCATAGAACATCAGGGGCAACCTGAAAGGGGGAATTGGCCATGGCAGGGCAGCCTGGTCGGTGTGTGGAGAGAGGGGAAGGCTGGCAATACTGGCTGCAGAGTATGGACTAAAGGTCTGTGAAACAGCAGCCTCTTCCCCATTGCCTGAGCTGCTGAATTACCAACAAGAGTGAGTGAGCAACCCTTTAAAGGATGCTCACTCAGGCCCCGCCACACTTTTCCCTGAATCACTGGACCCAGCATCATTTGCTGTCAGAGTTAATTCCTCCAAGACAAGGATTCCTTGATATAATGTTATTGAACAAAACAAGCTTGGATTGCCTTCTGGCTTTACAACTCACCTGAATGTCTTTGGTGTTAAGCAACCTCTCTGTACCTGTGTCTCTTAAGCTGTAAAATGGGAATAATAATATCATTATTGCAGGGTTGTAATGAGAAATCAGTATGATGAAGCATGTCAAGTGCCCGGCACAGAGCCTAACACAGGTAGGGGCTCCACAAACTTGGTTTCTTTCTCCTAGGTGGATATTACTGAGAGCATCTCTAAGGTGGCCCTTTTCCTACAAAGTATCACACTGCAGAAAGCAGAGTGTGGGTTTGTGTGTGTGTGTTTTGCTTTTGTTTTTTTGTTTTTTTTTTTTTAACAAGACTTATGGTCCTTGAAGCCACCACAACATTTAGACCAGAATCAAGAATTGCAGGAAACACTTTATGAAATCATTTTATCCTCTGAGGCTCCCATGATGAGACTCACAATGACTTGGACGTAGAAATTCAGGGTATTTGTTTGTGCTTCAAGTCTACTGAGGGAGCCTTTTGAAAACTGCCACATACCCTGGACACTAAGTGGAGAAGAGACTGGCACTTGCCCATCTTTTCCCTGCCTGGGGAAGGATTCTGCTCCTTAGCTACAGAAAAACGCCAATGGGAAATAAATCAAAGAAGCTTTATTTTTTATTTTATTTTACTTTAAGTTCTGGGATACATGTGCAGAACATGCAGGTTTGTTACATAGGTATACATGTGCCATGGTGGTTTGCTGCACCTATCAAATTATCATGTAGTTTTTAAGCCCCAAATGCATTAGGTATTTGTCTTAATGCTCTCCTTACCCTTGCCCTCACCCCCTGACAGGTCCCAATGTGTGATGTTCCCCTCCCTGTGTCCATGTGTTCTCATTGTTCAACTCCCACTTATGAGTGAGAACATGCAGTGTTTGGTTTTCTGTTCCTGTGTTAATTTGCTGAGAATGATGGTTTCCAGCTTCATTCATGTCTCTGACAAAGACATGAACTCATTCTTTTCCATGGCTGCATAGTATTCCATGGTGTATATGTGCCACATTTTCTTTGTCCAGTCTATCATTGATGGGCATTTGGGTTGGTTCCAAGTCTTTGCTATTGTAAAAAGTGCTTCAATAAACATAGTGCACAGTTCAATAAACTGTGCATGTGTCTTTATAGTAGAATGATTTATAATCCTCTGGGTACATACCCAGTAATGGGATTGCTGGGTCAAATGGTATTTCTGGTTCTAGATCCTTGAGGAATTGCCACACTGTCTTCCACAATTGTTGAACTAATTTACACTCCCATCAACAGTGTAAAAGCATTCATATTTCTCCACAGCCTTGCTGGCATTTGTTGTTTCCTGACTTTTTAATAATTGCCATTCTAACTGGTGTGAGATGATATCTCATTGTGGTTTTGATTTGCATTTCTCTAATGACCAGTGATGATGAGCATTTTTTCATATGTTTCTTGGCCACCTAAATGTCTTCTTTTGAAAAGTGTCTGTTCATATCCTTCACCCACTTTTTGATGGGGTTTTTTTTTTATTATAAACTTGTTTAAGTTCCTTGTAGATTCTGGATATTAGACCTTTGTCCGATAGGTAGATTGAAAAATTTTTCTCCTATTCTGTAGGTTGCCTGTTCACTCTGATGATAGCCTCTTTTGCTGTGCAGAAGCTCTTTAGTTTAATTAGATCCCATTTGTCAATCTTGGCTTTTGTTGCAGTTGCTTTTGGTGTTTGTCATGAAGTCTTTGCCCATGCCTATGTCCTGAATGGTATTGCCTAGGTTTTCTTCTAGGGTTTTTATGGTTTTGGGTTTTACATGTAAGTCTTTAGTCTTAGTCCATCTTAAGTTAATTTTTGTATAAGGTGTAAGGAAGGGATCAAGTTTCTGTTTTCTGCATATGGCTATCCAGTTTTCCCAGCACCATTTATTAAATAGGGGATCCTTTCCCCATTGCTGATTTTTGTCAGGTTTGTCGAAGATCAGATGGTTGTAGATGTGTGGTGTTATTTCTGAGGTCTCCGTTCTGTTCCATTGGTCTATATATCTGTTTTGGTACCAGTACCATGCTGTTTTTGTTACTGTAGCCTTGTAGTATAGTTTGAAATCAGGTAGCATGATGCCTCCAGCTTTGTTCTTTTTGCTTAGGATTGTCTTGGCTATATGGGCTCTTTTTATATGGGTTTCATATGAAATTTAAAGTAGTTTTTCCCAATTCTGAGAAGAAAGTCAATGGTAGCTTAATGGGAACAGCACTGAATCTACACATTACTTTGGGCAGTATGGCCATTTTCACAATATTCATTCTCCCTATCCATGAGCATGGAATTATTTCCATTTGTTTGTGTCCTCTCTTATTTCCTTGAGCAGTGGTTTGTACTTCTCCTTGTCCTTCATGTCCCTTGTAAGTTGTATTCCTAGGTATTTTATTCTCTTTGTAGCAATTGTGAATGGGGGTTCACTCATGATTTGGTTCTCTGCTTGGCTGTTGTTGGTGCATAGGAATGCTTGTGATTTTTGCACATTGATTTTGTATCCTGAGACTTTGCTCAAGTTGCTTATCAGCTTAAGGTGTTTTGGGGCTGAGACAATGGCATTTTCTAAATATACAATCACGTCATCTGCAAACAGAGACAATTTGACTTCCTCTCTTCCTATTTGAATACCTTTATTTCTTTTGTTGCCTTATTGTCCTGGCCGGAACTTCCAATACGAGTTGAATAGGAGTGGTGACAGAGGGCATCATTGTCTTGTGCCAGTTTTCAAAGGGAATACTTCCAGCTTTTGCCCATTCAGTATGATATTGGCTATTGGTTTGTCATAAAAAGCTCTTATTATTTTGAGATATATTCCATCAATACCTAGTTTATTGAGAGTTTTTAGCATGAAGGAATGGTGAATTTTATCGAAGGCCTTTTCTGCATCTATTGAGATAATCAGGCAGTTTTTGTCATTGATTCTGTTTATGTGATGGATTATGTTTATTGATTTGCATATGTTGAACCAGCCTTGCATCCCAGGGATGAAGCCAACTTGATCATGGTGGATAAGCTTTTTGATGTGCTGCTGAATTCAGTTTGCCAGTATTTTACTGAGGATTTTTGCATCACTATTAATCAGGGATATTGGCCTGATATATATATATATATATATTTTTTTTAGTTGTGCAGTTTTAAGTGAGTTTCTTAATCCTGAGTTCTAATTTGATTGCACTGTTGTCTGAGAGACTGTTATGATTTCTGTTCTTTTGCATTTGCTGAGGAGTGTTTTACTTCCAATTATGTGGCTGATTTTAGAATAAGTGCTATGTGGTGCTGAGAAGAATGTATATTTTGTTGATTTGGGGTGGAGAGTTCTGTAGATGGCCATTAGGTCCACTCGGTCCAGAGCTGAATTCAAGTCCTGAATATCCTTGTTAATTTTCTGTCTCATTGATCTATCTAGCATTGACAGTAGGGTGTTAAAGTCTCCCACTATCATTGTGTGGGAGTCTAAGTCTCTTTGTAGGTCTCTAAGAACTTGTTTTATGAATCTAGGTGCTCCTGTATTGGGTGCATATATATTTAGGATAGTTAGCTCTTCTTGGTGCATTGATCCCTTTACCATTATGTAGTGCTCTTCTTTTTATTTTTTGATCCTTGTTGGTTTAAAATCTGTTTTATTAGAGACTAGGATTGCAGCCCTTGCTTTTTTTGCTTTCCATTTGCTTGGTAAATATTCATCATCCCTTTATTTTGAGCCTACGTGTGTCTTTGCACGTGAGATGGGTCTCCTGAAAACAGCACACCAATGGGTCTTGACTCTTTATCCAATTTGCCAGTTTGTGTCTTTTAATTGGGGCATTTAGCCCATTTACATTTAAGGTTAATATTATCATGTGTGAATATGATCCTGTCATCATGATGCTAGGTACTTATTTTGCACATTAGTTGATGCAGTTTCTTCATAGTGTCATTGGTCTTTATATTTTGGTGTGTTTTTGCAGTGGCTGGTACTGGTTTTACCTTTCCATATTTAGTGCTTCCTTCAGGACCTCTTGTAAGGCAGGCCTGGTGGTGACAAAATCCCTCAGCATTTGCTTGTCTGGAAAGGATTTTATTTCTCCTTTGCTTATGAAGCTTATGAAGTTTGGCTGGAAATGAAATTCAGGGTTGAAAATTCTTTTCTTTAAGAATGTTGAATATTGACCACCACTCTCTTATGGCTTGTAGGGTTTCTGCAGAGACACCCACTGTTAGTCTGATGGGCTTCCCTTTGTAGGTAACCTGGCCTTTCTCTCTGGCTGCCTTTAACATTTTTTCCTTCATTTCAACCTTGGAGAACCTGATGATTATGTGTCTTGAGGTTGCTCTTCTCAAGGAGTATCTTTGTGGTGTTCTCTGTATTTCCTGAATTTGAATGTTGGCCTTTCTTTCTGGGTTGGGAAAGTTCTCCAGGGTAATATCCTGAAGTATGTTTTCCAACTTGGTTCCATACTCCCCATCACTTTCATGTACACCAATCAATCATAGGTTTGGTCTTTTCACATAGTCCCATAGCTCTTGGAGGCTTTGTTTATTCCTTCTCATTCTTTTTTTCTCTAATCTTGTCTTCATGCCTTACTTCAGTAAGTTGATGTTTAATCTCTGATATCCTTTCTTCTGCTTGATCAATCCGGCTATTGATACTAACGTATGCTTCATGAAGTTCTCATGCTGTGTTTTTTAAGCTTCATCAGGTCATTTATGTTCCTCTCTACGCTGATTATTCTAGTTAGCAGTTTCTGTAACCTTTTATCAAGGTTCTTAGCTTCCTTGCTTTGGGTTAGAACATGCTTTTTTAGCTCAGGGGAATTTGTTTTTACTCACCTTCTGAAGCCTACTTCTGTCAATTCAATCTCAATCGCTGTCCAGTTTTGTGCCCTTGCTAGAGATGAGTTGCAGTCATTTGGAGGAGAAGAGGTATTTTGGTATTTGGAATTTTCAGCATTTTTGTGCTGGTTTTTCCTCATCTTCGTGGATTTATCTACCTATGATCTTTGAGGCTGATGACCTTTGGATGGGGTTTTTTGGGGGGTTCCTTTACGTTGATATTGATGTTGTTGCTTTCTCTTTGTTAGTTTTTCTTCTAACTGTCTGGCCCCCTTTCTGCAAGTCTGCTGCAGTTTGCTGGAAGTCCACTCCAGACCCTATTCACCTGGGTATCACCAGGGGGAGCTATAGAACAGCAAAGATTGCTGCCTGCTCCTTCCTCTGGAAGCATCATCCCAGAGGGGCACCAGCCTGATGCCAGGCAGAACTCTCCTGTATGAGGTGCCTGTTGACCCCTGTTGGGAGGTCTCTCCCAGTCAGGAGGCACGGGGATCAGGGACTCACTTGAGGAGGCAGTCTGTCCCTTAGCAGAGCTGGTGTGCTGTGCTGGGAGAACCCCTCTTGTCAGGATCAGCTGCTCTCTTCAGAGCCAGCAGGCAGGAACAATTAAAAGCACTGAAGCTGCACCCACAGGCTTCCCTTCCCCCACTTGCTCTGTCCCAGGGAGATGGGCATTTTGTCTGTAAGGCCCTGACTGGGGCTGTTACCTTTTCTTCAGAGATGCCCTGCCCAGTAAGGAGGAATCGAGAGGAGAAGTATGGCTATAGCCACTTTGCCATGCTGTGGTGAATTTGCCCAGTCCACACCTCCCAGCCTCCTTAGCACTGTCAGGGGAAAACCGCCTACTAAAACCTCAGTAATGGCAAATGCCCCTCACCTCACCAAGCTCGATGGTCCCAGGATGACTTTAGACTGCTTTGCTGGCAGCAAGAATTTCAAGCCAGTGGTTCTTAGCTTGCTAGGCTCCGTTGGAATTGCAGAAATCACCTGCCTTCTGCATTGGTCTCACTGAGAGCTGCAGACTGGAGCTGTTTCTATTTGGCCATCTTTGCTTGAATTTTTTTGAAGCTCTTTTCCAGAACCATGAAAAATGTTTTCTATTTCTATTGTTGTTGTTTAAATAAACTTCATTTCTAAGCAGTTTTAGGTTAAAGCAAAATTGGCAAGAACACATAGAGAGTTCTACAATACCCCTGTCTCCCACCACCCTGACAGTCTCCTCCATTATCACAGTGGTTCATTTGTTACAATCAATGAACCTACATTAATACATCACTATCATCCAAACTCCAGAGTTTACATTAGGGTTTACCATTGGTTTTGTACATTCTATGGGTTTTGATAAATGTACAATAGCAGGTACCCACCATTACAGTATCACACAAAATAGTTTCACTGCCCTAAAAATTCTCTGTGTTCCTCCTATTCATCTCTCCCTCCCTTTTAACCTCTGGTAACTGGTGAACTTTTTACCCTCTCCATAGTTTTGTCTTTTCCAGAAAGTCGTATCATTGGAATCACACAGTATGCAGCCTTTTCAGATAGGTTTCTTTCACTTATTAATATGCATGTTGGTAATATGAATTTCACTCAATGATATCCATGTCTTTTCATGGCTTGATAGATCATTTCTTTTTAGCACTGAATAATAATTCATTGTCAGGATTTGCCACAGTTTATTTATCCAGTCACCTACTGAAGGACATCTTGGTTGGTTCCAGGTTTCGGCGATTAAGAATAATGCCACCATAAACATCAGTGGATTGTTGGGTTTTGATAGAGCGCACTGTCAGACAGAGAGAGCTTGGACTAGAAATCAGACCCTGGCACTGCTAGTAACTGGCTGCGCAAACTTGGGCAACCTTCAACTCTCCTGGCCTTTGGTTTCCTCAACCTGTGTTTCAAATGCCTTTGGTGCCTGCTGCCTACTGTGGCTGTGTTCTGGAATGATGAAGCTTTCCTTCATCTTCTTATCTTCTTCTGAGCCCTCCAAACTCTTCAAAACCTCTGTTGTTAGCCAGTTCCAAAGTCACTTCCATGTTTTCAGGTATCTTTATATCAATGCCTCACTCCCGGTACCAATTTTCTATATTAGGCCATTCTTGCATTGCTATAAAGAAATACCTGATACTAGATAATCTACAAGAAAAGAGGTTTAATTGGCTCACAGTTCTGCAGGCTTTACAGAAAGCATGGTGCTGGCATCTGCTCGCCTTCTGGGGAGGCTTCAGGAAGCTTACAATCATGGTAGAAAAAAAAGGGGGAGCTGACACGTCATGTGGCAAAAGCAGGAGCAAGTGAGAGTTGGAGGGGGAAGTTGACACACACTTTTAAATGACTGGCTCTTGCAAGAACTCACTACCATAAAGGCAGCACCAAGCTATTGATATGGCTCCAATGAGTGGAGGAACACCAGGGTTCTTGGTCTTTGCGCCAGTTTGTATAATATGACACAGAAACATGTGGAGTAGTTTTAAGGAGTGAAAAGTTTAATAGGCAAAAGAGAAGGAAGGAAGAAGAAAACAGCTTCCCCATACAGAGACAGAGGGAGGTGGGATCCAAAGCCCAGGGAGGAAACCCTGAGTGCTAAGGAAACATTGCTGCTTATATGAGGAGGCTGGAGGAGGCAGTGTCTGATTTGCATAGGTCTCAGGGGATTGTTTTGACCAGGCATGTCATTCACATAGCCCTTGAAAAAACTGGTCCTCCCACCTTAGCTTTTTAATATGCAAATACAGGGCACCATGATGTTCTATACATGCCCTCCCACCCTAGCCCTTTAATATGCAAATGCAGGGCACCATGATGTTCTACACATGTGGGAATATGTGGGGATGGCCATGTTGCCAGGAACATGTGGGGCAAGGGCAAGAAGAAGGTGGAGAGAATTGCCATGTTTGGGTGGACCCAGTTTCTAATGTTTGGCATTTGCATATCAAAGTTTGCTGGCCTGGCTCTAAGAGCCAGGGCTTTCTTGCTAGACAAGAAACGTTTCTGGAGCTGCTTTAAAAGAAACAAAAACTTCCCAAGGACCTCTTTTCCTCTCTCTCTGCCTAAAATAATTTCTTAATAACTCCTATAACATTATGACACATCCAACCACACAATCCACACATCTCCCACCAGGCCCGCCTCCAGCACTGGAGATTACAATTCAACATGAGATTTGGACGGGGACAATAAAGAATCTCTGTGTGTGTGTGTACATGTGGTTATGCATGTGTGTGTTATATACATAAAAGCAGGAAGTATATATGTATATAACACACACAAACACACACAGTATTAAAACATGTATACCTACGTGCTATATTTCAGTTTTAGCCATTTCTTAAACTTTATATAATGAATTATACCATATGTGTTTTATTGTTTCTGACTTCTTTCAGTGATGTGTTTTCACATAGCTTTATATGTGTTTTCATTGTGATATTCATGTTGATAAGCTTTATTTTCATTGCTATATGATATATCAATATATGAATATACCACAATTTATTTATCCGTTTGTACTGTTGATGCATGTTTGGGTTGTTTCCAGTTTGGGGCTTTACAAACAGTATTGCTATAAACATTCTTGAACATGATTCCTGATGCACAGGTGCATGCACTTTTGATAGGTGTATAATTAGAAATGGAATTACTGCATTATAGGGAATGCAGATCTTCAATTTTAGTAGGCAATGTCAATTTTCCAAAGTGATCACATTAATTTATATTCTCACTAGGAACATATGAAGTATATGAATTTATTTTCATATATTTTCATATGAAAATATGTGAAATGTATGAAACTTTTGGTTGCTGCATATCCTTACCTATGTGGTAAAATCAGCCTTTTACATTTTAGCCATAGTTCTTATGCATATACAGTGACTTTACATTCTGTTTTTAATTCACATTTCTATGATTTCTAATGAGGCTGAACACTTTTTCATGTTTATTGGTCATTAGGATATCTTCTTTTGTATCTATTTAAGTTCCTCTTCAAGCCTCTTGCCCATTGTTCTTTAGACCACCTGCATTTTCTGATTGACTTATACAAGTTCTTTATATTCTAGACACAAGTCTTTCAATGGCTTTACATGTAGCAAGTATGTTCTTCTAGTCTTTGAGTTGCCTTTTCATGTTCTTAATGGTACTTTTCGATGAGCAGAAGTTTTTAATTTTCGAATATAGAGTTAACATTTTCCTTTACACTTAGCATTTGTATGCATGTGTGTCTGTGTGGGTGTGTGTGAAAGAGAGAAAGAAAGGGAGAGAGAGGTTTAAAAGTCAACTGGGAGTGGTGGCTTATCCCTGTAATTCCAACACTTTGGGAGGCCTAGACAAGCTGATCACTTGAGCCCAGGTGTTCAAGACCAGACTGGTCAACATGGCAGAACCCCTTCTCCACAAAAAAATACAAAAATTAGCTGGGCAAGATGGCGTGCACCTGTAGTCCCAGCTACTTGGGAGGGTGGGCAGGAGGATCACTTGAGCCCAGGAGGCAGAGGTTGCAGTGAGCTGAGACTGTGCCACTACACTTCAGCCTGGGTGATTACAGCAAAACTCCATAATAAAAAATAAAAAATAAAAAAATAGTTATTGAGAGGTACGTTAAAATCTTCCACCATGATCATGGATTTTTATCTATTTATCCTTTGGTTCTGTTAATTTATCTGTATATATTTTGAGACAATACAGTTAAGTGCATACAAACTTATAATTGTTATATTTACTGGTGAATTGAACCTTTTGGTCATTGTAAAGTATTCGTCTTTATCTTTGCCTTAAAGCCTATTTTTTTCTCTTATTAATATAGTTACAATACTGTCTTAGTCCATCTATATTGCTGTAAAGGAATATCTGATGCTGGCAATTTATAAAGAACGGAGGTTTATTTGGCTCACAGTTCTACAGGCTGTACAAAGAGCATGGCACCAGCACCTGCTTCTGGTGAGGGACTCCGGCTCCTTCCACTCATGGTGGAAGGAGAAAGGGAGTCAGCATGCGGAAGTCACATGGCAAGCCAGCGGGGAGGTGCCAGGCACTTTCAAAAAATCAGTTCCTGGCCCAGCGCAGTGGCTTACACCTGTAGTCCCAGCACTTTGGGAGGCTGAGACAGGTGGATCACGAGGTCAAGAGTTTGAGACCAGCCTGACCAACATGGTGAAACCCCGTCTCTACTAAAAATACAAAAATTAGCCAGGCGTGGTGGCGCACACCTGTAATCCCAGCTACTGAGGAAGCTGAGGCAGGAGAATCACTTGAACATGAGAGGCGGAGGTTGCAGTGAGCCGAGATTGCACCCCTGCACTCCAGCCTGGCTGACAGAGCGAGACTCTGTCTCAAAAAAAAAAAAAAAAAAAAAACAGGTCCCGTGGGAACTAAATAGAGACAGAGCTCACTCATTATTGCAAGAAGAACACCAAACCATTCATGGATTTGACCTGATGACACAAACACATCCCTTTACACCCCACCCACAACACTGGGGACCAAATTTCAACACGAGGTTTGGAAGTTTGGAGGGGACAAATATCCAAACTATATCTACTACCTTTTTCAAATATTGGATTTTGCATAACATTTTTTTCCATCCTTTTATATTAATCCTTTTTCCATCCTTGTATTTAAAATACATCTCTTATACGAAGAATATCATTTGACTATTTTAACCCAGTCTGACAACTCCTGTATTTTCACTGGTGTAATTAGCCTATTGTTTTTTATTATAACTACTAATATATTTTTTGTTTAAATATTTATACCATGTTTCTATTTGTTTTCATTTTTTCCCATCTTTATTGCATTTATTTTCTTCCCTTTCTGCTTTTGGGTCTTATTACTGTGTTTTCACATACACAAGTTTTGATTATTCTTTTAGCGTTTACCTAACTTTCACTTTTGAATTTTTAAAGCCTAATATTGATTAGTTTTTTGTATCTGTTCCAAGAAAATATAAGCAACTTGAACTCTGTAACTCAATTTCACCCTTTTCATCTTATAAACAATTTTTGTATATTTACATTACATAGATTTTGTATATATATATATATATAAAATCTAGATTACTATTATCCTGTTGTTATACAGTTGACTCTTGAATAATATGTGTTTGAACCGCAAGGGTCCACCTATACATGGACTTTTTTCCCACTTCTGTCACTCCTGAGACAGCAAGGTCAACTCCTCTTCCTCCTCCTCTTCAGCTTACTCAACATGAAAATGTTAAGGATGAAGACTTTTATCATGATCCACTTCCTCTTAATTAATAGTAAATATATTTTATCTTCCTTATGATTTTTATTTGGTACTATTTTTTTAAGAGGTGAGGTCTCATTATGGCTATGATATTTTGCCTTATGATTTTCATTTTTTATTTTTTTTCTTTTTTGAGATGGAGTCTTGCTCTGTCACCCAGCCTGGAGTGCAGTGGTGCAATCTCGGCTCACTGCAAGCTCTGCCTCCCGGGTTCACACCATTCTCCTGCCTCAGCCCCCCCAGTAGCTGGGACTACAGGAACCCACCACCACGCCCAACTAATTTTTTGTATTTTTAGTAGAGACGGGGTTTCACTGTGTTAGCCAGGATGGTCTTGATCTCCTGATCTCGTGATCCACCCATCTCGGCCTCCCAAAGTGCTGGGATTACAGGCGTGAGCCACTGCATACGGCCATGGTATTATTTTTTTAAGAGGTGAGGTCTCATTGTGACTACTCACAGGTATGATCCCACTCTAATCAGCATGGGAGTTTTAACCTGCTCTGTTTCCAACTTGGGCCAGCTTACCCCTCCTTAGACAACCTAGTGGTCCTCTTCTCCCAGGAGGTTACCATATTAATGCCAAACTTAGTGTGGACACCCAGTTGGCAAAGTGCACAGCAGTCCAGAATGCCTGGACTCCAGTGATTCTTCTACCTCAGCTTCCCAATTAGCTGGGACTACTGGCGCATGCCACCATACCTGGCTTCCTCATGATTTTCTTAATAACGTTTTCTTTTCTCTAGCTTACCTTATTATAGGAAGGCAGTATACCATACATATAACATGCAAAATATGTGTTAATCAACTATTTATGTTATTGGTAAGGCTTCTAGCCAAAAGAGGGCTGTTAGTAGTTAAGTTTGGAGGGAGTCAAAAGTTATACATACATTTTCCATTGTGTGGAGGGTTGGAGTCCCTAACCCCTGCAGTGTTCAAGAGTCAACTGTACATGTAATATTCATTTGCCCATAGATTTTAATTGTTTTTTATATTCTTGAGTTCTTGATGCATTTCTGAACTTTCATTTGTATTCATTCTCCTAAAGAACATCATTTTGTATTTCCTTTAGTGTAATTCCTCTGTTAATAAAATTATTTACCATTGTCTGAAAATATTTTTAATTCTTTATTCTGGAAAGCTATTTTTCTGTACAGGATTCTAGGTTGGCTATCATTTGTTTTCTTTCATCTTGAATTTATCATCTATTATTTTCTAGTTTCTATTATTCCTCTTGAGAAGTCAGCTGTCAGCAAATTAGTGCTCCATTAGATGTAATTGTGGAATATCCTAATGCTGTTCACCAACTATTTCTAGTTCCATGGTTTAGTCACACTTTTTACATACCTGAAGTTGGATGTGGACATGTGATTAATTCTGGCCGGTGAGTTGTGGATAGGAGTGAGGTGTGCCACTTTCAACTGAAGCATTTAATTGCTGATGCAAGGATCCCCCAAAACTCTCCTGTGGTTCTGGCATGGGGACCAGCAATGTTATAGGTGATGGCTGCCCCCGTTATGTCAGTTCTGGTCCTCCAGGAAGTAGAGGCTTTGACAGAGATGTGCAAGAGTTGTATGTATGGGTGTGTTAACAACTGTGCAAGATAAAGGAGGAAGAAACAGAACTGGGTAAAGAGGAGAAAAGCAGAATCAGATGAGGCAGTCTCAGATATCATGCGAATGAGACAAAGGCTTGGCAAACCCAATGAGGACCTCTAGGACAAAACTGTTTGTTAGAAGAGTATCGGCTGGGGCATGGTGGCTTACGCCTGTAATCTCAGCACTTTGGGAGGCTAAGGAGGGCGGATCACAAGGTCAAGAGATCGAGACCATCCTGGCCAATATAGTGAAACCCTATCTCTACTAAAAATACAAAAAAAGTTAGCCGTGTGTGGTGGTGTGTGCCTGTAGTCCCAGCTACTCTGGAGGCTGAGGCAGAAGAATTGCTTGAACCTGGGAGGCAGAGGTTGCAGTGAGCTGAGATCGTGCCACTGCACTCCAGCCTGGTGACAGAGCAAGACTCCATCAGAAAAAAAAAAAAAAAAAAAAGAGTATCATGTTGAGCAGAAGTGGTCATGCCTTTTACCCCCCATTTTGCTCAGTCATTAGCTGAAAGATGCTTGGGAGGCGTGTAGCCTCAGCCGCTGTAAATCTTGAAGGTGTTGCAGCTAGAGGCTCAGTTAGATGACTCCTTGCAGCTGAATGGCAAGTTCCTCCTTGAAGAGAAATCCAAGTGGTGTACTTTTATGGCTGCCACACACATCAGCCTGGATTTTTGAGTGATTTATGGTGAGCAGTGTATCTTTGTATTCCTAAAGATATGCAATGGCTGTGTAATGTGAGCAAGAAACTTACCTTTATTTTATTTTATTATTCTGTTTTTTTTTGGAGACGGTGTTTTGCTCTAGTCACCCAGGCTGGAGTGCAATGGCATGATCTTGGCTCACTGCAACCTTTGCCTCCCGGGTTCAAGCAATTCTCCTGGCCTCAGCCTCCTGAGTAGCAGGGATTACAGCTGCGCGTCACCATAACCAGCTAATTTTTCTATTTTTAGTAAAGACGGAGTTTCACCACGTTGGCCAGGCTGATCTTGAACTCCTGAGGTCAAGTGATTGGCCTGCCTCAGCCTCCCAAAGTGCTGCGATTACAGGTGTGAGTCACCGTACTCGGCCACCTTTCTTAAAGTTACTGTAACTTTGAGTTGTTTATCTATCTTATTTGCTTTATAAGTACTATTTTTCTCTCTCTAACTTCTTTAAAAGTTCTCTGTCTTTGGTTTCTTCCAGTTTTCATTATTATGTACTTAGATCTGAACTTCCTGTTGTTTTTCTTTCACGGACTTCACAGTGCTGTTTGAATCTTTGCCACTTTCTCTCATTAAACATTGCTTCCTCACGCACCCCTTTCTCTCCTTGGGTGCCTCTCCTAATCAGTTATATTTGTATATATCTTATCCTCTATTTTGTATTTTCTATCCTTTTGTTCTCCAAGGTTTATTCCGTATATTGTCTTCTGACTATATTTTAACTCACTCATTCTCTTTAGCTGTGCCTAATCTACTGTTAAGTCTTGCCATTGAATCCTTAATGCCACTTCTATTTTCATTCTAGAATTTTTACTTGAATCTCTTTTATTTCATAGTCAATTCTTTGCAAAAAGTCTCAATCTTGTCTTTTGTCATAAACATAATACTCATGTACATTTTAAGGTCTCTGCCTAATAACTTGCTATTTTTTTCATATTTTTTTCTCTCGTGCTGTTTTATTGTGTGGCATATTTGTATTTCAAAAATTCTTTGTAAAAATAATTTACATTTGCATCCTTACAGGGAATAAAGTGTACCTTTGAGTCATCTATATATCCGGTGACCCAGATATACAGTATGGGATCAACAGATATGTAGATGACTCAAAGATACACTTTATTCCTTGTAAGGACTTGTCTACTTATAGTTCACTCTGATTTCTAGGATTCTGTCCCTTGACATTGCAGCTTAAGGTGAGAGAGGTCAAAAAAACCGGCGGGGCGCAGTGGCTCACACCTCTAATCCCAGCACTTTGGGAGGCAGAGGGGGGCAGATCACCAGGTCAGGAGTTTGAGACCAGCCTGGCCAACATGGTGAAACCCTGTCTCTACTAAAAATACAAAAATTAGCCAGGCGTGGTGGCAGGCGCCTGTAATCCCAGCTACTCGGGAGGCTGAGTCAGGAGAATCACTTGAAACCAGAAAGCGGAGGTTGTAGTGGGCCAAGATTGTGCCATTGCACTCCAGCCTGGGCGACAAGAGTGAGGCTCTTTTTTAAAAAAAGAAAAAAAAGCACTGCTTAGTGGACCCTGAACTCCAATTTTTTGCCACTCTAACCTCTTCCAGCCATCCCCTAAGGAATCAAAAATTACCCAGAAGTAGTAAATGACCACAAATTCTAGGCTCGACTTCCTGGGATCTGTCCTTACCTGAATCATGGCCAGAAACTTTCTACTTCCTTGGTAGCCTTCCTTTGCAAATTAGTTTCTTGGGAGACTGATTTTTGAGATGGAAATTTTGTAATGTAGTTTTTGTTGTCTTGAGATGTCATAAGAACACAATTATACTATAATATGTGTATATGTGTATACATTTTATAATATATTATATATATGCATATATAACTTCTTATTGTAAAGCTTTAAGTGGGAAACAAAAATTCAGTTGCATACAATGTAGGTTAATGGAAGATGATATTTTAAAATCAATCTATATTGTTACAATACTGTAGTGTTATATACTGTACAGTACTGATTGTGCACCAAAATGAGAAAGTCTCAAATGTTGACAAGACTTTCACCTCTTACTGTATTCCTTCTCCATTAATTGATACTAACTTAATCTATCCCTGTTTCCAAATGAGGGCTGACCAGAGGATGGAAGCCTAAACATCAGTAGTTTCTTACAGATTCATGTAAGTGTAGAATGCGTTATTTCAGTGTGTGTGTGTGTGTGTGTGTGTGTGTGTGTGTGTCTTGAATTAAAATCTAAGGATTATTGTATTTGTAATCATGAGAATACAATCTTCTCTAGCTACTTTAAGCAGAAAGAAATTTATTAAAATATACTTAGTAACTTAGAAAATCTTTGGAAAGGCTGATGAACAGACTTTAGGTTAAGTTTGCAGCAACAATTATGAGTGAGAGCGAAGAAGCAGAACTAAGCCACCTCCAGTGTGTTTTGAAGGCTGTTGCTGTTACCTTTCTCCATTAAATGGATAAGCCACACCCACCTCTTAACTCAGCATTAAGTCAAAGTCTCACTTCGATTGGTGAAAGTTCAATTTAAGGTGCCTGCTATTATTGTGGTTGATTTTATACTATTGACCCTTGAGATTCAACATGTTTTTGTCAGCTGCTTTGGGAGCAATTTAAAGAGCCACCGCAGATTCTTGTACTTGGCCTTAGAATAAACTTGGGCTTCTGAATTACCCTAGGCTTCTTATTGATCTCATACTTTTGTTTTGTTGGCTCCCAGCACGGCGGATATTATTGGTATCTTACACTGTCTCTTCCTGTTATGTCCAACTCTGTTTGAATTGATGACCTCATTTGAAACTGCCTCTTTGGGTCTTCAGGCAGTTTCCAGTGATTTTGCCTAAGTTCCATGCACCAAAGCCCTGGGAAAATTTCCTCCATCACATACGCCCCACACAGGACTTTGAAGTACTCCTCAAAAAAGTCCCACAATATCTTTAGCCCTTTGAGGGAGGGGGAGGAACTGTATTGACATTGTAATAAAAGAGAGCCCTCTGGCAAAAGAATGCTCACAAATTAAGTGACTGGCTTCCCCTAGATTTCTGCAACATGGTGGTACTCACACAGTATCCACTGGTGAGAGAAAGAACCAGAGCTGAAGAGGAAGCAAATGGATACAAAGAGGAAAGGGGAAGAATGAAACCTGAGATAATATACAAAGACCAACATAGTGGCTTTTAGACATCCGAGGCCCCTAACAGAGTTTTCTCGCAAGCAGCAAATTAAAGGGCATTGTGATACGTTTCCCTGTGCCTGCAAACCATGGGTCATCTCAATGAATATCTGGATGTGGCGGAAAGGATTGGCAGACACTTGTGTTCTTACTGTTGTACTTTGAAGCACCTTCTTGTGATTATTTCCTATTTCATGCGCTATGTTTAGCACTTTTACATTTCCACTTATGCCTATGATCTTTTGAAGATCTAAGTGCAACTCTGTAAAGGTCAAAGAGATCTCATTTAATATTATCTCCAATTTGTAGGTGATTTTTTTTCCATTGGATAATGAAGAAAAAATAAGAAAAACTGTCTTTGATTTCCTAACTTTGAAAGCCCCTTTCAAATACATTTTTCACATGTGCACATGTATTTGTATATGTCAGACTCTGCAACTTTGAATGATTCATGTTTATGGAATTCAATATGTGCATTCAGCCATGGTGTGCTTGTGTATACACATATATGTAGATTATGAACTACTATTACAAAGTAAAGGTATTGTTTTTGGTAACAAGAATGCTAAAACGGCATAAGTAGCAAACATCTAGGGCAGCGAATCTCAACTGGGTGTGATACAGCTCCTCAGGGGACTTTTCACGAAGTCTGCAGACATATTTGGTTGTCACAGCTGGGACTGGAGTGTTACTGGTATGCAGTAAACAGAAGCTAGGGATGCTGCCAAACACACCAGACAGCCCGC
Organism: Gorilla gorilla gorilla; assembly: GCF_029281585.2. NCBI lineage: Eukaryota > Metazoa > Chordata > Mammalia > Primates > Hominidae > Gorilla > Gorilla gorilla. Next base: position 26,440,400 of record NC_073243.2, on the reverse strand, counting down.
TACAGCAAAGAGTCCCACCCAGCCGAAGGTTTCAGTAGCCCCAAGGTTGACGAACTCTGTGCCAGAAATAGACAAGTAGGCATATCATTAAATAAATGGTTATCCGGCACCTATAATATGCAAGACTCTCTTTTAGCCGTGGTCAGATATAGGCATAATGCAAGCATTTATAAATGTGCTCTCAATTTATTTATAGTATAGGAAGAGGATGTGCAAGGTAACATACCAATAATAAACATTTAGTATACACAGAGTAAGTTAAGCTGAAGATCTACTTGCAGAGGAATGAATATAGGTGAGGCTTAAGGAGCACTGTGGTTATCTGGGTGAGTAGTACTGAGGTATTGTCGTCCCTAGCCCCTTCAGAAGTAAGGTGGGTGGTAGATGCTGGAATTTGGAAAAGTGAGAGGTGAAGCCGGCTGGGCTTCTGGGTCGGGTGGGGACTTGGAGAACTTTTCCGTCTAGCTAAAGGATTGTAAATGCACCAATCAGCCCTCTGTGTCTAGTTAAAGGTTTGTAAATGCACCAATCAGCACTCTGTAAAAACAGACCAATCAGCACTCTGTAAAACGGACCAATCAGCACTCTGTAAAACGGACCAATCACTACTCTGTAAAATGGACCAATCAGCAGGATGTGGGTGGGGCCAAATGAGGGAATAAAAGCAGGCCACCAGCAACAGCAGCGGTAACCTTCTCGGTCCCCTTCCGAGCTGTGGAGGGTTTGTTCTTTCCTTCTTTGTGATAAATGTTAGTGCTCACTCTTTGGATGCCTACTGCATTTATGAGCTGTAATCCTCACCTTGAAAATCTGCCGCCTCACTCCTGAGGCTAGGAAGACCACGAACCCAATGGAAAAAATGAACAACTCTGGACTCACCACTTTCATGAGCTGTGACACTCATGCTTGAAGGTCTACAGCTTCAGTGCAGAAGCCAGCAAGATCACAAATCCACTGGGAAGAACGAACAACTCCGGACGTGCCACTTTTATGAGATGTGACACTCACTGCGAAGGTCTGCAGCTTCATTCTAGGAGCCAGTGAGACCACGAACCTGCTGGGAGAAATGCACAACTGCAGACACGTTTCCCTTAAGAGCTGTAACACTCACTGCAAAGGTGTGTTGCTTTACCCCAGAAGTCAGCGAGATCACAACCCCACCAGAAGGAAGAAACTCTGGACGCATCTGAACATGTGAAGGAACAAACTCCGGACGTGCAATCTTTAAGAACTTAAAACACTCACCGCGAGGGTCCCCGGCTTCATTCTTGAAGTTAGCAGGACCAACCCACGGGAAGGAACCAATTGCAGACACAAAGGGATAGGGTCTTATCGTTTCAGACACCTTGAAAGGAGTGACATTCAGTTGAAAGACGTATGTAGTCACCATGAGGTGCCCTCTCAGGGAAAGCACTGAGGTATTACATATCCCAACCTCTCTTCTTCCCGCTGTGACAGCTCATCCCAGGCCCATTCCCGCAGACGCTGGAGAGTATGTGGGTCTATTGGTGTTTTGCAGCAGCTCAGCATCCGACTGCTGAAAAAGGAATGGAGAGAATAAAAAGTGAAGTGGGGCTTGGGGTATTGGGTGGCAAACCAAAGGTATCTGAACAAAGGAGTTACTTTCCAAAATAACTCTTTTTTAAAGCAGAAATTGTTCAGTGCCATAAGGAAGGCCCAAATCAAGGGCTCTCAGCTTTCAGAGGTGTGAAGAATTTTTTCCAGCTTGGATGAGCTCAGGGAAAGCTTAGTAAAGGATGTGGCATTTGAGAAGATGGTCCCGAGGAGTGAGTAGAGTAACCTACACGTCAGCCTTTTCTCATTTTGAAAGGTCAGCTGCTTTTCATGTATACGGGGAAGGAGAAAGGGCTTCATTTACAAGCCTTCCAAGACTCACCATTCTGCTTTGCTTCCCACGGCTCCCAGCTCTATCTTGGGCCTCTGACCGTTTATTTGGGAAGGAGGTTCTGTCTAGGATGCCTCTTCCTCTGCGTGGCACCCACAGAAGGGCAAATTGGCCAGGCCCTACTTCCTTCATTATGCTGTTCTTCACAACACTGCTGATAGACATATGTGCATGTGTCTACCGCCGTAACATGCAGAACGCCTCTGATCTCCTTTGATATATATGTATATGTCTGTATGCATGTCGACTGTTCTGCAGGATTGTAATAACAAACGGAAACCATAATACAAGAGCACAAATATCTAACATTTCCGTTGCCATAATACAAAGGAAAAACACAATATGAAATCCGTATAGGGATGCTCTTATGGGCTCCAGTAATTCCTAGCCATGCACCCTTATTTTGGGGGTCTGCTCCTTATTGAGAAGCATCTCTCCCTATTCTCTTTCCTGTGATTCATTATTCATTTCAGCAAAATGTTCTTCCTCCCTGCAGAGACTGATCTCAAACCAGTAGCTGCCTCCTTCCCCACTAGCAGAACTTTTATCTAGCTATCAGTCCATTTAAGATAGTATCGCAGAAAGAGTTGATGGTGGACCTGGCATCCCCAGTCCCACAGAACCGTCCCGAGCTGGCCTGGACACTCCTCATCCGGTCCCCTTGGGGTCTCCATACCACAGTGAGTTGGAGACAATCTTCATAGCCTATTGATTGCTCATTGGAAGCTGTGGGCTCTCCCTGCAACCTTGCACTCATCAACCACGCTTTTCTCCACTGCACGTACACACAGCTCTCAAAGATAAATATTAACTATCAGATCTATTAGTCTAAGCCCATAAAATGGAAGAGAAATACTTTTTAAATATCCCCGTAGTTTTCAAAGCCTCTTCTCTCCATGTAGTTAACACCTTATGTAATTTACCTTTGAACAATGTAAGTACTCCCACCCTTTCAAACTGTGACTCTTAGGACCTGTTGAAAATAAGAAATGGGCCCATTTTCCAGCTTTATGCCGCTTAAGAACTGGTCTCATAACTATCCAAATGCCTCACAGAGGTTTTGTAATTAGTTCTGGAAAGAGCTAGATTAAATTCTTAGCCAAGGGACATTCTCTTCCCCAGAGTCCCTGAAGGAAGAGAAAAAAAGATGGTTTTGTTTCTCTAGCAATATAAAATTATGAATTTTGAGATACAAATTGAACTGGGAGGACAGATATTCAAAGTGGAGAGATATGAGTACGAGCCCAGCGGCTGGACGTAATGGACATAACCTAGTTTTAATTAACTTGTCTAAAAAAGGGGAAAGCAATTAATTGCATATATCTATGGGGGCATCAAATTAAAGGTAATGGTTTCTCATTTGTTTGAAAATGTTTTTGTAGTTTTATTTATTTACTTGTTTTTGAGACGGAGTTTCACTCTTGTCGCCCAGGCTGGAGTGCAGTGGCACGATCTCGGCTCACTGCAAGCTCTGCCTCCCGGGTTCACACCATTCTCCTGCCTCAGCCTGCCGAGTAGCTGGGATTACAGGCGCCCGCCACCATGTCCAGCTAATTTATTGTATTTTAGTAAAGACGGGGTTTCCCCATGTTGGCCAGGCTGGTCTCGAACTCCTGACCTCAGGTGATCCACCTGCCTCGGCCTCCCAAAGTGCTGGGATTACAGGTGTGAGCCACCACGCCTGACCTGTAGTTTAAAAAATTAATTTAAAAAAGAGCGTCAGCTCACTAAAACGAAAACACGAAATCTTTTTTTTTTCAATTTCTGCTGCGACTTGTGTTTTATTCAACATTTCCCCCACGTGATAGTGGATTCCCCTCGCGATAGCACAGTTGAATTCCATTGTTCTTTGATCACTTTTAGTTATTAGATCCGTCTTACATCCTTTCTCTTAGATTCAGTGTTGTTTATTTTGATGGTTAATTTTATAATCATTTTAAGGTCCTCCTCACCAATCCCTGCCTATAGGGGTTACACTTGTGGCTCGTGGCTTGAATATAGAGGTGGCACATACCGCATCGATGTCATAGCCCAAAGGAAGGAGAGGAGTGCCACGAGGCCCTTATTGGCTGACCCGTAGCAAAGTCACCACTTCTTTGTGTTGGCTTTTGTCTGTTTTCCGACAGACAGTAGCCATCGATTCTAACTGTGTATCAAGTCTCCAAGACACATAGCTGTCAGATTCCAAAAATACTGGTTATTTCAGAGAGGGTGTTGGCTGGTGTTTCTGAGAGCCCTGGGGGACCCACTGCCTGCACATTCCTTTGGATTTGTTTCTCGATTTCAATATATCCCCCCTCCTCCCAAAACTCACTACAGGCCTATCCCATCTTGCTTCTTTGTCCCCCATACCATGCCTGCAGCCTTATAGGCTGAAATAGCTTCAAGATATCTGGAGCTATCTACCTTTATGTCTTAGAAAACTTACACATCTTTGCCACATGAAAATGTGAGGAGTTCTGGCTCCCCCACAGAAGTCTCCCCTCATTGCAGCCGTATCTTCTCTCTTCTACCTTTATTGACATGCCCTACTGGTAATTAGGTTTGCCAGTCCATTCGTTTGTCACCTTTCTGACAAGATGATCTTCTCATCCCAGAATTAGTGGAGGGAGAAAAGATTTAGGCACTTCCCACTGTGTGGTGGTTTGTCTTGGTGGCGCCTTCCCTCAGCCTTGGAGAGAAGAGATAGCTACTTTTTGTAAACATGACATTTCTTCAAAATGCCACCTCCTCTCTCTCTCAGCCATCCTTTTATATTAGAGTGGTGCGTGGGGAGTAGGTGGGCAGTGCTAGATTTTCTGAATGGCATCATTTTACACACCCTGAAGGAAGAGGACTGACTGCATAGCTAGTGACCCCCTCTACTGAAAATGTAGGGTACGTTGCAAATTTTCTTTTTCGTAGTGGACCGGAGTAACTGTTATGGACTGAATGTTTGCATCCTTCCAAGTTCATCTGTTGAAGACTTAACCCCCAATGTTGTGGTGGGAGGAGGTGGAGCCTTTGGGAGGTAATTAGGTTTAGAGGAGGTCATGAGGATGGAGTTCCCATAGTGGGATTATAAATAGGACACTCCTACAGTGTCCTTATAAGGAGGGGAAGAGAGACCTCGCTGTCTCCATGTCCATGCCCAAAGAAAAGGTCTAGTGAGCACACAATGAGATGAAGGCTACCTGCAAGCCAGGAAATGGGCTTTTGCCAAGAACCACATCTGCCACCAACACCTTGATCTTGGACTTCCCAGCCTCCAGAACTGCGAGATATAAATCTCTGGTGTTTAAGCCACCCAGTCTGTGGCATTTTGTTATAGTAGCCTGAGCTGACTAAGACACTAACCACTTCCAATATTTGGTAACTAGCAACATTTTATTACTATTGTGGCCACCTTCCAAGAGGGATAGACCTCCCTCCCAAACTGGTTTAGATGTTGCAACCGATGATGCCACATGTTCATCAAGAGACTGTGAAAACTTTTATTACTTATATAATTGAGTCCTCTGGGAGATCAGGGCAGGCCTCCCAAGCAGGTCCAAACTAACCTGAGAGATTGAAGAAAGGAGATTAATCAGAATTTTAATGGTGGTTGGGGAGTAGAGCCAAGGTGAAAGTTCTGTGCTGGGGCAGGGGGTTATAGGGTTTGAATTTCCTGCTAGAGCTAAGGAGGAAGGGCCCAGGCTTTCTTATCTCTCTTTCCAGATGTGGGGCACAAGGAGTAGAGGAAGGAAGGAGATATAAAAGCTGTCAACAATTAAACATAAGAAAATGGATCCAGATTCTTTGTTACAATTACGTAGATATCAGAGAGAACAAAGATGACGCCATTCTTCAAAGTGATTACTGTGGAAAGCTGGAAGTCTTGCAAGAGGCAGAAACCAAAACGAGATCAAATGTGCAAGGTCTTTTAAGAAAAATGCCTGCAGGAAGGACATACCTGTGGGGTAGGATCAGAGGGAGGCAAGCTGGGAGAAATATCAGACCATGAGGCAAGTTTGACCTTGAGTGAAGGATGGAGAAAGAGAAGGTTTGATGGAAACATCCTAGATTTCTGTGTAGTCTACAAATGGTTCAGCAAAGTCTTGGGATGTCTTTGAGCCAAAGCTGGCCATCAAGAGGTGTCCCTGCTAGGGATGGGTCTTCCTTCAGTCCCTGCTACGCTCATTTCTGAGCTGGGAGCAGCCCGGGGAGGCCTGGCCTCTGTGTGAACAGGTAAATGGATTTCACACTTCAGTGGCTGGGCCCCTGGTCAATTATCTTCATATAGTTGTAAGACCGTGAGCACATTCTCGTGGGTACCATCTACATTCCGAATCCAAATGATTTTTTTATTGCTAAAAATATGTTGGAGTTCCTTTTCAGAGAAACTTGTTCACAGAATAGTACAGAAGCAATAAATGGGAAAAATAGTTTGATGGTTTATTTAAATGACTTTTTACTCTTGACCAAAAACAGCATATCCGGCCTAACTACCTATCTCAGTACTTACCAGAATAGGCTCTGTGTGGCCTTGGCTATTTCAAATAAAAATGAATCTGCACTGAAATGATAAAAGTTACCATGATTAATGGTATTTTGAGGAATATGTCACAGGATCTGAAGGCAATTCCTGTAATTCCAGATAAATTCTAAACAATGGTAACATCATAGAAATAAGTGTGCAGCTTTCCAAAGTGATTTTATTCTCACTAGCTATAGGACTTCAGGAATAGCATAAAAAATAAAAGTAACTCTACTTTACACTTTAATTTCCTCTTTGTGTGTGCACAAACATATGGGTACATGTGAAGTTTATTCACTATGAAGCTGATGAAGGAGACCCTTTCATGGCTCTGTATCTAATTTTGCATTTGTATTTTTATATTTCTTTTATCAAAGGGAGCTCCCCAAATTTCATAACCTTTAAGGGTCACAAAACCTTTAACCACCACAAGTATTTGTAGTTACGTGTGCATATCCCAGGATGTCTTTAGTGTGTGTGTGTTTCTATGGCTTTCCCTCTCCCATCCTCAAGCTTAGGTACATATGGTTCTCCATATGGGTTAATGCTTTCCATCACTCACGTTTCTAAATGTCTTCAGATTGTTGAATAAAAATATATTAGAAAGTATATTTTGAGAAAAACACTGTTTAGACAAATCTCTGAACCAAAGAGAAGCATGGAGGAAGGACAGCTTCTTTCCCTCCCAGAGACTCAAGTTTGAAGTTTCTTCTGTAGCCAAGTTTTGGGAAAAGGATCTCTTTCTTCAAACCACTAGAGGGCATTGGTGTGCAGACAATTGCCGGATTTGGGCAGGGTGCTGAACTCCAGGGAGTAACAAGGAAGGTGACTCACATTCCTACAGCCTCCAAGTCCCTTTTCCTTTTCAAAACACATCTTTCTCTAATCAGAATGCTTCTTCTTGGCTCTGAGTCTTCCTAGTATCACTTCCTTACCTCTCACTCTCTAATAAGGCCACCCACACCTGTCCTCCAGATTCTTTGCCGATGTGACTATCATCTCTGTGAATGAAGGTTAAAGGACTCTCATTGACTTTGGGATGGTGGACCAGGGTGACATATAAGACATGGAATGAATGCTGAACTCACTCAGGAGACCTGGATTTCGGCCCAAGACCTTTCTTCGGCTATGCAAAGTTAGAAAATCACTTTACCTGTCTGAACCTAGCTGTGCTCACCTGCAAAATGGGACACAGAGTCCTCTAAAGTTCTGTGTCGATAAGAAGAGAACTGGATCTCACTAAACATCCTCATATGAAGGCAAAAGCCTAGTTCTTCCCTGTCATTCACTAAGTAAGAATACAAGTGAGTGGTTAAAAACTTTCATTTTAAAATTCTAAAAGCAAATCCTTCAGTGCTGTTCATAAACTGGTGAATAGAATTCCAAATTAAAGACTTCTTTGGGCTTCCAGTCCAGCAGGTAAGGAGCTTGGAAGTTGTCTCTTCCATCCACACAACAAGAGAAAAAGCTGAATAAACTTAAAGTGAACAGCTCTTCTTAAAGCAATCAGAAAACCCAGCATAGGGCAAGCAGCTGCCCCCCAAATGGAAGGATGAACAGTCAGATACAGAGAATCAATTAGTGGAGCAAACCCAGGAGCAGAAAACTCTGTGGGAACCAGTACCAGATCCCTTTTACCCAGTATATCATGTTTAGCTTGCAACAAAACATGACAAGGCATAAAAGACAACCCCCCACTGCCAGTTTGAAGAGAGAGAGCAGATCTCAGAAGCAGACTCAAACATGGCGGAGATCTCGGAATTAGACTGGGAATTTAAAACAACTATGGTTAATATGCTAAGGGCTCTAATGGGAACGTGAGCAACATGCAAGAACAGATGGGTAATATGGGCAGAGAGATAGACATTCTAACAAAGATCCAAAAAGAAATGCTAGAAATCAAAAACACCATAATAGAAATGAAGAATTCTTTTGATGAATTCAACTGAGGAAAGAATCAGTTAGCTTGAAGAGCTATCAACTGAAATTTGAAAACTGAAATGCAAAGAGAAAAAAGAATGGAAAAGAACAGAAAACCCAAGGACTGCAAGACGATTATAAAATGTGTAACATATATGGAATGGAAATACCAAATTAAGGACTTCCACCTTCATCTACCCATGTGCTATTCAGCCACCATCACCCACATCAGCCACACCACTCTTGATAGGGTCAAAGCCCTGGGATAAACTAAGAAACCATGATTTTGCCTGTAATTCCTAACATTGCCAAATCTTATTGCGCTATCTATGTATTAAAAATGAAAGACTTCACAAGGGACCAAAGAGAATTTGAAGAAGGGGAAAGAAGGTTTATCCAATCTCTTTGCAATCTCATAGTCCTCATTAAATTGTGTCTGAAGCCACTTCTACCTTCTCAGGGCTTCTGCCTGAATCCCGTACTCCTCAAAAGACAGCTCGCTCAAACCACTGGGCTGTGACAAGGAGTTCTTAGAGATGATGTTTCTTCATCATATTAACTGGAATGTCTTATTCCATTTTTAATGGAGCTTTTTTTTGTATTGAGCTACGGAGAGATTGGGCCAGTTTGGAGCAACACATGGAGAGATAGCCTCCTTCTTTCCCTCTAAGAAAATAGGCTTGAGGTCTCCTGACTGTACTCATTTCTTCCATTCTAAACCTTTCTCTTCATTGGAATCACCTTTATTGTAGATGTCCTAAATATCATGAAAAGGCCTGCTGCATTCCATTCTCATTCCTACCCTCCTCACTGTTCCATTTGCACCCTGCTTAAGGTTCTTCAGTAGCACCCCTCTTGAAAGCGACTTTCAAAGCCCTCTGTGACCTGCTGGAATGATCTGCTACCATTACTTTTATGGCAAAAATTGCAATTACGTTTCCACCAACCTAATACCACCTGCCAAGTTTCTGCAACACTAAGCTATTTGTAATTACCTAAAACCCAAGACATTCTCTTGCTTTCTTGTCTTTATACATTCTGTTCCCTATGCCTAGAAAAGATCTCTCTCCATTTTTTTGGACTAAGTAATCAACATTATGTTTTACGATTCAGCTCAACATGTCACCTCCACCAGGAAGTCTTCCCTGAAAAGCCAGTCCAGGTTTTTGAAAATCCATAACTTTCCTAGGACTTCCTCCTTCATATGGGTATACCTTTGCTTTATCACTTGCCCTAGACTGTAAGGACTTCCTGGTAGCTCAGATGCCTGGAGGACAAGGATTATGTACCTTTCTCTAAACCTATTTTCTAGTACAATACATGGAACAAGGTGTCTTATATGAATCAAAGAATAAATGAGTTGACAAAGTAAAATCTCAAAAATAAATTGTGAAAAAAATAAATGTGGGTCATGAAACAAGAAAACCAAAGATAGAAGAAAAAAAAACAGGAAATAAAAAAGACAAGAAAATTCTATGTGCTGTTTTACACATAAAAACTGGATTAACGTTCCAGTCCTGATTCTGACAATTAAGGAAATGCAGCTTAAGAAATCCTTTTCAAAATGAATTTTTTAAAGAAAACTTACAGATAAAAGCAGTAGAATGGCAACAGAGTATGTCTTTCAAAATACTAAATCTGGCTGGGTGTGGTGGCTCACACCTGTAATCTCAGCACTTTGGGAGGCTGAAGCAGGTGGATCACCTGAGGTCAGGAGTTTGAGACCAGCCTGGCCAACATGGTGAAACCCCATCTCTACTAAAAATACAAAAATTAGCCAGGTGTGGTGGAAGATGTCTGTAATCCCAGCTACTCAGGAGGCTGAGGCAGGGGAATTGCTTGAACCTGGGCGGCAGAGGTTGCAGTGAGCAGAGATCGCACCACTACACTCCAGCCTGGGCAACAGAGTGAGACTCCGTCTTAAAAAAAAAAAACAAAAACAAAAAAAAAACTTACAGATAAAAGCAGTAGAACTGCAACTATGTACTGAATGTTTATTCAGTGCATAGCAGTCTTTGTCCCCCAAACTCATATGTTGAAGCTCTAACTTCCCAGTGTGATTGTATGTGGAGGTGGGGCCTTTAAGAGGTAATTAGGTTTAGATGAAGTCATGGGTGTATGACCCCTATGATGGTATTAATACCCTTATAAGAAGAGCAAGAGATCAGCATCCTCTCTCTGTCATGTGAGGCTACAGCAAGAAGGTGGCCACCTGCAAACCAGAAAGAGTGCCCACACAAGACATTGAATCCATTGGCACCATGATCTTGGACTTCCCAGCCTCCAGAACTGTGAAAAAATTAATGCCTGTTGTTTTAGCCACTCAGTGTACGATATTTTGTTATAGTATCCTGAGAAGACTGAGACAAAGACACAACAAATATATCAGGTCCCTGCACCTCACCCTCTTTAATACCCTAGAAGCAATTTTGTTCAAATCTTTTAGCTGTTTCTTATACGTAGCTCCATGTTAAAATTGATGAACATAAGCTGATATCTCTTGATCAGTAGCTCTGGCTTCTTACAATGCCAGCAAATAATTGAGGTTTTGTTTATGTTTTTATTTTATATCCACTTTATACTGATGTCATTCTTCTGATGTAGTTATATCACAATTTGGGGTTATGTCCACATCCAGTATTGTATTAGTTACGAATGAGCTTGGTTGCAAATAACAGAAAGCACTCTGAATAGTAGCTTTCAGGCAGTCAGGCGCTGATGTAGTTGCTTTGTGTTGTCATCAGAGACACAACATCTTTTTGTTTTTCTATTTCTCATTTTTGCTGTGTGTGTGTGTGTGTATGTGTGTATACGTGTGTGTGTTTTCTTATGATCATAAGGTAGCTGCTGCACCTCTGGCATTATATCCATGTTGCAGGAAGGAAAAAAGAAGAGGTACAAGAAGGAGAAAGGAAAATGAAAACTTTCCCAGGAACCCTTAGCACATGTCTCAGCAGGCACTGAGTCACATGGCTATCTCACACTGCAAGATAATCTAGCATTGCACAGATTTTCAGATAGACACATTGCTGCCTGAACAAAACTGATATTTTGATAGGAAAAAAGGGGTGTAGGAATTGGCAAAGTAGCTAACAGAATCAGTCACCAATGTTTTTATTACCATTACTATGTGAATAGTGCTAACTGCTTAACCAGTTATATATTACAAATATTTGTGTTCTTGGACATATTTGCCCGGAATCAATGCTTGCTTCATTATTTGTATTTGCTTAGTTTCTTTTCCTTTCTTGAACTTGTGGCTAAGTTTTTCCATAAATACCAAAAGCTCTGTAAGATATTTCTCAATATAAGTTCCATGTGTTTAAATCTGGCATATATTCTATTATTTCAAGCCTTTTTCAGGAGACATCACCACTAGAGTCTCTACCCTTCTGCTCCCATGTAAATGAACTGCTTTCTAGGCTTGCTGCCAGACTGTCAGCCTGGGACTTAGCTTTGTCACATCCCTTTATTCCCTCCTCCAATTTTCCGAGTCCTCTCTTTCTTTTTCTTGGATTACTACCAAAATTAGGTCCAAGCACATCCTTCAGTTGCCTTCTGGAAGGAAAAAAAAAGAAAAAGAAAAAGATGTGTGGTAATTATTGCTTTCTTTAGGCTTTTGCATTTCTACCCAACACTTAATTGAAAACTTTGCCAGTCTGGTATTCTAGGTTAGAAAATACTTCTCTCAGATTTTTGAAGTCTTTGCCCCATTTCTTTCTAGTTCCTCTCTTCTGAAGTCTGGTGCTATTCTGACTCCTGATCCTTTGTTTGTGACCCATTTCTCAATCCACCTTCTATGTTTTTGGGTTTATATTAGTCAGGGCTCTTCAGGGAAACAGAACCATAGGATATCTAGATAGATATGAATAAAAGGAGATTTATGATGGGAATTGACTCACTCGATTATAAGGGCCAAGAAGTCCCACAGTATGCCATATGCAAGCTGGAGAGCCAAGAAAGCCAGTTATATAATTTGGACAGAACCGAATACCAGGAACTTTAGTGTCCTATGGCAAGAGAAGATGGATGTCCCAGATCAAGAAGAGAGAGAGAGTTTGCCTTTCCTCCACCTTTTTATTCCATCAGACCCTCGACATACTGAATAGTGCCTACCTACGCTGGTGAGCGTGGGTCTTTTTTACTCAGTCTACTGATTGAAATGTTAATCTTCTCCAGAAACACCCTTACAGGCATACCAAGAAATATTGTTTTACCAGCTATCTGGGCAGCCCTTAGCCCAGTTAATTTGACACATAAAACTAACAACCGCAGAATCCTCTCTTTATCTCATGGTCCTGAAATTTCACATCAGTTGCGTGAACTAATGTGAGCATCTTATCATGCATTATGCGAGGTACACTTTGAACTAGAGTCTCTTATCTTTTAGTTATAAGAAGGTTAATTTTCATTAGTCCCCTGATATATTTTCTCCTACATTTCCTTAATTTTTTGCTTTCTAAAGCTAGGATTCCTCCCTCTTCTCTATTTCTTTATCATTTGTTCTAATTTCTTACAGACCCTTAAACTTTGTTTTCCAAACTCTATTGAGCTTTAAATTATAGTTATCATGTTTTTAATTTCCAAAAGTTGTTTTTGATCTCTAATTTCTCCCTCATTTTGTAAAGAGCATCCTATACTTATTATACAGATGCATTGTTTTATTATCTGTGAGAATATTAATTACAATTTCTTTAAAGTTTTTCTTGTTTCCTGCATTGTTTCTACTATTGCTGATTTTCTTTCTTCCCTCTTTTTTTTTTGCTTCGATTTTTTTTTTAATACCAGAAGCTTTCTTTAGAGATATGGTGATTCTCAGCTTATATGACTCCACTCATATTTAAGAGTAAGGCAATAAGAATGGAAAGTTACATAGATGGAAGTGGTTGACTTCATTATATGGCAAATAAAAAAACAGCTGTTTTTTCCTTTGGGAATCCAAATATCAGAGTAGTTAGGTCTTTTCTTTGGGTGTGTGTAGAAGGTTTAGTTCCTCTACCCCACCATGCAGAGTTCTGAATCTGGTAGGTGTTCGTTTCATTCAGTATGCAGACTTTTACTTAACTCTTCTATTTTCAATTCTACCTCTCACCCTGGTGCCTCTCGATGTCTAACATGGCTTAGTTTACAGGCTCTCTGGTTCCATGTTTTAAAATATTTGTCTCTTGCTTTATATTGGCAGTAACTGCCTGACTACGCAGGATAGTGGTAGGCAGAGCAGAGAATATTGGACATGACTGCTTTTTGTACAGACTTTCAAATAACCCCCTGGTTATCAGCTCTACCATACCTCTGACTTTGGTATTTGGAGCATCCAATTCCTAAAGCTTTCCAGGACTTGGCCAAGCATAATTATTTGTTTCTTATCAGTTTCACCCTCCACTATAAGTAAGTTTGGCCTTTCTCCTATTGCTGAGTCGTTTAATATTCGTCTATTGACTTTCCTTCTCCACTTACTGTAATGTGGGCTGGAGATGTCTACTGGTTTCACCAAAGATGGAATTTAGGTTTCAATTTCTCTTTGTTGCTTTGGAACGATTTCGAGAAGAGGCAGAAACCAAAACACATTTTCTCTATGATTTTTTAAACTGGAAGCCTCATTTTGTTTTGATAAAAGTTATAATTTGCAGCTAATATATAACTGACACAAACTTTTATCTGGAGAATAATTTTACACCAAAATATGTAATAGCAAAATAGTTTATATTCACGGAGAAATTGACAGAATTAGAATCGTGGCAGGAAACATATTATATCTCTTTAAGTCTTTGACAGATCAATAGGCAAAATATAAAAGGTTAAAAAGCTAAAATGTGTAATTAATTAGTTTGATTTAAAAGATATATTTCAAACTCTGTACTTCACAGAAAATAAGGAGGAATAAACTAAGCCCAGTCATAGATCCAAGAACATATGAGAATGTGTTTCATGATGAAGGCGGCATTTCAGATTAGTAGGTATGTGGTAGATTACTTAACAAATGGTGTTGGGAACACTGACAAATGATTTGGAAATAAAGAGAAAAAAATAATAATTTCCATCTTTTACTTATTGCTGCTAATTCTTGGCAGAGAGTTTGACAACTGGGGCTTTTCTCAAAAAGTCCCTGTTCCCAGGCCTTTTACATACTACCAGAGGCTACTTTCTAGGAATTGCAAAGAATAATCACCATTAAGCTATCTGGCTTCACTTCATGATTTAAATGGCTGCATATTTCAAAAACCAAGAAGTCTTTATACTACAACCCTCTTAGTTCACTGCCCTGCATGCATTTGATAGCATGAAACTAGATATTGGATTCCCCCAGAATGGGAGTTGAAGGAGCGTGAGTATATAGGTTGACAAGGTCAGGAATAGCACCATCACTAAACAAGATGACTTTCTAGAATCATGCTTTCATAAAGGCCTTTAACACTCCCTGAGCATTCTCATGGTGCTCCTTTCAGCATTTCCATTGCCTCTGCACACCCTCTTCCCACATCCAGGAAGGATACTCAAAATACTTAACAACTGTTGTTTCCTTGTGTCATTGGCACCTACCAGTCAGATATTGCAACCAATGCAGTATCAGTCTATCAAGGAACTAAGTATAATTAACTAGCACACACCTGTGTCTAGCAGGTGAACAACAGCCCTCCCTCTACTAAAGAGAGTGCCCCTACAATTCTTTTCAGAATCTTTCCCAAAAATTTCATTTTTCTTGAGGTATTATATTCCTTCTGAATTTTTATCTTATCTCTCTTAACTTACTCCATTCTTTAGGACACTCTGGAGTTTTTTGGACAAACTGCATAAGGATTTCAAAGGTCACTGTCAGTTTTTCTGCAGCACAAAGACTTCCCTTCTCTGGCACGCTGTCTGCCTGATAAATAATTTTCCTGGTTTGATTTATCGTGAAAGTCTCTTGAGCAAGTACATTTCCTGAGTGGAACATAAGTGGGGACAGATGCATCCATTGGCAGACTAGAGAATGATATGATTAAGTGCCCCTGGTCTGAATGTTTGCATCCTTCAAAATTTATAAGTTGAAATATAATCTCTAGTGTGTTGGTATTAAGAGGTGGGAACTTCAAGAGGTGACTAGGTCAAGGGTAGAGACTTCATGAATGGGAGTAGTTCCCTTATAAAAGAGGCCTGAGGGAGTTCATTTATCCCTCCTGCCATGTGAGGACACATAGAAGGCACCATCTAAGAGGAACAGGCCCTTACCGATATCGAATCCGCTGGCACTTTGATCTTGGATTTCCCAGCCTCCAGAACTGTGAGTAATACATTTTTGTTGTTTACAAATTATCCCATCTAAGGTATTTTGTTATAGAAACCTGAATGGACTAAGACCCTAAGCATGCCCAAATGGCGTACCCCCTTTGAAAGTATCTTCTTTTTGCTTTTCATTTGGTGAAGCTCTTGGCAAATTGGATTTTTCTCTTCTCGACTACTCCATTTCATCTTCATTTATACTATAAACTAAGAAGCTGCCACATCTTCTGTTTTCTGAGGTCTGAAGAACAAAGAGGATAGATGTCTGCAGGATACCGAAGGAGATTGAGAATCCAACACTGGAAGTGGCCAATATCCTTTCTACCCACATTTCAGTGGCTAGTACTCAATGGCATATCCTCCTACCACTGCCAGGAAGGCTGGGAATGGAATTTGGCTTGTTGCCAGAAGAAGGAAATGGGTTTGGTGAACATATAACCGGTCTCTGCCTCACTTTATCATCCCTGTCCTGCAAGGTGTGTTACATGCTCTAAATTAGTGACCAATATGTAATATTTCTTCTCTCTTTTTATGTAAAAGGGCATTTTATTGCTGTGTTTTTTTCTTAGGACAGTTGTTCTTAAACCTTGGTATGCATTGGAATCACCTGGAGGGGCCGGTAAAATGCAAATTTCTGGTACCACCTCTAGGAATACTAATTCACTTGTTCCAAGTGGAGTCAGGATATCCATGTTTTGTTTGTTTGTTTGTTTTTTTTGAGATTGTCATGTTTCCCTTTATTAAGTAATATCTTCTTCCATTTCCTACTTTATTATATCAGTTGGCATTTATTTTATTGTATTTTTTTTTTATTATACTTTAAGTTTTAGGGTACATGTACACATTGTGCAGGTTAGTTACATATGTATACATGTGCCATGACAAGCAACCAAACTGATTCTGATGCAGGGCATTTTGCAGCTCATACTTTGAGAAACACTGCATCTTACTTTCAAAGTCATTAAAATAGGCCAGATGACATTGAGCCCTACAGAGAGAAATTTTTTTAAGGATAAGAAAAGTGGGAACAGGAAGCTGGATTTTACTTGAAGGCTAGAAGCCAAACGTGGAAAAAACTTACATCCTTAAGGAAAACAACATATAAACATGCCTCGGTACAGACTAACACAGGCTCACTGTTATGATGTTTATAATTTCATTTTAGGTATATCCTCAATTCTAAGACACACAATTTTGTTTCACATTTTAACATTTCTGATACCTGGGTATATCTTACAGTCCATGGTGCAGTAAAATTATATTTGACAATGTTTTCCCTCCAGAGATGCAAAAAAAAAGTGTGTCTTAAAATCTTTGCATCTTAGATTCGTAAAATAAGAGTACTTCAGCATAAGGAATGTTAGTTATGTGTGTGATTGATGGTACCATAGTTGTGCTTAGTTGCTTAACTCAAGAATGCACACCATAGGACTGGTAAGCTAGCATTGTAATTGGAAAGCCCACCCACCAAAGAGGGCTATCAGAAGGCTTCAGTTATCTTTGCTTCTGATCAATATCTTTGATCAATACTAGTTAGCATCACAAGTGCTAGAAATGGATCTTCATTGGTGAAATCATGGTGTTCCAAAAATATGAATTGGCTAAAATATTTTAGAAAGCCTTCCCAACTTTTCATAAATGGTATATAATATCTAGCAAGAATTTTAATGTGTACCTTTTTAATGCGTGCATCTGAAAAGTTCCATGAACAGCCATAATTTTGGAGGACTCTGGTTCCCTGATACCAGCTATAAAGTTAACTGAATTCTGCATCCGGATTGTTGGGTCTGCCTCAAGTGAGCCTTTTGTGGAAGGTCACCAGAGAGCAGGACTTCACTGAGCTGACCCAGCAGGTTATAAGAATTGCCTGTGTGCCCTGCTGTTAATAATTGTTTTTGTCTAATAAACACCTCATGTGAGAATTTGGTTGGAGATTCTCTTTCATTAGACCCTGGTGAACAAGATTGTGTAAGATTAGCTACTTGCCACCTACCTGAAACTATTGGAGGCCATGAAGAGCTACCTAGAATAACTCAATGTTTATGCATGACCACCTTCTTTTAGAACACTTCACAACATCTGGGGACACAGCTGCTTCAGTAGGAGTGGTAGTTACGGAGGCTCTGCCCTTGTCCATCCCTTTAGGCTTTAAAGGTCAGTGGATAGAAATGCTGGACTCTAGCTCCAGCTAGAGAGGAATGGGGAGCAGCAATCTTGAAGACTACTCTGGTGTGTGTGAGAGAGACGGAGACAGACTTGCTCTGCAGTTTTACGAGGGACTGGTGCCAGGCTCTTGTACTAACACACAGCTCTGGCATTGGAGGCACCAGCAGCACCCTGGCTTTCATCAACTGGCACTCAGCTCATGGCTATAGAGTTACCCAACTCTGTAACTGTGTGTGGACCGTGGTAAACCAACTCAAGACCAATTTGGTTGTTTGATGATCCTGTGGGGTGTGTGTTTGGGTGGGTGGGTGTGTGAATTGGGTAGCCTCTAGTAGTGAAAGGCAGGGAGCAGAGATCCAGTCCTTACAGCCTCCCTAAGTGGTGACATAGTAATAAAACCAAGTCTTAGATCAAATTCCAACTAATGTACAGAGATTGTAAGAAGATGCACAGTTACAACCTTTCTTTGGTTGTTTGCTTTTTTCACACCTTTAACTACCCCTACCAGCACTTTGTCTGAAAGGCTGACAATGCAATTATGTTCTTAAGGCTGTCCTTGGAGTAGAATTCAAGGCAGTAGGATCTTCCATAGTGGAAGCATAAACTGTTGAAACTAACTGTTTTATATTATATTCACAGAGGGCAGTGGGTCCTGTTAAGCATTCCTACCCAGTCAAACCTTCAATACTACTGATCAAGTCTACTTAAATCAAAACATTCTTTTCTTTGTTTTTGTTTTGTTTTGTTTTGTTTTGTTTTAGACGGAGTCTCAGTCTGTCACTCAGGCTGGAGTGCAGTGGCACGATCTTGGCTGACTGCAAGCTCCACCCCCTGGGTCACGCCATTCTCCTGCCTCAGCTTCTCGAGTAGCTGGGACTACAGGTGCCCGCCACCACCACGCCTGGCTAATTTTTTGTATTTTTAGTCGAGTCGGGGTTTCACTGCATTAGCCAGGATGGTCTTGATCTGACCTCGTGATCTGCCCGCCTCGGCCTCCCGAAGTGCTGGGATTACAGGCGTGAGCCACTGCGCCTGGCCCAATCAAAACTTATTCTAACATTCCTTACCCAGTTTAGCCAACCTGAAGATGTTTCATATCAGGACATCTCTTATGCTAATTGGCCAAGCCCAAGATGTGGGTTCATATTGGTTTGTTCTCACACATATCACACTGGTTGTATTGAAGAATTTTAAAGTAAATTGCCACAAAAAGTACACTTCAATTATATGTTGATTATACATGCAATGGCTGACAGTGAACCATTAAAAACAATGTTATAGAAATATACATTTGTTGGACGGGCATGGTGACTCACGCCTGTAATCCCAGCACTTTCGGAGGCCGAGGTGGGCGGATCATGAGGTCAGGAGTTGCAGACCAGCCTGGCCAATATGGTGAAACCCCGTCTCGACTAAAAGTACAAAAATTAGCCGGGTGTGGTGGTGGGCGCCTGTAGTCTCAGCTACTCAGAAGGCTGAGGCAGGAGAATTGCTTGAAACCAGGAGGGGGAGCTTGCAGTGAGCCGAGATCGCACCACTGCACTCCAGATTGGGTGACAGAGCGAGACACCATCTCAAAAAAAGCAAAAAAAAAACAAAAAAAAAAAGAAAGAAAAAAAAGGAAAAGAAACACACATTTGTTGATAATGAGGAATGTTTACAATATGTGAATAAAAATCAAGGAAGGCTACGAAATACAAAGCCCAGTAACAGATCCAGAGCATATGAGAATGTGTTTCATGATGAAGCTGGCATTTCAGATTAGTAGGTAAAGGGTAGGTTATTTAACAAGGTGGTGTTGGGAAAACTGACAAATGATTTGCAAATAAAGAGAAAGAAACTAATCATTTCCATTGTTTACTTATTGTTGCCAATTCTTGGCAGACAGTTTGACAACTGGGGCTTTTCCCAAAGAGTTCCTGTTCCCAGGCCTTTTACATACTACCAGAGGCCACTTTATAGCATATATAATAAACATATATAACAAATATACATATATGTATATATATAGTTAGCCTCTATTCTCCTTTGTTGTAAGCATATATAGTATATATAATAAACATGTATATCCTTTATAGCATATATGATAAACATATAACAAATATATATATAAATATATACATAATTAGCCTCTATTCTCCTTTTACATAAAAGTTTGACAATATAGTTAATAACCAGAATATATAAGGAGCTCAAACTCAGTAAGCAAACAAACAAACAAAAAGTAATATTTTTTTAATGGGCAAAAGATCTAAATAGTCACTTCTCAAAACAAGACATACAAATGTCCAACAGATATTTGAAAAAATGCTCAACATCACTAATCATCAGGAAATGAAAATTAAGACCACAATGAGATATCCTCTCACCCCAGTTAAAATGGCTTTTATAAAAAATACAGGCAATAACAGATGCTGGCGCGGATGTGGAGAAAGGAGAATCCTTGTATACTGTTGGTGGGGATGTAAATTAGTACAGCCACTATGGAAAACAATATGGAGGGTCCTCAGAAAACTAAAACTAGAACTACCGTATGATCCAGCGATTTCCCTACTAGATATATATCCAAAAGAAAGTAAATCAGGGCCGGGCGCGGTGGCTCACGCCTGTAATCCCAGCACTTTGGGAGGCCGAGGCGGGCGGATCACGAGGTCAGGAGATCGAGACCATCCTGGCTAACATGGTGAAACCCCGTCTCTACTAAAAATACAAAAAATTAGCCGGGTGTGGTGACACGTGCCTATAGTCCCAGCTACTCAAGAGGTTGAGGCAGGAGAATCGCTTGAACTCGGGAGGTGGAGGTTGCAGTGAGCAGAGATCATGCCACTGCACTCCAGACTGGGCGACAGAGCAAGGCTCCATCTCAAAAAAAAAAAAAAAAAAAAAAAAGAAAAGGAAAGGAGAAGGAGGAGGAGGAGGAGAAGGAGAAGGAGAAGAAGGAAACTGTCATTTGCAGCAACATGGATGGAACTGGAAATCATTATGTTACATGAAATAAGCCAGGCACAGAAAGACAAATATTGCACATTCTTACTCATATGTGGAAGCTAAAAAAGTGGCAGAGAAAACAGAGAGTAGATCGGTGGTTACCAGAGGCTGGGAAAGGTAGAGGGGAGAGGGGATGAAGAGAGATTGATTATATGGGTGCAAATGTGCAAATATAGTTTGATAGAAGAAATAAGACCGAATGTTAGATCAATAGGATGACTATAGTTTACAATAATCTATTGCATATTTAAACATAGTTAGAAATGAATAATTTGAAAGTTTCTATTAGGTTGGTGCAAAAGTAATTGCTGTTTTTTCCATTAGTTTAACAGTGGCAAAAATAGCAATTACTTTTGCACCAACCTAATAGCATAAAGAAAAGACAAATATTTAAGGTGGTAGATATTCCAAATACACTGACTTGATCTTTACAAATTAGATGAATGTATTAATATCACATATGCCCCTGAAAATATGTACATTTATCATGAATCAACAAAATAAATTTCCAATTTAAAAAAGTTGAAAATGTATCAGCCAAAATGTTACAAAAGTTTGAAGGTGCATTGGCCAAAATGTTAGCAGGGTTTGTCTTTGCATTATGGGGGCTTTTATTGTAATTTCTTCATTTTTGAATGATCTGTACTTCCTAAGTGGTCAGAAGTGAAGGATATGGTTTGGATTTGTGTCTCTGCCCAAATCTCATGTCAAATTGTAATCCCCAGTGTTGGAGAAAGGGCCTCGTGGGAGGTGATCGAACCACAGGGGTGGAATTCTCCCTTGCTGTTCTCATGATAGTGAGTTGTCACGTGATCTTGTTAAAAGTGTGTAGCGCCTCCCCCTTCACCCTCTTCCTCCTGTTTCAGCCATGTAAGACGTGCCTGCTTCCCCTTCACCTTCTGCCATGATTGTAAGTTTCCTGAGGCTTCCCCAACCATGCTTTATGTCCAGCCTGCGGAACCATGAGCCAATTACACCTCTCTTCTTTATAAATTACCCAGGCTCAGGTAGTTCTTTTTAGCAATGCAACAACAGACTAATACAGTGAACATGTGTTTATCAAGAAGGAAAGTTCATTTATTAATATTAAAAGTAACACTAATGACCTTCACATCCTCTTCTCAGCCCCCTTCCTATTTTGTCTCACAGTAGCATTTAATACACAGTATTTTGTCTTTCAAAAATAAATTTTAACAGCTTTATTGAGGTATAATTCACCTACCATAAAAATACCTGTTGTAAAAGTACAAGTCAATGATTTTTAGTTAATTTATAGTGTGTAACCATCACCATAACTCAAATGTAGAACATTTTTATCCCCTAAAAAATTTCTCCATAACCATCTGTAGCTAACTAATCCCTACTCCCACCTTGGCCCAGGAAACCACTGATTTTCAGTCTATATAGATGTTCTTTTTCTGGATATTTCATATAAATGGAGTCATTCAATAGGTGGCCTTTTGTATCTGACTTTTTTCACTTACCATCATGCTTTTGAGAGTCAACCATGTTGTAACCTGTATCGGTAGTTTGTTCCTTTTTATTATCAAATAGTATTTCATTATGTAAATATGTCACATTTTGTTTCTCTTTTCTCCAGTTGATGAACATTTGTATTGTTTCCACAGCTCTTATAAATAATGCTGCTATGAACATACTCCTACAAGTTTTTGTGTGGACATAATTTCATTTCTTTTGGGTGAATAGTTAGGAGTGGAATTGATGGGTCTATTGGTAAATTTATATTTAACTTTGAAGAAACTAACAAACTGTTTTCCAAGTGATTCTTCCACTATACATTCCCACCAGCACTGAATTAGGATTTCATCTTCTTCACAGCATTTCTGACACCTGATATGATCAATCCTTTCGACTTTAGCTATTCTAGGAGGTGTATAATAATTGCATCTCCATTGTACTCTTAACTGCATTACCCTAAGAACTACTTGTATCAAGCGTCTTTTTGATGTGTTTATTATTCATTTATCTTCTTTGATGAAATGTGTATTTAATTATCTTGCCCATTTTTAATTGGGTTGTTTGCCTTCTTATTATTGAGTTATAGGAGTTCTTTACATTCTGGATACAAATCCTTTTCAGATATGTTATTTGTAAATATTTTTTCATTCTGTGATTTAAAAAATCCTTAACAGTGTCTTTTCAAGAACAGAAGTTTCTAATTTTGATGTTAAATCTACTAAATTTTTCTCTTATGGATTTTTCTTTTGATATGGTATTTAAGAAAACTTTGCTTCACTCAAAGTCATTAGCTTTTCTCCTATGTTTTATTTCTAGGGCTTTACCTCTTACAGTTAGGACTATAATCCATTTGAGTTGATTTTTGTGTATGGTATGAGATAAGAATCCAAGTTTATTTTTATTATTGATATCCAATTGTGCCAGCACATTTGTTGAAAGAACCACGCTGTTTTAATTGAAAATGTGATAAAAATATACGTAACATGAAATTTACACTTTTAGCCATTTTAAGTGTACAGTTCAGTAGTATTAAGGGCATTCGCATTGTGGTGCAACTATAAGCACCATCTATCTCTAGAAATTTTTTCACCTTCTCTAACCAAAACACTTTAGCCATTAAATAATAACTCCCCATTCTCCCTTCTCCCAGGACCTGAATACAACCATTCAACTTTCTGTTTCTATTGTGGGCTGAATTGTCTACTCTCTCAAATGCTTACCTTGAAGTCTCAACTCCCAGCATTTCAGACTATAACTATATTTTGAAATCAAAAGCCTTTAGAGGAGGTGATTAAGTTAAAATGAGGCTTTTGGGGTGGGGTCCTAATCCAGTAGTACTGGTGTCCTCATAAGAAAGAGAAGGGACACCAAGGATGCTCATACACAGAGGAAAAGACCAGTGAGGACACAACAGGAAAGGGCTTGCCCATCTGCAAGCCAAGGAGACAGGCCTCAGAAGAAATCAAACCTGCCAACACCTTAATCTTGGACTTCCAGCCTCTAGCAGGTGAGAAAATAACTTTTTGTTGTTTAAGCCACCCACTTTGTGCTATTTTGTCATGGCAGCCCTAACAAATTAGTACAGTCTCTATGAATTTGACTACTCTAGGTACCTCCTGTAAGTGGAACCTTACAGTATCTGTCCTTTTGTGACTGGCTCATTTCATTTAGCATAATGTCTTCAAGGTTCATGCATATTGTAGAAAGTGTCAGAATTTCGTTTATTTTTAAAATTAAATAATATTCCATTTAATTTTTGATATTGGGAAATGTATATTTGATTTTCTTTTCTGTTTCCTGGCATACAGCTCCTAAAACCCTAGTAATCTCCGGAGTGTGTGATAAGAGTGTCTTTAGTGTGTTCGAGAGATAACCGGTGGCTGGGGGCCCCTATATGGCTTCAGGCTGGTCACTTGAAAGACCAAGGTATGATTACAAGGTTAGAATTTTTAGTGTCTCACCTCCCCCAACCACCACACACACACACACATACATACATGAAAGGGAGAGAGGATGAAGATTAAATTAAACATCAATGGCCCATGATGTAATCAGTCCTGCCTATATAATAAAACTTCCATAAAAACCCAAAGGGACAAGGTTTAGAGAGCTTCCAGATAGCTGAACATATGGAGGTTCCTGGGGATGGTGCCCAGAAAGGGCATTAAAACTCTGCACCCCTTCCCATATCCCTTGCCCTCCACATGCTTTCCATCTGGCCGTTAATCTGTGTCCTTTGCAGTATCCTTCTTAATAAATGGGTAAACATAAGTGAAGTGTTTCCCTGAGTTCTGTGAGCTGCTGTAGCACATTAAACAAATGAGAGGGGGTTGTGGGAACCCCTGATATATAGATCAGAAGCATCAACCTACAAGAAGTGACAACGTACTACTTCAGACTGGCAGCTGCAATGGTGGGAAGTCTTGTGGAAATGGGCCATCAACCCGTGAAACCTGACACTATCACCAGGTAGATAGTGTCAGAATTGAATTGAATTAGAGGACACTCAACTGCTATCCACTGGAGAATTGCTTGGTGTGTTGGAAACAAACCCCCACACATCCATTGTCAGAGTGTTGTGTTAAGAGACTGTGTAAGAGATTAGGAAGAGCACTTGGGTTTTTTCTATCTCATAAGATATGCATACATCCCATTTTGTTTAGCCGTTCATCTCTTGATGGACCCTTGGGTTGCTTCCAACTTTGGGCTATTATGAACAATGCTGATATGAAATGGATGCACAAATATCTGTTCAAGTCCCTGCTTTCAATTTTTTGGGGGAACATACTCAAAAGTTTAATTTCTGGATCATATGGTAATTCTATTTTTAATTTTCTGAGGAAGCTTTTTGCTGTTTTCTATACTGACTGCACCATTTTACATTCCCACCAGCAGTGCACAAAGATCCCAATTTCTTCACATCTTTGTCAACACTTGTTATTTTAAAAATAATAGCCATCCTTATGGAGATGATGATAAAACCATTTTCCTTCCTTCTTTCCTTCCTTCTTCCTTTCTTTCTTTCTTCCTTCCTTTCTGTCTCTCTCTCTTTCCTTTCTCTCTCTTTTTCTTTCTCCTTCCTTCCTTCCTTCTTCCTTTCTCTTTCTTCCTTCCTTCCTTCCTTCCTTCCTTCCTTCCTTTCTTTCTTTCTTTCTTTCTTTCTTTCTTTCTTTCTTTCTTTCTTTCTCTCCTTCTCTCTTTCACTGTTTCTCCCTTCCCTTCCCTTTGTTTCTTTTTTTTTTTTTTTGAGTCAGGATCTTGCTCTGTTGCCCAGGCTGGAATGCAGTGGCGTGATCATGCTTACTGCAGCCTTAACCTCCCAGGCTCAAGAGATTCTCCCAGCTCAGCCTCCCAAGTAGCTGAGACCACAGGTGCATGCCACCATGCCTGGTTCATTTATTTTTACTTTTTGTAGAGACAGGGTCTCCCTATGTTGCCCAGGCAGGTCTCAAACTCCTGGACTCAAGTGATCCTCCCACCTCAGCTTCCCGAAGTGCTGAGATTACAAGCATGAGCCACCACGGCTAGCTCAAGCCATCCTTCTTGACTCTCTCCTCCATGAAACTTTTTTTTTTCCCCACATGGCTTCCAGAGTTCCCCATGGCCATATATTTCCTCCTCCCATGCTTGCGATTCATTCTCAGTCTCTTCTGCTGTATTATCTTCTTCTTCTCAATCTAACACTTTGGACCTCCTCTATTCTCTTAAAGAAAGTATCCTAAATATTTTAGAAATTAAAACCCATGATTTTCACTTTTTTTTTTTTTTTTTTTTTTTTTTTTTGAGACGGAGTCTCACTCTGTCACCCAGGCTGGAGTGCAGTGGCCAGATCTCGGCTCAATGCAAGCTCCGCCTCCCGGGTTCACGCCGTTCTCCTGTCTCAGCCTCCCGAGCAGTTGGGACTACAGGCGCCTGCCACCACACCTGGCTAATTTTTTGTGTTTTTAGTGGAGACAGGGTTTCACCATGTTAGCCAGGATGGTCTCGATCCCCTGACCTCGTGATCCGCCCACCTCGGCCTCCCAAAGTGCTGGGATTACACGCGTGAGCCACCACACCCAGCTGATTTTCATTTTATACGTAGCCTAAATTCACTTGAATTAAAATCTCTAGTCCTAGTCTCTTCCTCAAACTCCAGATTTGAATATACAACTGCCCAGTCAACATTTCTATACTTATATCTAACAGCCTTCTGAGACTTAAAAGATCCAAAGTCTATTCTCAATTCTCACTCCAATTATGTGAATCCTGTTGTGTTCCATATCTTGGATTATTTTTCACTCATTTCTTTCTCTCATGCCCTCATGCAATTCAACAGAACATCCTACCAGCAACCTACCTTCAAAATACATTCTGAATCGAACTATTCCTCATATTCTATATCATTGGCATCCTGGTCCAACCTAAATTAAATGTCTTGCAGGACAATTGCAATATCTTCCCTACTGATGTCCTTGCTGGTACTCTCCTTTCTTCTCCCGACAGACAGTCAATTTTCCACACACAGTAGCCAGAGCAATCCTTTGAAAACATCATTCTCCCTGCTCTCTATCCTCCAATGGCGTTCCTTGACCCAGTAGCATTCAAAGCCCTTACCAGGGTCCCTAAGGCCTGTGGGATCTCCACTCTGGCTTCTTCTCTAATCTTGTGTTCTACATTTCTGCTCATGGCACTGTGGCCACCCTGACCTCCTCAATGTTCCTTGAGCATTTCAGGATCTTGGCACTTGCTCTTTCTTTTCCTAGTGTGCTCTTTTACTAAATATTTCATGGCTTCCTTCTTCACTTCAATCAGGCCTTTGCACAAGCTTCATTTTTGCAAAGAGGCTTTTCTTGATCATCCCTTTTAAACAGGCACCCTGCGCCCTCACACAATGCCTTTTTACTTCTGCTTTATTTTCCATCCAGGCTCTTACCATGAACAGACTGGACATTGTATAATTTTTGTTCATATATTTATTTTCTCCCAGTCCTGTCTCATAACACAGAAACTGTCTCCTTCTGTTTACTTCTCTATTCCCAGCACCTAGAACAGAATTTTTCCCCAAAAGATTTTGTATTTGCCTTTTTAAAAATAATTACAAATTTGGCCAGGCACGGTGACTCACACCTATAATACCAGCACTTTGGGAGGTGAGGAGGGCAGATCATTTGAGGTCAGGGGTTTGAGACCAGCCTGACCAACATGGTGAAACCCTATCTTTGCTAAAAATACAAAAATTAGCCAGGCGTGGTGGCATGTGCCTGTAATCCCAGATACTGGGGAGGCTGAGGCATGAGAATCGCTTGAACCTGGGAGGCTGAGGTTGCAGTTAGCTGAGCTCTCACCACTGCACTCCTGCCTGGATGATGGAGTGAGACCCCATCTCAAAAATAATAGTAACACTAATAATTACAAATTTGTTGAGGCTCCCAAATAATTTTTCCTTTAAACCAATGAGTGGCTTTATTTAATGGAGAACTTTTACTTTCTGATTACATATTCAATCATAGTCATATAAAATGTCAGTGTAAACCCAGTGTCTCAACATTCTGATTTCCTTTTTCTGGTAGTTCTTAAGTCTCCATGAACACATCACTTTACCCTGGCCTTCCCCATCCCACTTTGAAGTAATCATCAAGAGAGCCCTGGTTTCCAGGCCTCTACTTGGGTATCTGATCTCAGGCATAGCATCTGTACCCTGCAGTAAGAGATGGAGAAATCCCAGGAGCATTGCTAAATTGGGAGACTGGCTTCATTGTTATGCGTCTCTAAGTGAATCCTAAGCATGACTTACAAGACTCCTTTTCGGATGATTAAAAGAAAGAAAGAAACTAATGAGAAGATCACACACTTCATTTGTAGCAAACATTTCAGGCAGTTTCCTTCCAAGATCTTTTAAAGAAAACCCAGAAGTATGAAATGGGTCTCTCCACAGTGGTATCTCCAAATCAGAAAATACAAGAGGCCACATATCTTAAAGAAGAGTGTGGGATGATCAGTAGAACCTAAACCTGGAGATCAATGGGATTGGGTGTAGTGGTTGAGTGTGTGTGGGGTGTGTGTGTGCGTGTTTGCTGGGTGGAGAGCTGATGCTGGAGAAAGATGAGAATAAGGGTAGGTAGTAGCCAGATGGTAAAACATTTATAAGAATTTTGTACATTTCCTGATGGCAATGAAGAACGATTGAAGAGTTTTAAGCAAAGCCCTGACTCAATGGAACTTGCCATTTCAGAATGATCTCTCAAGTTGCAGCATGGAAAAAGAGGTGGAGGGCACACCAGAGATGCCAAGACCAGTGACGAGGCTACTGTAACAATTCAGGATAGATATGACAGTGGAAATGTGGACAGAAAGAGAGATATTAAAGTGGTAGAAATGGCTTTATATCCATGAATTTGGAGGCAGAGAAAAATACCTTTAAAGGATTCTAACCTCCCAAGAGTAGCACATTGCTCTGTTTTGGGGAGACGAACGAAGGATGGAGTCCTTGCAATTAGTGTCCTCTACAAATGCTGAGAACTTTTCCAGGAAGACTAAGGTCCTCTCTGTGCAAGTAAAATGAGCTTTGCCTTCTCCTTAGGTTCTGACAAAATGGACAAACTGGTGTGACCCCGTGAGGGACATGACCTATTTAAAGAGCTTTCCAGCATGAGAAGGAAAGTCAAGTGTTACCAACCTACTGAAAGTAACCTCTACTCTCAGTAGCTTTCCTCAACCCTAGTACCAAGGGCAGTGAGCCAGGCATAGATGCATGCCAGGAGAATCCTTTATGACTCTGCCAAGCAGGGCAGTGGACCAACGTGGAAATAACGACATGTTAGCTGTAGTAGATAGGTCATGTGTGATGTCAGAAGCCTGGCCACGAACCCTCTGTAGCACCTCCTCCACAAGCACCGTGCCAGCCCATGCTTCTGCAGGGTCAGACTAGGGGCCTCACATGGACCTCCTTCTGAGCTGCGATTTCCTACCGACTGATCTTTCCTAGCATATTCCTGCTGGAATAATTTGTCCCAAACCCACACATTAGAGATGACTGAGTTTTTCTTTTTAAAAGCAGAACTTCATATCAGATAGCAGCCCTGTGTTGTGATTTTTTCATCTGCCAATTCCTCCTCCAAACCTCCAATGGATCCATTTTCTATCCTTCTGCACTCTGCCCTGTGTCCTCTATCACCCCAGGCTCTCTTTCCAGATGGCTTCTGGTTGGGTTCAGCCAATGGGACTATTGGCAGGAGATTGGAAAGGGAAGGAGAGAGACCAGGCTCATCTCCCTCTCTGCTTCCCAGCTTTGGTACTTTATCTTTGGCCTTTCTCCATGACTGTTGCTCTCACAGGGTGGTTCCTCCTCCACCATGGGTCCAAGTCCTGAGAGTCCATGAACACCCTTTTCTCCCTGTGTTGCTCCAGCCCTAGGGGAAGTGACAGCTTCCCACTGTTGCTGGTCTCTGGACACCTCCTTATCCCTTATTTGTCCCCTGTACCCAGCCTACCCCTCTGGAAGTGGTCTTTTTATGTATTTATTTTAATTTAAACCATCTGCACTGAATTCTGTTTCCTGCTGGGACTCTGATGGGTGGAAATACAATTCCATAAATCCAGTGTGTCATCTGCATAGTTTGTGGTTCTTTGCATCATGTTGAACATTGGTGACATGAAAATTATAGGATAGGATGCTAACTCCTATTAGGACTTACACGTTTTCTTGTATACACTCACCTTTGCAATGATTTGTTCTAATCTCTTAAGAATACTCACATGCATGCTTTGAGATTCCATGGCAATTTTTCACCCTTTCCAAAGCAAAAAGAGCTGGCCTCAGAGTAGCCATTATAACTTCCCTTTTGAATCTGAGATACAGACCTCAATATCACATCTCAAGTTTAACAACCGTGGTCAGGTTGCAGTTCTGGTCTATTCTAGGGTGGGGATTTAATTTGAGATGAATGACATGGAGGCTGCACTTTAATCTGAACTGTTCAGAATACTTCCTATAAACGTAACTCAAATCCCAACTCAGGATCCCCACTGCCTGAGCAAATGAGCAAGCTGTCTGACTCCTGGGCCAACAGGATACAAAACAGACACTTGGCCAGTTTTCACATAAAATCTAATCAGCCCTAACATTCACGAGCTCTATAGACTTAGCTAAAGGAGTGTTAAATCAAGTGTAGCCTCAAGCTGTCTCCTTACATATTTTAAGTTCTGCCTAAAGGTTTTTCTGTACATCGTGAACTATAACAAGTGAAGGTGTAAACAGACCGTAGCCTACACTTGTGCCCGTCAACAAGTTTTGGCCAATCAAATGTGACCAACTGCTCAAACCGTGTTCAAATAAGGCAAACGCCGAGTTATAACCAATCCTGCTGTTTTTGTGCCTTACTTTCATTTTCTGCGTATCCCTGTCCTTTTTCTGTGCATAAATCTTCTTCCACCACGTGGCTGTGTGGGAGTCTCTGAGCCCATTCTGGCTCGGGAGGCTGCCCAATTCACGAATCATTCTTTGCTCAATTAAACTCTTTTAAATCTAATTCAGCTGAAGTTTTTCTTTTACCAGGGATAACATCCAATCACGTGCAGCCTCCTACTTATTTAAAATAAGCAAACACACTTTACATATTTACCATCTGAGTCCTCACACCATATATCCCTAGTCACATGAAAGAGAAGCTGTAAATACACAACTGGAACACGGATCTCCTCCTCTCCATAAACCACTCCTTCCAGGAGGCTAAACTCTTGGGTGGAAGCCAGTAACATCTTGCCTGGGATGCCCCTAGACATGCATCATGGTGCTTGGAATAAAAACAGGAGCTGTTATTCTCCCAGGTAGAGAATGTCTGTATTTTGTAAGCTCCAGATTAGATCGATAACAAATGCACTTTCCTCATGGTTCTTTCTTCAGGGAGTGTCCAGTTTCCCCATCTGGAAGACCTTTTCCAAAACTGTTCAAAAAGCTTGTTCAATGCTTAGTTTACACAAGGAGTGTCTACTAGCTGTTTCTACTTCACAGTGATATTGCCTTCATTTTGAACCCCTAAGCATTCTATAATGCCACAATCACACTTAAACCTTGTGCCTCTGTCTCTTTATCCACAGACTGAATTGAGCTCCTCAACATCAATGTATTTTCCTTTTCTTTTTGCCCACTTTTGTTCCCAGTCACAAAATAGGTATGGTATAAATTATGGATCTGTGCAGTGATATGATAATGCCTATATCCCAAAAGATGTGTATATGTGTATATATATATATACACTTATGTATATATACACACATATATGTTATATGTATATATTTTTTAAATTGTATATTTGATTTGTTATTATTATTATTATTGAGATGGAGTCTTGCTCTGTTGCCCAGGCTGGTGTGCAGTGGTGTGATTTTGGCTCACTGCAACCTCTGTCTCCCAGGTTCAAGCAATTCTCCTGCCTCAGCCTCCTGAGTAGCTAGGATTATAGGTGCTTGCCACTATGCCTGGCTAATGTTTGTATTTTTTTTGTCTTTGAGGCGGAATCTCACTCATCGCCCAGGCTGGAGTACAGTGGCATGGTTTCGGCTCACTGCAACCTCCGCCTCCTGGGTTCAAGAGATTCTCCTGCCTCAGCCCCCCGAGTAGCTGGGATTACAGGCACACACCGCCATGCCCAGCTGATTTTTGTATTTTTAGTAGAGACGGGGTTTCACCACGTTGGCCAGACTGGTCTTGAACTCCTGGCCTCATGTGATCTGGCTGCCTCGGCCTCACAAAGTGCTAGGATTACAGGCATGAGCCACTGTGTCCGGCCTAATGTTTGTATTTTTAGTAGAGACAAGGTTTCACCATGTTGGCTAAGCTGGTCTCGAACTCCTGGCCTCATGTGATCCATCTGCCTTGGCTTCCCAAAGTGCTGGGATTACAGGCGTGAGCCACCACACCCAGCCTGACTTATTATTAATAGCTAGTCTGGTGGGTAAAATAAATTCTTAGAAAAATAAAATATAAATGCTTTCCATTATCTGAAATAATATTGGCTCAAATGATAAAGTTGCATTTAACATTTAGGAATTAGTTGACAATCACTTTAAAATAATACTTTGATAAATGCATGCAATGACATAAATTTTTTATATTAAAAATTTATGTCGAGATTTATGTCTTCTCTACTGGGTTTTAATTTAGTCTGTGATTTAATTTAATGTCTAAGTTTTTGTAGTTATCACAGAATCTAGCATAATGCTTTGCACATAATAGATACGAAACCTGTCGAGTGAATAACAAATACACATTATTGAGATCCAATGTCCTGCCATGTCCCTGCTATTCTCTTACCAAGTTTTATTAATGCAATATTTTTTTTCTCCTTTCATCCACCGTCCCTCATACTATAGTGAATTCTTTTTTCTTTTTTCTTTTTCTTTTTTTTTTTTTTTTTTTGAGACAGAGTCTCGCTCTTTAGCCCAGGCCAGACTGCAGTGGCGCTATCTCGGCTCACTGCAAGCTCCGCCTCAGGGTTCAGGCCATTCTCCTGCCTCAGCCTCCTGAGTAGCTGGGACTACAGGCGCCTGCCACTGCGCCCGGCTAATTTTTTTGTATTTTATTAAAAACGGGGTTTCACCGTGTTAGCCAGGATGATCTCGATCTCCTGACCTCGTGATCCACCCGCTTCGGCCTCCCAAAGTGCTGGGATTACAGGCGTGAGCCACCGCTCCCAGCCCTATAGTGAATTCTTATAATTTTATGTTGCCTTGGCGTCCATTTTTTGGATACAAGTTTAGCTTTCTCATACCAGAAGCAGGCTCAGTCACCCTGGACAGTTTCCAGTTCTAGGCCACACCCAAATGGCTCAAGCTGGAGGCCAGCCGCCAGAACTTAGAGGGATCTCTGCTTCCTAGCACAGTGGGCTCCCTACTTTTCTGCTGCTTCACTTCCTTTAAAGGGACTATTCAGGCATTTGCCCACGAACTTAAAGTGACCCACATCCTATCCCCTTATCCATACTGCCAGTTGCCATGTTTTTCCTCTCTCCTTCTCTGCCTGACTCTTCATTCCTGCCCCCTGTAAGCTGGGGACACAGGACTGCTCTCCTGATTGATTATGCTCTCCCTGCCCAGAATCTGTAGGTAGAAATATTTGAATTTGTTTCCTATTGTGGTGGTGTTTTGAATTTGTGCCTTCCAACTCAAGAACTAGAGGCTGGCCCAGGCCAAGTTGTCCCCAAGACACTGGAGAGAACACGAGGTCGAGCTCCCATCACAGGACAATGGTCAGGCAGACGTAAACTGGACACAGGTCAGAGAAGAGCTGCAAGGGTGCCCACCAGTATAAACAAGTTTCCTATGTTTGGAGTCTCCTGATGGTAGGTTGGACAATTAGGCGTTAGGCTGCCTGCCAGTTGAAAGAAGTATCTGTGAAAGGCACACTGTAGACACCCACATCCGGCTCCCCTTCATTTCCTCATAGGGCAGGTTTGCTAGCCACTCTTGTACTAGAACCCCAATTTAGCCGTGGAATCTCAAAAGATACAGCCATGGAAATGTATCTGAACTAGGTCTTGTTCTGATGGTTCTAGAAACAGTTAGCTGTGATGACAAATGGACGCCAGCTCGTATGGTCAATAAGTTAAGGTGATTTTAGGTCCCGTAGCAGATCAACCATTGAAGCTCTATGGCTTAACACAAACTAATTTTACTCTATACTCACATGAAATCCAATATGGGTGATTCTAACCGGCAGGTGACTCTTCTTGATGTAATGACACCCAGGTTTGTTCCATGTTGTGACTCACCTTTTTTCAACATGTGACTTCCGAGGTTACTTGCTTGTCTGCCTCAAGCCAATGGAAGAGCAAAAAACATTGAGATTCATGCGTTAAGAGATTTTTAGAGACCAGGCTTGGAAGTGGTGCTCATCACTTTAGCTCAAACACCATTGGCGAGCCAGGCACGGTGGCTTATGCCTGTAATCCCAGCACTTTGGGAGGCCAAAGCAGGTGGATTACTTGAGGTCAAGAGTTCGAGACCAGCCTGTCAACGTGGTGAAACCCCGTCTCCAACTAAAAATACAAAAATTAGCCGGGCATGGTGGTGCACACTTGTGATCCCAGCTACTCGGGAGGCTGAGGCAGGAGAATCGC
Organism: Gorilla gorilla gorilla; assembly: GCF_029281585.2. Classification (NCBI taxonomy): domain Eukaryota; kingdom Metazoa; phylum Chordata; class Mammalia; order Primates; family Hominidae; genus Gorilla; species Gorilla gorilla. The sequence goes on along the minus strand of NC_073243.2, from coordinate 26,406,088 downwards.
TTGAACCCTGGAGGTGGAGGTTGCAGTGAGCCGAGATTATGCCACTGCATTCCAGCCTGGGTGACAAGAGTGAAACTCCGTCAAAAAAAAAAAAAAAAAAAAGATCCTAGACATAAAGACTCCTTTAATGTTGGTATTACCTAACTGAGATTTGATAGAACTGAGATATCTAACAGAGGTTTTAAAGTTGCTTATTGTGGCATGAATGATATAAATCCCTCATCTATATGATATTCAATAATATTTTCCTTGCTCAGGAAAGTCTTTGTGAACATACATTATTTTATAAGTATTGAAAAGAATGTCCTAGTTCTCATGTTGTTCAACATGGTGAAGAGCAAAGACAATATTCAAGTTTAAAAAAAGAAAACTTGAGAATAGTGAAGAGTGTCCCTAAGAATCAGTGTAATTTGTAGGAAGCACTCCAGAGCTCCATAGGCTATAGAATTGCTAGAGATAGGAATAAATGATAAAATTAAGAGCATGAGTTAAGAGCATCTCAGACATCAGACAGGTGAACAGCACCACATCATCCATAATGTTCTCCAAGCTAAAATTCTTAGTGTCATCTGTTTATTGATGTATCGATAACAGTTCTGACTGGGTCTCACTCTGTTGCCCAGGCTTGAGTGCAGTGGCAGGATCATAGCTCACTACAACCTCCACCTCCTGAGCTCAAGCAATTTTTGTGCCCCAACCTCCCAAGTAGCTGAGACTACAGGTGCACGCCACCATGCCTCACTAGTATTTTTAAAGTTTTTGTAGAAACGGGGTCTCACTATGTTGCCCAAGCTGGTCTTGAACTCCTGGACTCAAGGAATCTGTCTGCCTCAGCTTTCCAAAGTGCTGGTATACAGGCGTGAGCCACAGCACCCTGCTATCAATCTATTTATAAAGAAATATTGGTCAGGCACAGTGGCTCACTCCTGTAATCTCAGCACTTTGAAAGGCCAAGGTGGGGGGATTCCTTGAGCTCAGGAGTTCGAGACCAGCCTGAGCAACATAGTGAAACCTCATCTCTACAAAAAATCAAGAAAATTAGCCAGGCATGATGGCACACACCTGTGGTCCCAGCTACCCAGGAGGCTGAGGTGGGCGGGTCACTCGAGCCCAAGAGGTTGAGGCTGTCGTGAGCTATGGTCATGCCACTGCACTCCAGCCTGGCTGACAGAGTAAAGCCTTGTCTCTCTCTCTTTCTCAAAAAAGAAATATTTATCAAGTGAATGAATCACTGTTTCCTGTCTTTGCCTTACCTGCTTCATCTAAATGATACCCAAATCCTGTTGTTTTGAACTTCTTGTGTCCCTCAAACCTATTTTCTCCATCCCTACCTTATCCATGCTGAAGAGAGAAAAATGGAGGAACTCCCTATTCAGTCTCCCTGGCTCCAGTCATCCCTTCTTCCAATCCATCAAATCAGTCTTCCTAAAATGCAAATCCAATCAAGTCACTTCCTTGCTCAAAACTCTTCAGTGGCTCCCAATTGCCCTCAATCTTCTTCTTCTTCTTCTTCTTCTTCTTTTTTTTTTTTTTTTGAGACAGAGTCTCACTCTGTCGCCAGGCTGGAGTGTAGTGATGCGATCTCAGCTCACTGCAACCTCCGCCTCCCAGGTTCAAGTGATTCTCCTGCCTCAGCCTCCTGAGTAGCTGGGACTACAGGTGCACGCCACACGCCCAGCTAATTTTTGGATTTTTAGTAGAGACGGGGTTTCACCATGTTGACCAGGATGGTCTCGATCTCTTGACCTCGTGATCTGCCCGCTTCGGCCTCCCAAAGTGCTGGGATTACAGGTGTGAGCACCGCAGCCAGCTCCTCAATCTTATTAAAATGACTTACAGGGAGATTACTCCTGATTTGGCATCATTTATTTTAACTTTCCAGACTTACCATCTGCCAGTCTCAACCTCATGTTCACACAGTGTGCTCCTGCAATACAGTAAAATAAATTCAATCACCCCATATGCTCTTTTACCTTTGGGTCTCAACTACTTCCTGATTTTCTTACCCATGTGACTCAAACATGTCCTGTTCTCTTTTGCTTGGGACTTTACCAAAGCACCCTTTCCTACTCTCTCCCTTCCATAAGAAACTCCTACCTACCTGCAGGTGTCAGCTAGATGCTATGTCACCCCTGAAGTAATTCTTGGCTCCCCTGAAGTGTAGGTTTCCCTCTTCTGTGCCTTCATTGCTTCCAAAGCACCTGTCATGTCATATTGCATTTGTTGGTTTATTGTCTGTATCCTCTACTAGACTGATACAGACACACTCTGTAAGGGCTTGCTCTATCTTTGCATCAGTCATGGTCTAGTAAGAAAAACAGCCAACACCAGTAATTTTAACAGAAGGAATTTAATACAAGGAATTGGATAAGTAGGCATTGGAGGACTGAAAAGACCAAGATGGCAACACTGAGATGGCACAGGTAGAGTAACCATGGGAAGCAGCTACCACCCTAAGGCTAGAAAGAAGAAAAGAAGTTGGGGGCACTGGAAACTCGTAGTCTGTGGGAGGTGCCCTGCAGAACTGGGACCAGATTGCCTGGCAGAGGATATTTCCTGGCTGGTGCTGGTGCCTCAGCAGCCTCCAAGAGGGGTCCATTCAGCTTGGAGGAGGGATCTAGAGCCATGGTCATGCTAGCTGGCTGGAGCTGTTATCTCCTAGTAGGAGGAAGGGAGGGAGGACAGGAGTGGAGAGCAAGATGAGGCTGGTTTGGGGAGTGTGTGGGCAAAGTTGGTACTAACTGTAGGGTAAAAACCATTGTTTGGTGATGCTAACAAAAACAGCAGCAACTTTGGGAGGCCGAGACGGGTGGATCACGAGGTCAGGAGATCGAGACCATCCTGGCTAACACGGTGAAACCCCGTCTCTACTAAAAACACAAAAAAATAAAATTAGCCGGGTGTGGTGGTGGGAGCCTGTAGTCTCAGCTACTCGGGAGACTGAGGCAGGAGAATGGCGTGAACCTGGGAGGTGGAGCTTGCAGTGAGCCGAGATGGCGCCACTGCACTCCAGCCTGGCGAGAGAGCGAGACTCCGTCTCAAAAAAAAAAAAAAAAAAAAAAAAAAAAAAAAAGCAGCAGCAAACAGGAAGACATGGGCTTCCACTTCTTCTTCCAAGCTCCCCCTAGTCCTCCCTGTTGGCAGAGCCTAGTGGGAGCCCACTGTCAGGACTGTACACCCAGGGTCACAAAGAGTGGGTTTGTATCTGACAGCTCATAGCTTAAGATAATAGAGACCCGTTCACAGTGATTGGGACCTATTAAGCACTCTAAATACTTATGAAATAGGTGAGTGAATTGAAAATGGGCATTTAGGCCGGGGGTGGTGGCTTACGCCTGTAATACCAGCACTGTGGGAGGCCAAGGCAGGCAGATCAAGAGGTCAGGAGTTCGAGACCAGCCTCACGAACATGGTGAAACCCTGTCTCTGCTAAAAACACAAAAAGTAGCTGGGCGTGGTGGCACATGCCTGTAATCCCAGCTACTCAGGAGGCCGAGGCAGAAGAATCGCTTGAACCTGGGAGGCGGATGTTGCAGTGAGCCAAGATCGCACCACTGCACTCCAGCCTGGGCGACAGAGTGAGATTCCGACTCAAAAAAAAAAAAAAAAAAAAAAGAAAAGAAAAGAAAAGAAAAGAAAATGGGCATTTAAACTTCTGTCCCCAGAAACTGACCAAAATGATTAGAGAGAAGTATCAATAAAGGGAAAGCTCCAAAACTCTCAATAAATGGCAGAAACAAAGGAATGGTACTAACCACACTTGGTGCCAGCCAACCACTGTGCATGCTTACTTCTGGGTAAAGAGCAGGCTCTGCCAAACTCAAGAAAGACACAAGGAATCAGTGGATAACTTCCCTGCCTGAGAAGGCTGTGCAACTTTCTGAGAAACAGAAAATTCTGACAAATCCAGCTGATATCCCTTAAATAAGGTCGTGGATAAGCTGTAGGAGAACTGTGTGCTGTGTTAACAGCATCCCCAGACCATGCTCATGGTTAGAAAGAAAGCTCGTGGGATGGCTTTTCTCTGACACAGTTTAGGCTTTCTCTGGAGTGCACAGATGGTGAGTGAGAGAGGAGGACATAGAGAACGTCCTCTATGGTGTTGGGTGAGGTCTGAAGAGAGGGCAAACCAGGAGACCTTTGGCAATTACTCTACTGAGAACTGTTTCTTCACCTCAAACTAGTGAGAACAACTATAGAAAGCAGAGCCTTTAGCTAACAAGTAACTGGATCACTTCGAACTGAGATTGTGTTTTCAGAATTGGGAGACAATAATCAGCTCCCAAGGAGGAGAAAGGAGACAAACCCACTTGGTGTTTACATAATGAAGTTCATCCAAACAGGAAAGCTTGCAGAGAAAGCTTGTTCCTAGTGCTGCTAGTCCAATGAACACAAAGAAAATAAAGTATGCAAGTCAGTCCTTCTGATGGAAATGTCATGAACTCAGCTCCCATCTCTACCTCTCTAAGGACAGCGCCCAGGTAAATAGTGAGTGGTCCCCAAGAGCATCCGCCATTCAGTTCAGTGGAAATGATTTACCTGCATTGATCTGAATACATTAAAGGAACAGTAAACAGCAAAGCAAACACAAGCCATGCAAATTATAAATTAGAAATCATGGCAACATTTACCCTAAGGAATCGAAAAAAGGTTAAACGACAGCTACCCAGGATTTTTTTCAAGTGGGTTCTGAAAATAAGATGGCAAGATGATTAGGTTAAGAAAAAAATTGTTACAGGAGATTTAAAGAAAAAGGTGGCACATGCCTGTAATCCCAGCATTTTGGGAGGCTGAGGCGGGCGGATGTCTGAAGTGCAGGAGTTTGACACCAGCCTGGGCATCACAGAGAAACTCTGTCTCTACAAAAAAAAAAAAAAAAATTAGCCGGGCGTGGTGGTGCACACCTGTGGTGTGGACCCAGCTACTTGGGAGACTGAGATGGGAGGATCACTTAAGCCCAGGAGGTTGAGGCTGCAGTGAGCCAAGATTGTGCCACTGCACTCCAGCCTGGGTGACAGAGGGAGAACTTGTCTAAAAACAAAACAAGACCAAAAAACAAACAAAACAAACAAACAACAAAAAAGAAACCTTTAGAATATATATAGATACACTTTAGAGTCAATAGCAGGAATTAGAAGCAAGAATGAAAATAACAAAGCTGCAAAAACTGAATTATATGATGTGAATAATCTTGAAAAAAATCACCCATAATTCAGAGCAAGAAAACAGAGGTAGATGTAATCAGAAATTATATGACAGATAAAGGGTAGACAGTGGCAATTCAATAATATAGATAATCAGCATTCCTGAAGAAGAGGACAAAATAAAAGAAGCAAAAATATTTTCGGCCGGGCGTGGTGGCTCACGCCTGTAATCCCAGCACTTTGGGAGGCTGAGGCAGGCGGATCACGAGGTCAGGAGATTGAGACCATCCTGGCTAACGTGGTAAAACCCTGTCTCTACTAAAACTACAAAAAATTAGCCGGGCGTGGTGGCGGGCGCCTGGAGTCCCAGCTACTCGGGAGGCTGGGGCGGGAGAATGGCGTGAACCTGGAAGGCGGAGCTTGCAGTGAGCCGAGATGGCGCCACTGCACTCCAGCCTGGGCGACAGAGCGAGACTCCGTCTCACAAAATATATGTATATTTTTTCAAAGACATATGGAAAGAAAACTCTCTAGAATTCAGGGAAAATCTGAACTTATGTATCAAAAGAATTCACCAATTCTGACCCAAAATTAACAAAAAGAAGCAAACTAGTTATAGTGTAGTCGTATACTGTATTCATATGCTAGCATATTCATATACTAGTCATATTCTGGTGACAATGTTATTTCAACAGTAAGAAAGCCTACCATCATCTAGATAGAATGAATGAGTTACCTGCAAAGAAAAAGAAATTGAGCCAACCTCAGATTTTTCTTCAATGTTAAGTGCCAGAAAATAATAAGAAATGTTTAGAAAATTTTGAGAGTAAAAGCTTGAGACACAAGAATGTCCTTCCTTGTGAAACTACTATTTCCAGGTGAAACGAGATGATACACACCAACCGAGGGAGCATATGACCAACATACTCATCCATAAAAATCTGCTCAGGAAGGTAATAAGCCAGTGAGAGAGGAATAAGTATGCAAAGCTGATAAATAGAGTAGTGATAATATAAAGAGCTTGCCAATGGGTACTTGTCTTAGTCTATTCATGCTGCTATAACAAGGTACCCTAGACTGGATGACTTATTTTTATTTTTTATTTTATTTTTTCTTTTTCTTGTTTCTTTTTTATTTTTTAAAATGGAGTCTTGCTCTGTCGCCCAGGCTGGAGGGCAGTAGCATGATCTCAGCTCACTGCAACTTCCATCTCCCGGGTTCAAGCAATTCTCCTACCTCAGCCTCCCAAATAGCTGGGACTACAGGCATGTGCCACTGTGCCTAGCTAATTTTTGTATTTTTAGTAGAGACGGGGTTTCCCCATATTGGCCAGGCTGGTCTCGAACTCCTGACTTCATGATGCACCTGCCTCGGTCTCCCAAAGTGCTGGGATTACAGGCCTGAGCCACCGTGCCTGGGCTTCTTTTAATTTTTTAATTAATTAGTTAATTAATGAATTTAGTTTACTTTAAGTTCTGGGGATAACTGTGCAGAATGTGCAGTTTGTTGCATAGGCATACATATGCCATAGTGGTTTGCTGCACCTATCAACCCATCATTTAGGTTTTAAGCCTCACATGCATTAGGTATTTGTCCTAATGCTCTCCTTCCCCTTGTCCCCCACCCCTCAAAAAGTCCCAGTGTGTGATGTTCCCCTTCCTGTGTCCATGTGTTCTCATTGTTCAGCTCCCACTTATGAGTGAGAACATGTGGTGTTTGGTTTTCTGTTCCTGTGTTGGTTTGCTGAGAATGGTTTCCAGCTTCATCCATGTCCCTGCAAAGGACATGAGCTCATTCTTTTTTATGGCTGCATAGTATTCCATGCTGTTTATGTGCCACATTTTCTTTATCAGCTGGATGACTTATAAACAGCACAGAGTTACTTTTCACTGTTCTGGAAAGGTGGGAAGTTCAAGATCAGAGTGACAGCAGATTCAGTGTCTGGTGAGGATTCACTTCCTGGCTCACAGATGGCACCTTCTAACTGTGTCCTCCCATGGTGGAAGGTGAGAACTCTGGTCTCTTCAGTCCCTGAAAAAGGCACCAATCCCTAAGCATCTTCCAAAGACCCCACCTCCTAAAACCATCACACTGGGGGTCAGGTCTTAAATGTATGAATTGTGGGGTGGGGGGAACAACCATTTAGACCATAGCAGGACTAATTCATGTACGTATAGAACCATGTCTAAATGACTGTAGCAAATGTGGTCATAAAAACAATGAAAATAATACAATTATTGAAAGAAAAAATAGAGAATGTAAAAGTAATGATAATACTAGAACTAGGCTGGGCGCAGCAGCTCACGCCTGTAATCCCAGCACTTTGGGAGGCCAAGGCGGGTGGATCATCTCAGGTCAGAGTTCGAGACCTGCCTGGAGAACATGGTGAAACTCCGTCTCTACAAAAAAAAAAAAAAAAAAGAAAGAAAGAAAAAAAAAAATTAGCTGGACATGGTGGTGGGCGCCTGTAATCCCAGCTACATGGGAGGCTGGGAGGCTAAGGCAGGAGAATCACTTGAACCCGGCAGGCAGAGGTTGCAGTGAGCCGAGGTCATGCCACTGCACTCCAGTCTGGGTGACAGAGCAAGACTCCGTCTTAAAAAATAACAGCAACAACAATAATAATAATAGAACAAGACAGACAGTCCTAAAACTCTGAAAGATAAGACAGAGGAAGTAGGCCAGGGGAGGCCGAAAGAAAGGAAAAGTGCTCACTTCCTCTTTGCACCAGGAGGAGTCAATAATGACAATAATGTCTGTTACATTATTAAAGTTGAAACTTCAGGAAATCCAGATTTTAAGTGCAATTTTTTTTTTTTTTTTTGAGACGGAGTCTCGCTCTGTTGCCCAGGCTGGAGCGCAGCGGCGCAATCTCGGCTCACTGCAAGCTCTGCCTCCCGGGAATCATTCCATTCTCCTGCCTCAGCCTCCCTAGTAGCTGGGACTACAGGCGCCCGCCACCATGCCTGGCTAATTTTTTGTATTTTTAGTAGAGACGGGGTTTCACCGTGTTAGCCAGGATGGTCTCGATCTCCTGACCTCGTGATCCACCCGCCTCGGCCTCCCAAAGTGCTGGGATTACAGGAGTGAGCCACTGTGACCGGCCTCAAGTGCATCATTTAATGATTCGGAAGTGAGTACTGGTAGAACTTACAATAGATAAAGTGTGCTTGTCACATGACCAGAGGGATAATAAATGAGAGACAACACAGATGATATCTAAGGAAGTGCTTTTCAAGCTATAATGTGCATGCAAATCGCCTGGGATCTTGTTAAAATGAACATTTGGATTCACTTGGTGCGGGGGGGACCTGACGCTACATTTCTAAGGAGCTCCCAAGTTATGCTGCTGCTGCTGGCCAGCAGCCACACTTGTAGAAGAACTTGATGACAGCAGTGGACCCACACAGCCCTAAGTTCTGCAAACCCTGTTCATAGATGCTTCCAAAACACTAGACTTCTCAGCGAGCTGGAACACACTCTGCAGCTTTCTACCTCCGTGCCTTTAGCCACCTAGGCTCTCCTATCAGTAAATCCCCTCCAACAACCTCCACTGTCACCATTCTACTGAACAACCTAAGGCAAGTTCTATTCAAATCATACTCTCCCCAGAAGCCCTCCCCTGTACCCTGGGCTAATGACCTTTGCCACATGGAGCTACCCGCATTCTACCACACTATCAATTCTGTGTACGTGTTGTGTTTCCCTTATGGGAAACAAGTATTTTCTTTCTATTCCACACCATTTACTTGTAATACTGAAATCACAACCTTAGTTGCATTCATTGCTCAATTAAATTAAGTTGAATTAAGTTAATTGAGAAATAAATGCATGGTTATTGGCTAGAGAATTATACGGAAGCAGAGAGAACTTGCAAATGCCATCTCAGGTAGCACCTTTTTTGGTAGATTGATCTGTCATTGTCTCTGGAGTCTCTGAGCAGTAACAGGAGAGTCAGTCCAGACAGTTTGACCTACGTACCAAGCAAAACTGTTCGAGATTCAGAACATAGGAGAAAAAAGCATCTTGTTGATAACTTTTTCATCTTGTTTCAAACATTTCCTTTGGCTTGACATATATACACAACAAATACGAGCCCACTAAGAATTAATTTCCTTAACATTTATAAGTAATTTCTTCCATTCCCTTAATAACACATTTTCATTTTTCTTTGTCCAATTTCTAACGCCTGTCTAAGCCTATATTTAAAAAGAGCTGGAAAACGAAAACAGAGAGCCAAAAATATAAAAGTCATTCAAATGAATTTCAAGTTTGTTTTAATTACATTTAATCAGACTACTTGGGGAGAAATGCTATTATATTAACAGATGACAGGAAAATGCTATTCAACGTCTTTGTGTTCATTTCTTCTCCATTAGGAATATTATATCCAAAGAAGGAAGGCTAGGCTAACCATGAATATGAAACATGTAATGCCTCAGATGGGAAGAAATCTAGTAAGAGAGCTGCTTGCCAGTCTTAATGAATTTAAGGGACTTGGGCCTTATAAACTGCAGCCTGTAAAATGAAAAGTATGTGCAGATGTGACTGAAGACTCGAAGCCTTCTCTGAAAAGTTATGAAGGATGGGAAGCATGATTGACATCTCAGAATGGGGAAACACTGTCCTGATTTCCCAAATGGGGGAAATGTAGATTCTTCAAAATAAAGACTAGCTCACCCTGATAAAATTCCGGAATGGGTTAGTTAAAAGTAATTTATCCATTACATTGAAATTATTTGTAATAAATTCAGAAGAAATAAGATCAAATGTAATCCTGATTTACGCCTGAAAATCTCCAAGTGCACTCCAGAAGACTCTTCACAATTCTCACAGTTCTGTGCGCACAACAGGCATTTAAGAAGTATTCTTGAAAGAAGATATGATTTGGTTTTGGCTATAGAAAATGTGGATCTGGAAAATCAAGGGACTAAGGTATCAAATGTTTATTATCCCAAGAAAAGATGTAGCATAGATTTTATGTTATTTTGACGGGATAGACTTAACCAAATGCACTGCAAGTTAATGGAAAAATGTCAGAATAGAAAGGCTGTTTTTTAGCCACTTCCCATGAATTTGAGTGGCCTCCCACTCTCGTCCTAGCCTTTGCCTTAATAACTTTGAGTCATCCTTTAGTCCCCAATATAAATATTCCTTCTCTGACTACGCCCATCCCCATGATTGCTTTGGCCCCACCCGGGCTTTGCAAAAGTTTTCCAATATTGAAGATTTCTTTTCTTTGTCAAATACTTTCAATTAGACCTTCAAAATCCCTCTTTTATGTGAAGTAGGATGATCAACTGCTCTGACTTGCTCAGGACTAGAGGGTTTCCCAGGATGACAGATGAATGTTCAGTGCTAAAACCAGGTAAGTCTTGAGTGAATGGAGACACGTTTGTTACTCTAATATGAAAAATTCTTGCCTCCTTACTCACTTCCCCCAAAGCTTTGCTTCTCTCCTTCCTCTTTTGATTGAGCAAGCTCAAGTACCAAGAAAGCTAGATGGGAGAAACTCCACTTGTCAGCAGGGTCCGCCTTTTGAGATACTATAGGCTAGAGGATGAATTTGTCTCAAGTGGGAGGTGTCCTGAAACAAGCCATCCCTTCTTTTGTTAAGTTTGTGCCATTGAGTTGAGTTATCGTGAAAGACACCTGTAAAGGACACAAAAAAGTGGGGGGTGTGAGAGCCAGGGTAGATCTTGCTCTTTTTGTCATGCTGGTCCAAAAGAATGCTAATTTAAAGACATTCACTTGGATTAGTAGATTCAGAAAGTGGAAAGCATCGATTTCAAGTTTCTAAGAACTCAGTTCTCTCAAATCAGGACTCACTAGAATAGTATCTCATAAAAGCAATGGAAGAACACTCCTCATTGGCTGCTTATATCATGGGAAAGCTAAAGTCCCTATCCTCTGATAAGCTTGTAAAGTTCAAGTTCTCCTCTGGGAAAGTTTTGTGTTTGTATTTTTGTTTTTTATTCAGAGTCTTGCTCTGTTGCCCAGGCTGGAGTGCAGTGACATGACCATGACTCACTGCCACCTGACACTCCCGGGCTCAAGCAAACCTCCCATTTCAGGCTCTAGAGTAACAGCTGCGCACCATCATGCCTGGATAATTTTTGTATTTTTGTAGAGACAGGATCTCACTATATTTCCCAGGCTGGTCTTGAACTCCTGGCCTCCAGCAGTCTTCCTGCCTCAGCCCCACAAAGTACTGGGATTACAGGTATGGGAAAGCTTTATATTATGACCATGGCCAGGACAGGAGTTTTGAGAGTAGAGGTTGGGAGAAGAAGAGAGAACTAGAAGGTAAACCTCAAGTTAAGAATCAAAGAAGTATAGTGAAGTGTGAGTCCACTGTAGTCATAAGCCAGGAAGGAGGCAGAGGATAGCCCTGGAGACACCAGCCAGGTGTACTCAGGAAGGGGGCAGGATGTGGAAGGAGCTCCTGGAAGGTAGGGGTGTGGACTGTGAACAGGGCAACCATCGCGGTCATGACCTGGTCCTGACATTGTCACCCACCAGGTTCCCTTTCTTGAGTGAAACAGGATGAGGAGGGCTGGGTGGAAGGCCAGAACATGCTGAGCAGCAACCTGAGGCTGGGAAGCAGCCTTCCACATTGTTATTTCAAACCATGTCCTTCCCAAAGGACTACCCATGAAGGTTGGCTGCACACTGTTTCCAGGCATCTGATATATCACCTGAGACTTGCAAGATCCATGTCAGAAGGTGGCTGGGACCCAGGGAGAAAGGTGTGACCTTAATAGTTGGGGTGGTCATGCAAAATGTGGATTATCAAGCATAGAAGGAAACCAAGGGGATTGTATAGGCCAAGCAGCATCATTGCTTTAACTCTAGTAACCAAAGTATGTTTTGAAGACAGACTTCTACATGGCAGCTTCCTAAATATCAATAAAGTTTTAGAGGCACAGGTGTCCTAATTTTATAGAGGCACACCCCACAAAATGCAAATTAAAACAATAAGGAGATAGGATTGTGTAGGGCTTTAGAGTATCTATAAAATTTTATTTTTAAAACATCCAAAGCCAATGGCAAAATGTCAACATTTGTCAAATATCAGCAATGAGTACATGGATATATATTATATTCTGCAATCTTTTGTGTGTTTGAAATAGGCTATGATGAAATATTTTTTTAAAATTAAAGACAAATACTACATGTCCCATGGTGTTATCCCTGGCAGTTGAAATCAGAGAGATCAGGTAATGGCCACAGATGGCAACCACCTCCTCCTTCCTATTCAGAATTTTAAATCTTTATTGTGCCAGCTGTCAGAAAATGAACTGTGGAACTCTTGCAAAAATTAGGATAAATTTGCAAGTCTTATCTTTGTCAACCTTGGGGGTTTGCCTGGTTCAAATGATATATTTTTTGTTTTGTTGGTTTTGATTTAATTCCTGAAAAGCTTGATGGAGCTTATCTTTTCATGTACATTCCCTTGCCAATGCAAATTTGACATGACTGGGTATATGGTCTTGTCTCATGACCATTTAAACTTCATGTGTCCTAGTTATTCCTTGGAAGAAATTATTTGTTGGAGAGTGATTGTTAGGTTAAGAAGCAAGTCTAATGATACCTTTCTTGGCATCACTAAATAAAGGAGTGATTGCTTCCCTCCATGACAAATATGATTCCCAATATAACACATGTTTTGCATAGCAAATATAGACATAACTTTATTATTTAGAAAAAAATAACAAACAGTCTGTAGAAAGAGCCAAGTCCAGCTTTTAGACCTGGTATCAAGTTCTACAACACAGTTGCCCAGAGCATGAATCTGGAAAGTAGCATAAAAGGGGCTCTATCAGTTAGGAGTGGCTTTGGTTGCAAGTAACAGAATGCATGGTTTGGAAAGGGTTAAACATAATGACATTTAGTTATCTCACAGAGCACAGAGTCTGTAGGTGGGCAGCCTGGGACTGGTTCAGCTGTTCAAGAGTCTCATTGTTCAATTCCCACCTATGAGTGAGAACATGAGGTGTTTGGTTTTTTGTCCTTGCAATAGTTTGCTGAGAATGATGGTTTCCAGCTTCATCCCCTGTTGTGGGGTTGGGGGAGTGGGGAGAGATAGCATTAGGAGATATACCTAATGTTAAATGACGAGTTAATGGGTGCAGCACACCAGCATGGCATATGTATACACATGTAACAAACCTGCACGTTGTGCACACGTACCTAAAACTTAAAGTATAAAAAAAAAAAAAGAGTCTCAAGGCCCAGATTCTTTCCATTCTTCTGCTCTGTCAACCGAAATATGGTGGCTTGTTATGTTGTAAAATGATTGATGCAGCTATGAGCATCATAGCTGCTTTCAAAGGCAGAAGGCAGGAGCTGGGAAAGATTGAAAGAGGTGGGGCTAGAGAAAAAAAAAAAAAGACCCTTTTCTCTAATGGTTCTCTTCTTTCAACGACAAAGAAACAGGTTTTTTTCCAGGGTCTCCCAATCAGATTTGATTCAAGATCCGTTCCCTAGGCTTGATACGTTACAGCCTCAGGAACATTTCGTCTCTTTTAGCAAAAAATAAGTGTGGAAGAAGAGCTATTAAATTGGCAATAAATAGTCTTTCATAGGGACACCTAGGATCCTCATTTTTGGAACTATAAACTAAATATACAGCCTTAAACATCGCATAGCACAGACGTTTTGATTTTCAAACCTAAAATGAGTGAAACACAATGATACTTTTGCTAACAGAGCTATTTAGAAACCTCACAAAATAACGATTTTCAATGTTTGCAGACTTGTTAACCTTTATTGGTTTTTCAAAGATGGCCCCATCTGACTGGAACCAGAGTGTTATTTACTCCATTTGCAAAATAAGCAAAAATCCACGCTCCTTGAATTGTAAACCTATTAGTTTGTTGTTCAATCCATCAATATTGTGTTCTCATAATTTGCCTAACAAATTGAAAGTATGGGTTTCTCAGGTCAAAGTTTTACAAGAGCTACAGATAGGCTTAAGACACAGCTGGTCTCTCACAGACAATTTTTATTATCGACCACCTCCTAGAATGGGAAACCAGGAAACTAGTGAGCGATTAATAGCTTTGATTGATCTTTCTTAACCTCAGATCGTATAGACTGGAACCAGTTGTGTCTTCTTGACTAGGCTGAACCACGTTTCCTAGCACTCCTTTTCCTGCATGTTTCTGGTTAGGACAGGCCACAGGAGGAGTCCTGCATGGAGCCCTGGCAAAGTTGTCGGCAAACCTCAATTGTAACCTGCCAAGGGAATTGGAACTGAATCATGCATTCTTTTTCTGTTTGTTTAATTGACAAATGAAACTTTATATATATTTATGGTATACAATGTGATGTTTTGATATAGTATGCATTGTGGAATAATTAACTCAAGCTAATTAACATAGCCATCATCTGTCACACTTCTCATTTTTTGTGATAAGAACATTTAAAATCTACTCTCTTAGCAATTTTCAAGTATACATTTATTATTAACTATAATTACCATGTTTTACAATAGATTTCTGGAATTTATTCCTCCTTTCCAGCTGAAAGCTTGTACCCTTTGACCAATATCTCCCCTTTCCCCAAAATTTCCCCCAGCCCCTGATAACCACTATTCTACTCTCTGCTTTTATACATTTAACTTTTTTAGATTCCATGTATAAGTGAGAATGTGTGGTATTTGTCTTTCTGTGTCTGGCTTATTTCACTCAGCATAATGTCCTTCAGATTCATTGTGTTGCTAAAAATATCATAATTTCCTTTTTTAAAGGTTGAATAGTATTCCATTATGCATACATACCACATGTTTAAAATCCAGAACTGGATCATACATTCTTTAAAGAATACTTATTGAATGCCTGTTACATGCCCAGAACTGTGATGATTGTGAACTGTCTACTGAAGGGCACTTAGAGCTTTTCAGGTGTAAATTGGGGCTGTATTTGGTCCTATTTCTTTTTTTTTTTTTAGATGGAGTCTCACTCTGTCACCCAGGCTGGAGTGCAGTGGTACAATCTCGGCTCACTGCAACCTCCGCCTCCCAGGTTCAAGCAATTCTCCTGCCTCAGCCTCCTGAGTAGCTGGGATTACAGGCAGGCACCACCATGCCAGGCTAATTTTTGTATTTTTAATAGAGATGGGGCTTCACCATGTTGGTCAGGCTGGTCTCGAACTCCTGACCTCGTGATCTGCCCGCCTCGGCCTCCCAAAGTGCTAGGATTACAGGCATGAGCCACCGCTCCTGGCCAGTCCTATTTCTTTTGAATGTATTTGTTTTAATCAGCTACCATTCTTGTATCTATAAAGGAGTAATTGGAGAAACAGAACCACTGAGAGAGATAGATAAGGGATTTGGCCTTACCCAATTGTGGAAGCTGCTTATGTAGCCTCTACAAGGCTGTTATCTTCACATTTAATGCTGGAGCTTGAAGTACAAAGGGCAGACAGTTGAGAAAAACAGATGGATGTAAAGTGGAGGAAAGTAGGAATGCATGGTAACCCACAAATATGAGCTGGGCCCGTAAGGATGGGCTGAAACCCACGTCAGTTCTTCCTGGTGGGAGTGACCTTCAGAAGCCAGGACACTGCATCCCATTGCTGAACACTCACGCCTGTCCAAGGGCTGAAGGAAGCTCCAGGGGAGCCTGGCCCAGCTGAGTACAGGCCCAGTCACTGCAGAGAAGCAGCAAGGATTGTGGGCTGCAAGACGGCCACTGCCTCCCTTCTGCTCCCACACCTCCCATGGGAAGCTGTCTGTAACCCACTCTAATAAAACACACCCAGAAAAAAGAATTCTGGAAAATGTAGGTCAACCTAGGCAAGCTGACACTTCACAAAGCCTCCATACTTAGTGAGCTAGAAGAATGTGTCTCTGTTACAGAGAACACAAAGACTTAATTTTCTCAAATAAAAGATGATCTGAATGAATTGGTGTCCTGATAGCTATTTTTTTTTTCTAAAAAGTAGGGCTACAGTCACCAGTTCAAAATAACTAATATTTAGTGAGTGCTTGTTAGGCCCCAGGCATCATACTGAGCACCTCCTAGGTGCATATGCATTAACTTCCTAGGTGGCCTGCCTTCGTCCACTCTTGTCCCTCTACAATCTATCGTCCACACCGTGGCCTAAAACACCCATTAGATCATGCCACTCCACTGCTTACATCCTCCAATGGCCTCCCTTTATGCACGGAATAAAATCCAGGTCCCAACTGGCTCTATGAGCTCTCGTTCCTGTCCACTTCTCTGATCTCTCTCCATCATCATCCTCATGCCTTGTGCTCCAGCCACACTGGCCTTCTGGCTGCTTCTTAAAATGTGAGGCTCATTGTTGATGTTCCCTTTGCTTAAATGGCTCTCCCTAATATCTTTCTTCTCGTCTTTCAGATCCCTGTAAAAAATAGTACTTTTTCAGAGAGGAATTCTCTGATCAGTGCATCTTTAAAAGTGTACGCACACACACACACATACACACATACATACCCATCATTTACTTGAGCCCTATAGCATGGATTATTTTCTTGATAGAAAGCATCAGAATCTGAAATGATCTTGCTTATTTTCTTGTCTTATGTCTCCACTCCCACTAAAAGGTGAGCGTCAAAATGTTAGAGATGATGGTCAACCTTTGCTGTGTGACTGGAACAGGGCCTGCCATGTAGTGTGTCTCAATAAATATTTGTCGAATGAATGACTCTGTGATAAGTCTTCACAACAGTACTATAAAGTGGACATTTATCACCCTCCAATTTTATAAAGGAAGAAAATAATCAGAAAGGTGAGGTCAACTTCTCAAAATAACCGGCTGGGGAGCACCAGAGCTGGGAGGTGAACCCATTTCTCTGTCCTGCCTCTCAGCTACTTAAGATAAAAAGCAGTTCTAAACTATATCTCAAATTATGCAACTATTCCAAAACTAAAGTTATCAATATTGTAGCTATTCCTTAACTTGGGTGCAGTGGCTCACGCATGTAATCCCAGCACTTTGAGAGGCCGAGGCGGGTGGATCACGAGGTCAGGAGATCGAGACCATCCTGGCTAACACAATGAAACCCCGTCTCTACTAAAAAATACAAAAAATTAGCTGGGTGTGGTGGTGGGCGCCTGCAAAAGGGAGGCAGTGGCCGTTTTGCAGCCCACAATCCTTGTTGCTGCTCTGCAGTGACTGGGCTCTGCAGGAGGCTGAGGCAGGAGAATGGCATGAACCCGGGAGGCAGAGCTTGCAGTGAGCTGAGATAGCACCATTGCACTCCAGCCTGGGCGACAGAACGAGACTCCGTCTCAAAAAAAAAAAAAAAAAAAAAAGAAGCTATTTCTCATAAAAGACTACTTTGTGTGGTAACCCTGTTATAAACCCTCTGGGTAATCTTTGAGTTTACCCCACTTCCACTTCAACCAATACACACACTGAAAATCATTACTCAAAGTTAGATGTGTGTATTTTGTTAAGCTTTACCTTGGCGAAGAAGGGTGTTGGATTTTTCCTGCCTTAAAGATCCTTGATGAAACCCTGTCTTTAACCTTGTTTCTCTTTCTTTCGTATATTGTGTTTTAACTTTATTCTATTTTGTTGCACTTTATGTGTCTTTTCAGGCCACCTAAATCCCCCTTAGTATAAGGCGAGCATAAATAATTAAATGAGACTACCTGAGTAGCAGGTATTATTCTGAGTAGCACTAGCAATCAATGGAGGTAAAATAATGAGACAAAATTTGAGTTTCAGCATTAAGAAGCCAGAGGGGTGGCCATTAAAATTGATGATCACAAAGAATGTAAAACCGCAAAGATGCTTACAGTGTAATGTGAGTAGGAAAGCTGAGTGTAAAATTGCATATTCAGTACTGCTTAGAACAATTTAAAAAATAAGACTGGAAGGAAATACAAATATACTCGGTTTTGTATAAATTGGAACTATGCAAATTGGAAAGAGTGTGATATACAAATGCAGTATCTCATTTTATAAATCAAACTTCATCAACATTTCAATGTTTAACTCTTCACTGCGGAGAATTGAAAGCTCATACAACACAAACAGTATACGGCAATAAACTCCCACACACCCATCACTCAACTTCAACAACCGTACATATTTTGTCATTCTTGTTCCATCGCTACACCTACTCTCCACCTTCAGGATTGTTTATCTGTTTAATTTACATAGATTGAAATTCAAAAATCTTAAGTGTACAATTTTGACATCCATGGAACCGACTCCTCTTATTCCAGAAAGTTCCCTAGGATCCCTTTCCAGTCCATGTCCCTTACTCTGTTGCCTTCAACAGAGGCAACCGCTGTTGAAGTTTTCCACAATAAATTAGCTTTGCTAATTTAGAATGTCATTTGAATAGAATCACAAAATCCACACTCCTTTGTGTCTGACTTCTTTTGCTCAACATAAAGTCTACGGGATTCACCCAGGCTGTTGCCTCTATCAGGAGCTTGTTCCTCTAATTTCTGAAATATGTTGTGTTAATTTGGTATTTTTTTTTCCTCCTTGAATATTTAATGAAATTCACTAATGAGACCACTTGGGCTTGAAGAGCTCTTTGTGGTGAGGTTTTTGATAATAAATTTAATTCTTTGGTAGGGGTAAGTCTATTCCTGTGTCAGTTTTGGTAATTTGAGTTTTATAATGAATTTTTCCATTTCATCTACCTGGTTATATTTATTGTCATAAAGTTAACCACAGTATTCTTCTTTTAATTATTTTGAAAATTACATAATCTGTAATAATAATCCCTCTTTCATTTCCAGTATTGATAATTTCTCTCCCTTTTCTTCTTAGTCATGCTTGCTTGAGGTTTATCTGTTTTGTTGATCTTTTCAGATAACTGACTTTTGACTTTATTGATTTTTTATTACATTAACTTCCGCTCTTCTCTTAATTTTTTGTTTATAGTTACTTTCTCCTAGTCTTTATCTAAATTCGAAAAGTGGACAGTTAGATAATTAATTTTAGGCCTTTCTTCATTTTCTAATACATGTAAGCATTTGAAGCTATAGGTTTCTCTTCAGAAAGACCTATGATGAGAAAGAAAAAAAGAAAAAACAAAGCACCAAAGTCCTTGAGCAAACAAAAGGGAAGGGCACTCAGGACAGCAGTGGAAAGATTAAGTTTGGGTTAGTGGTGAAATACTCTCTTCTTTACAAAAGGAGGGAAAGAGGAGAGGATGGATAAAAATGAATAACACGTGGCCGGGCGTGGTGGCTCACGCCTGTAATCCCAGCACTTTGGGAGGCCGAGGCGGGTGGATCACGAGGTCAGGAGATCGAGACCATCCTGGCTAATATGGTGAAACTCCGTCTCTACTAAAAATACAGAAAATTAGCCGGGCGTGGTGGCAGGCGCCTGTGGTCCTAGCTACTCGGGAGGCTGAGGCAGGAGAATCACTTGAACCCAGGAGGCGCAGCTTGCAGTGCGTGGAAATCACGCCACTGCACTCCAGCCTGGGTGACAGAGCGAGACTTCGTCTCAAAAAAAAAAAAAAAAAAAAAGAATAACACATTTGCTGATGGGAAGTTGAGCACATTCTCATCTCATGGTTTGCATGTTCTCAGCAAGTATGAGGAGAGATCACCAACTGAGAGTGTGGGAGAGGAGACAGTGGGGAGGGAAGGAGCAGAAAGGAAATGCTGTAAAATAGTCATGTTAGGGTGTGGAGAAGGGGATTTGGCAATTAAGGAGGACCGATGCATCAGGTGGTGTAGAGTGCTTATGTGAGGATAATGGCTGTGATGTCTAAAGCAAAGCAGTTAACCTGGATCTGTGATTGTTTTTACCCAAAACTCAGCTGCTCATGTGCAGGCAATTTAGAAGGCAGCTATATGGATTGAGCCAGGGCTGGAATTTACCAAGTGAGCAAGGCAGTGGGGTTGGGGGATGGGGGACAGGTTTCCAGGGGACTGAAGGTAATATTTATGAAGAGGTGATTAAACTGAGCCATGAATTTGTAGCTGGGCAAGTAGAGAAGTGGGGATGAAGTTTGGAAGTCTCAACAAAATCAAAGGATTGTAGCATTGGGAATGCTGGAGTTAAGGACCTAGAAGTGGCATATACCGGCTTGAACCTTTAAAGTTGGGGTTTTGAGTTGAGGGAGATCTGGTTACCAGAGATGACAAGGAACAGGTGTGACCATGGAAGAGGATAGAGGATGTAGAGTTGAAAAATATATTTGGAGGGGGTGAATCAAGGGACTCAGAGGCTAGAGGATGCTTTATGGTTCATCAGCACAGGGGTAGTGTAGACAGGATAAGTGAACAGCTAACACCTTCAGTGAGTGGTGGAGTGACTGGCAGGATAACAGATGGCAGCAAGGAGAAGGGAGAGAGACTGACAGAGCTAAGTAGCATGAGTTGAAATAAGAAAGGATTTGCAGGAGACAGATGGGGGTGGTGAATTAGGAAGATATGGAAAGTGACTCTGAGGTCTTGGGCTGCCAGAGAAAACTCAGCCTCAGCTTGAGTGGCTTTCAGAGACACTAGGGCCTTCAAGGGGTGTCCAGCATCAGATAAGGAATGTTCCAAGGAAAGACTGAAGTTAGAGGAGGAGGAAGTGATCATAGAGCCTGAGTTCCAGGGAACACGTAACAGGGTTTAGGCAAACAGATGTGCAAAACCAACTCAGATTTGGTAGTGCAAAAAAGATAAGATAAGATTGGGAAAGGAAGGGATATGGGAAATTTGATGAAAGGGGTGGTTACTACCACAGCTGTGAGTGTTAGCTATGCCCTTGAGTGTCTTTTATGGAGTATTAGTTTCCTATCACTGCTGTAACAAGTTACTGCAGACTTGATGACTCAAAACAAAGTTATTATCTTACAGTTCTGGAGGTCATTAGGTCAAAAATGGATCTCAATGAACTAAAATAAAGGGACCAGCAGGGCGTGTTTATTCTGGAGGCTCTAGGGGAAAACCTGTTCCTTTGCTTTTTCAAACTTCTAGAGGCTGCCTGCATTCCTCTGCTTGTGTCTCTTTCTTCTGTCTTCAAAACTCGCCATCTCTCTAGTTCTGATTCTTCTCCCTCCCTCGTCCTCATTTTAGGACTCTTACAATTATGTTAGGTCCACCTGGAAAATCCAGGAGAATCTCTTTACTTTAAGGTCAGCTGATTGCAAACCTTCATTCCTCCCTACCATGTAACATAAAATATTCACAGGTCTGGCCAGGCGCGGTGACTCACACCTGTAATCCCAGCACTTTGGGAAGCCTGGGGGGGGGGGGGGCAGATCATGAGGTCAGGGGTTCGAGACCAGCCTGACCAACATGGTGAAACCCCGTCTCTACTAAAAATACAAAATTAGCATGGCATTGTGGCGCGTCCCCCTGTAATCCCAGCTACTCAGAAGGGTGAGACAGGAGAATTGCTTGAACCCAGGAGGCGGAGGTTGCAGTGAGCCGAGACGGTGCCACTGCACTCCAGCCTGGGTGATAGAGTGAGACTCTGTCTCAAGAACAACAACAAAATATTCACAGGTCCGGAGAATTAGGATGGGGACATCTTTGGGTGGAGGGGGAGGGCATTGTTGTGCCTACCACAGAGTGTCCTGCTTAAGATGAAAGGGTGTGCATAGCCACCTACAGGAGCCGTGCCAGGTAGAACAGGAGGTGATGGGACAGGGGAGGTGAAGTGAATCGCAAATCAGCTACTGATTCCTTTCCAGGGATAGATCCACAGTGGCCCCAAAACTGTTCCAGGACCTCAACATGCAAGGATGGAACCCTGTTCTATGGCAGTGGTTCCCAAACTTTACTAAGTATCTGAATCACCAGGAGGGTGTGTAAAAACAGATTTCCTCCTCTCCCCTGCCCATTTGGCTTCAGTATGTAAGGAGTATAGGCTAAGATTTGCATTTTGAAGTTCCCAGGAGATGCTAATGCTGCTGGTTCAGGAGCCACGCTCTGAGAACCAGCACCCTAAATGCTCTTGCTTCAAAAATTCTGTGAATTGAGATATGTTTGTTTGTATGTTTTTTTTTTGTTTTTTGTTGTTGGTGTTGTTCAAAGTATGGCACTTGCGGCCCAGCTGGAATCCCAGCTCCACCATGAATGGACTGTGTGACCCACTCTATTGCTCAGTCTCCACGTCTGTAAAATGGGCACAATACTAATCCCTACCTCATGGGAAAGTCATGAGGATTCAATGAGTTAATAATGTAAAGCATTTCCTAATGCTGTACAAAGTGTTATCTATCATTATTATTTTTTGAGATGGAGTCTCACTCTTGTCACCCAGGCTGGAGTGCAGTGGCATGATCTCAGCTCACTGCAACCTCCACCTCTTGGGTTCAAACGATTCTCCTGCCTCAGCCTCCCAAGTAGCTGGGATTACAGGTGTGCACCACCACACCCAGCTAACTTTTGTATTTTTAGTAGAGACGGGGTTTCACCATGTTGGCCAGGCTGGTCTCAAACTCCTGACCTCAGGGGATCCGCCAGCCTCAGCCTCCCAAAATTCTGGGACTACAGGCGTGAGACACTACGCCCAGCCCTATTATCTATTATTTTAAAACTTTATCAGCATAGAAAAAGGAAGAACTAGAGGAAACAGGAGTTTTGAAACAGGAGTTTTAAAACAGAGGGAATTTTATACAGGGAATCGGTTTCACAAGGGATGGAAGAACTGAGAAGCCGTGATTAACCACAATGGAAAATCACTGCCACCTTAGGGACAGGGACTACAGAAGGAGAGGGTAGTCCTCTCTCCTGTAGTCCCTGCCCCTAAGTCCAGACCACAGATGCTGAGGCCACACTGGCAACTGCCCAGTGGGAGCAGAGCAGGGGAGGAGCAGGACAGGGTCCTGCCAGCAAACAGTAGCTGAGTGGTCCAATAACTAACCCATGGATCTTAGGGATAAAAAGAGCAGAAGAAAAATTCCTCCTGCAGAGTCCAGTGATCCTGGCTGATTTGTTTCAGCTCAAGGGTGGCTCAGGCAATCCCCATTCATTTCCCTCTCTTGGAACGATTAACTCAGAAACAACATTTAGAGCAGACACTGAGAGAACATCTCCTCCCACGTGCAATCTGTGCATGTGCTCAGTTCTGCACAAGGAGAATTCATTAGTGCCTGAACGCTCGCTGGAATCCTCACGTGGCTCTGAGAGTGTGTGTGCGCCATCCTCGGAGGGGCCCTTTTGGCACATGGAGGAGGCCAGAAGATGCTTGGTGAGATGTATCGCACGGAACAAACCCGAAGCAAACGGAAAGAGGCGTAAACTGGATGTGTCTGGGAGCTCAGGGAATTGCAATGTCTGTCTTGTTGGCTCTCTTGAAT
This sequence comes from Gorilla gorilla gorilla, assembly GCF_029281585.2. Lineage (NCBI taxonomy): Eukaryota > Metazoa > Chordata > Mammalia > Primates > Hominidae > Gorilla > Gorilla gorilla. The sequence continues at coordinate 26,382,691 of NC_073243.2, read as the reverse complement.
ATGCTTCAGGAAGATCGTTTCTCCCCAAGTGGCTTTGCCGTATGGCATGAGAAAAGTGCCTCCTTATGTCATCGTGATGAGTAAAAACCACAGGCTGTGCGGTGTCTTCCATGAAGGGTGTAAATTCCCTGATGCTGGAAGCTCCCGTTAGGAAACAGAACCATTTGAAGGGGGTTGGAGAAATAACGACATTGGCATTTAGAATGTTGTTCTCATGGTGCTGGTACACAGGGACCTGTCAAATGGACCTGAGTGAGCTGGACGTGGAATCAAGCTAGAACTGAGGCTATGACCCAGGCCAGATGGGATGCAGGAGATCAGATAACGGAAGGTGTAGGGCTCCTTGGCACGCATACAGGTGGATGAACACACATAGGTGTGTGAAGCTGGAAGACCCTTTCCATGAGCAGCACCCCAAAGTTAAACAGGAAGGAAAAGTCAGCGAACCTCCATTGGCAGGAAAGCTGGGGATGGCATCTTAAGATTAACCAACAAGAGGATGAAATATCCTGTTTAGCATGCATCTTTTGGGATCTCTAAAGTTTCAAATCTCCTCTATCCAGTGACCTGTTGTGAAACTCCATTCTTCTATTCCATCCATTCTTGAGTCAGCCTTGTCCCTAAAAATGGGAAATTGAGGAATTCCTTGATACAGCATTTTATTTCTTTAAATCTCATCTACTTTTTTTTTTTGAAACGGAGTCTCTTTTTGTTGCCCAGGCTGGAGTGCAGTGGTGCGATCTCGGCTCACTGCAACCTCCGCCTCCTGAGTTCAAGCAATTCTCTTGCCTCAGCCTCCCGAGTAGCTGGGATTACAGGTGCCTGCCACCACGTCTGGCTAATTTTTTGTATTTTTAGTAGAGACTAGGTTTCGCCATGTTGAGCAGGCTGGTCTTGAACTCCTGACCTCAAGTGATGCGCCCACCTTGGCCTCCCAAAGTGCTGGGATTACAGGCGGGAGCCACCGCGCCCGGCCTTTTGTATGTTCTATCACTAAACCATCTCCGCCTTCCCAGAGAGGTCCCACTTTCAATATGAGTCCAGTAGATTTCTGATTATTGATCCAAGGGATGAAGGCAGCTAGTTAATTTGTACTCGAATTGTATAAGTCCTTTCTGATGATGGAAAACAGTGTGTCCAGCATATGCTAGAAGCAAGGCCACTACCCAAAGTATAGCCATTAATAGTGCGGAAAGGTCAAGCTCATTATTATCAACCGTGGCTTCTCACTGTTCTCACCCAAAAGCTTTAAACGATACTCATGCTTTGGTACCATTCCAGGGCAATTGAGATGCAATTCCAGCACCTCATCATATAGCTATGGCTAATGAGTTAGGCTTCCCCTTTCTTAAGGGTTCTGATTCATTAGACCTAGAGTAAGACCTAGAGTTATTATTATTATTATTATTTTTGAGATGGAGTCTTGCTCTGTTGCCCAGGCTGGAGTACAGAGGTGCAATCTTGGTTCACTGCAACCTCCGCCTCCCGGGTTCAAGTGATTCTCCTGCCTCAGCCTCCCAAGTAGCTGGGACTACAGGAATATGCCACCACGCTCAGCTAATTTTTTGTATTTTTAGTAGAGACAGAGTTTTACCGTGCTAGCCAGGGTGGTCATGATCTCCTGACCTCGTGATTTGCCCGCCTTGGCCTCCCAAACTGCTGGGATTACAGGCGTGAGCCACTGCGCCCAGCCTGGAGTCAGTATTTTTAACTAGCGCCCAAAATGATTTTGACTGATAAGCTGTGGGGACTGATCCCAAAGCTTCTTGTACCCATGAAATGCCACCATGAAACAAGAAAGCTGCAAATGTTCCCAAGTGTCCTGTCTTCTAGACAGGGCTCAAACCAATTAGCTGTGAAGCATGGTAGGGAAAACCAAGATTTGATTAGCAAAGAAACATTACTCTTAAAAATTAGTCAGAGGCTGAGGCAGGAGAATTGCTTGAACCCGGGAGGCGGAGGTTGTGGTGAGCTGAGATTGTGCTACTGCACTCCAGCCTAGGCGACAGAGGGAGACTCCGTCTCAAAAAAAAAAAAAAAAAAAAAAAAAAAAAAAAAATTAGTCAGAAAGGTCTTAAATCAATACCTTCATTTTTGTATTTAAATCTTTTCCTGAATCTGGGTGTGGTGGCACATGCATGTAATTCCAGCTATTTGAGAGGCTGAGGTAGGGGGATCACTTGAGGCCAGGAGTTCCAGGCCAGCCTGGGCAACATTTGGGACCTCTTCTCTTAAATTTTTTTTAAATGAAATATTTTCCTGAGTTCATTTTTTCTTAATATTTTTTAAAGTTATGGTTGGTTAACACTTTGCATATTATTTTTATTACATCAGAGATTTTTGTTTTGAGAAAAATAGGCAATAGTTGAGATCGCATTCTATAGACATATATTCATTTTTATTAGTCATTCTTGTCCATGAAAAGCCAGAGCAATATCCCATGAGGTCATAACTAGAGGTTGCATGTGAAAACGCATGAACTCTAAAGCCAATGGCCTGATTTCCTTCCACCTGCTTCAAGATCTGTAGGCTGACTGCTTAATCTCTGTTCTTCAATTTACTTATATCTAAAATATAAAATGGGAAGAATAACAAGCCTTACTTCCTAGGATTGTTGTGAGGATTTAAAAAGTTAATAATAATATGCATAAGACACTTACAAAAGGGTCTGGCATTTAGTAAGCACCTAGCTACAATTATTATCATTTCCCCTATTCATCTTTTGGTAGATACTATGCTCATGGTACCATAGCAGAAGACAAGAACACAACTCCGAAGGGCTGATCTTGTAGACTCCAAGCCAACAAAGTGCCAAATGACCATTACAGGATTCAATCCTTTTTCTAGCATTTCTCTAGAAATGTCATATAGGACATAGTCACTAAGTTTCATTAGCTTCCAATTTGCTGGGCCGAATAATGGTGATTAGGGAAGAAAGCGATCAAAGGGGGTCCCATACATCTCTCCCTTCCACCAACTCTCAGGCACACCCTATACTTCTGTCCCTCCTCAGCCCCCAGCACCACCTCCCCATCCCTGCCTGAAATTGGCTTCAATATGGCTCATCCGTGATCAGAAAGAAGGACATTTTATTTCAGTTCCTTCCAATGGGTCTCTGCCTTGGGAGGTGGGATTTTATCACCCCACGAATTGTGGCCCTCAGGGGACCCGTAATATTTATAACCACAGCTTTTGGTGTGGAGTTGCTGAAGCCAGCAATTTGTTAGGAAGACATAACAGACATAACAGAACTGAAAGCTGCTAAATAACAGCTCTCCTGCCCTCTCCTCCAGGTGCCCAGGAACTTCAGGATCCAGGGGATGATTTTAATGCCTGTGTTTCTGCCTGCTAAAAGATATTATTTCCTTTCCCCTGGTGATTCCTTCAAGCCAGAGCTGGCTGCTGGGTTGGTCCCATAAAAGACAGGAGCAGCCCGTGAACCAGGACAGAAACTCAAGTCAGGAGTGGCATTATGTTTTTAGGTGGCAAGTCCCTTGCATTATGTTTTTCAGGAAACTTAAGCAAGATAGTAAACTGACAGCATGCACGTGGAAACCATGGAAGATAGGGAATCCCTGTCTGCTACATGAATAACACCATGGCCTAAGGACTGGAAGATGTGCCATTACCACTGAGTGATTCTGTTCAAGATCTTGGTAAGAGCCTGGCATGGAGTGAATGCTCAGTGAACAGAAGTTTTTAATAACGCGATGAGCACTACCAAGTCTCTAGGGCACTATTCCTGGTCCAGTCCTTTTCAGAGGACATGTGGAAATTGTAGCAATAATTAATAATAATAATAAAGTATCTATGGCTGGGTGCAGTGGCTCACGCCTGTAATCCCAGCACTGGGAGGCCGAGGCGGGTGGATCACGAGGTCAGGAGATCGAGACCACCCTGGCTAACACAGTGAAACCCTGTCTCTACTAAAAATACAAAAAGTTAGCCAGGCGTGGTGGCGGGTGCCTGTAGTCCCAGCTACTTGGGAGGCTGAGGCAGGAGAATGGTGTGAACCCGGGAGGCAGAGCTTGCAGTGAGCCGAGATTGCGCCGCTGCACTCCAGCCTGGGAGACAGAGCGAGACTCCGTCTCAAAATAAATAAATAAATAAATAAATAAATAAATAAATAAATATAATAATAATAATAATAAAGTATCTATAAGAACTTTCTGCTGTCTCTAGATGATGCAAGCTTTTACCAGGTTTGAGGAACTGAGCTAAATGTATTAAGTTTCAGATCAATTCCTGGCCCTTCTCTAGGAACATTACTTAGATACTATATTTCTTTGTATAAGCCTACTTGTTTGAAAAAGTTTGAAACTAAGGTGGAAGCAATGCAGTAGTGGGAAAAAAATCACTGGGCTGAAAATCTGACTTGGAATATGTAGGGGGTTTGAGGGATTTGGAGGCAGAGCAAGGAGACGGGGGTGATCGTGAAAGGCAATAACATACAATAAGCTGTACTGGACAGTGCATGGACAGGGCTGGGACATCCCTTATGGCATGAGACTGTCTGCAAGTTCATGGATGGAGGCAGAGGCCACCATCCAGAAGGGGAGGCAGGCAAGGGAACTACTGGGGCTGGAGGAATTAGAAAGCGGGCTTAGTTTAGGTGACGTTGCTCAGCAGTAAGGTAGGAGGATCTGGGTCGGAGAGGTCCTAAGGCCAGGGTCATAGCAGCTTGGAGCCTTTATGGCCAACATATGTGGCCTGAGGTTTCCTGGAATATGCAAAGGAGACAGACTTGAAATGGCTACAAATCTGCTTGTTTGGGCTATTTTTAAAACAACCGGGTGCATGAAAATTTGAGTTTAGCCCCAGCTTTTGAAATAAGCAACAAAGAGGCTAATATACAGACACCACCTTTGGATAATTTATTTATTTATTTATTTATTTTTATTTTTTTGAGACGGAGTCCTGCTCTGTCGCCCAGGCTGGAGTGCAGTGGCGCGATCTCGGCTCACTGCAAGCTCTGCCTCCTGGGTTCACGCCATTCTCCTGTCTCAGCCTCCCGAGTAGCTGGTACTACTCGGCCACCCGCCACCATGCCCGGCTAATTTTTTGTATTTTTAGTAGAGACAGGGTTTCACCGTGTTAGCCAGGATGGTCTCGATCTCCTGACCTTGTGATCCGCCTGCCTCGGCCTCCCAAAGTGCTGGGATTACAGGCATGAGCCACCGTGCCCGGCAGATAATTTCTATAACGGAGTGCTGAGACAATGATTTCCTGGCTGTGTTGCCTTGGAAGATTTCTTGACTGTCTTTGAGCCATGGCTTTTCCATCCATTAAATGGTGATAACTACTTTGCAAATTTGTTGAGACTTAAAATCAAAGATCCAAGCCCAAGGGTTTCAAGCACTTTTCGGTTTGGTTCTGTTTTGATTTTGGCCACTTTATTTCAACTTGAGAAAGTGAAATGGTAGCTATTCCTTTCATGGAACGTCTTAAAATGGGAAGAATAGGCCCCGAAATTGAACTCTTTCCTCCCTCTCACCTCTTTAACCCTGACCTTGAATATGACATCCCTACCCACCTGATGCTTGAAATGTAGGAAAGTAGAGGATAGAAAAGAATAATCCAAGAAAGAAAGAGGAGGATGAGAGGAAAACGGTGAATATAGAGAGGGTTGTGGGGCGGGGGTGCCGGGGAGCAGCGGGGGGAGGCTCCTGGTACAGAGACATAGGCAAGGAAGTAAAATTAACATACCAAAAGTAAAACCAGGGTGTGTCTCCTTTCTAGCCCTCCATCTCCGCCTGAAGTGTTCAGGCCCCCTCCTGCTCCAGCCTCATAGATGACATGCCTTGGCCCCAGAGTGTCAGTCCCCTTCACCTGACACAGCCTTGACCATCCATTACCTGCCCTGCAGGGGCAGAACTTAGCTTCAGAACCTGCTATGATCTGCCTCTCTCCTGGTCTCCGGGGGTATCAGTAGCATGTTAGTGGAACTGTATTTCTCCTTGTGCCAGGATTTCTCAACCTCATCACTGTTGCCAGATAATTCTCTGTTTTGGGGGACTATGTTGTGCATTGTAGGATGTTTAGCAGCATCCCTGGCCCCTACTCACTAAATGCCAGTAGACCAGCCCCTAGTTGTGACAATCAAAATTTCTCCAGACATTATCAAACATCCTCTGGGTGTCAAGGAGGGGACAAAAATTGTCCCCAGTTCAGAACCACTGCCTCATTCTACCTTTTTTTCTGACCATTTTCTTCTAAGATGAAATTAAACTAAAATACAAAAGACATAGTTTGGAAGTGTGTCTCTGCCCAAATCTCCAGTGTTGGAGTTGGGGCCTGGTGGTAGGTGATTGGATTATGAGGGTGAATTTTTCATGAATGATTTAATACCATCCCTTTGGTACTGTCTTCATAATAATGAGTGAGTTCTTATGAAATCTGGTCATTTAATAGTGTGTAGCACCTCCTTTCTCTCTCCCTTGATCCCGCTATGGCCATGTGAGGTGCTACTCCCACTTCACCTTCTGCCATGACTGTAAGTTTCCTGAGGCCTCCCCAGAAGCCAAGCAGATACCAGCATCATGATGCTTCCTTGTACAGCCTGCAGAATTGTGAACCAATTAAACCTCTTTTCTTTATAAATTACCCAGTCTCCAATATTTCTCTGTAGTAATGTGAGAACAGCCTAATACAACAAGGGATGAAGTCTCCCTCCAGTAAAATCATTTTGCAAGGTCTCCGACATATGTAAGCGTGAGCTAAGGGCAGTGTCCTCTTAGTACCTTCTTGGAGACCTCCGCTAGAGGTAAGTGCTCCTTCCTGAAAATTTTTACAGCACTTTGTACCTCTCATCACATTACCTTTCTGTTATAATGAAAGTTCCTATGTTATAAGCATCAATATCATCAATCTTTAAGTCCCTGGAGAACCTAGAACTCGGCCTGAAACATGATCACACAACGATGTACTGTTTGGCCAGCACAGATTCCATCCCCAATCCCCACTCCTGTCGGTTCTTGTTGGAAACAGGCTACTGGGGACAAGTGACCCTGGTGAGCATCTCATTTAGACTGTGAGTACCTTGCATTCAGGTGCTCTGTTCCATTCATGTCTCTTATTCCCAGATCTCACACAGGCCTGGTCCAGATGTGTTTCATCTGTCTTCCTTCCATTTCAGTTCAGTAGGTCAGGGGTGCGGGCTAAGGAGTAAAATTCCTCCACAATTATTTCTTGAATTACTGTGTCCCTCCGGTGTGCTAGCCCCTTTGACATCCCTTTTCTTCTTCGTTACTCCCTTAGAGCTCCATAAAACCTCCACCTGCCAGAAACAAGCAGCTGTATCTCCACGGAGCCAGAATCCAACCGTTTCTCAGAAGTTTGCTTTGCGTTATGGGCCAGTCAGCACCAATTATTAAAAAAAATTTTTCAGCAAAATCTAGAGCAATGATGTTCCCGGCCCACTGTCAGGGTTGCCTCACAATAAAGCCTTCCTATTGGCAGGGGAGAGAAAATGAGAAACATGGAAATTTAATATCTTTGCATTATGCAGATCTGATTTAATCAGTGATGAGGGTGAAGTGCAATAAAAACTATAGTTTCATTATGTTTATGACTTTCAGACTGTATGTCAATTATTTTGTTACCATGGCCACCAGCGGTAACAGCCTCCACACAATTGTTTCCCCACAGAGGCTGAGCAGGAGGAAAGGGATATGAAACAGGAATGAATTTCCCATTTTATACCCTTTTCCTGTGTTGGAGGTTTTGGAAAGGAGTAAATCAAGTTGCAAGAGTCATGTAGAGTCCTCTTTGAAAAAGAGCCAGAGAGTGGGAAAAAAAAAAGGAGAGAGGCTGTCTGTCCTCTGGTTTTCACTTCTTTAAAGACAACTCTTAGAGACTCTTACCTTCCAGGGGCAGCCAGGAATATTACTACATGTTAAGCAGTTGAGCTACAGATGTGAACGAAAAGAGCCTTCTGTTGCCCAATCCTCTCTCCATGGTTTGCCAACATGATGATCAGCCAAAACTTTACTCTCTGCTCTTCTCAAGAACTGCCATGGAAAGCTAAATTTGTGGAAGAGGGTTGATGGCAGCTGCTTAAATGGTGTATTATATAGCTGCCACGTCTTCTGCACACTCCATGAGCCACGAGGGCATAGCAATCACCGAAGTACGTTGTTGACAAGTTCATGGTAGGAAGATTGGCTGGTGGCTCCTAATATAACTTTGTCCCCATACTGCATGTTTTATAGATATTTGGGGGACAGGAGGAACAGCTCTACCTAGGAAGGAGAGAGTGGCTACTCTTAGACATGATGTTGAACAGAACCTGTTAGTTGCCTGCCTGACACCCATTCTTATTCTTCCTTACAGAATGTAAAATTCTGATTTTGTTCAGCATGGCTCTTACAAACTGTCTCTTACAAGCTGTCCCGCTAAAACTGCTCCATTCTCTAGATTCCTTTTCAGCTAGGGGTGGCCATAGGACCCATTTCTGGCCAATGACAATTGATTTGAGGGTACAGGAGGAGGTAATTTTCACGTTCCTGATTGTAGCAGATGACTTCTTTGCCTTCTACCACATCTTATTCACCTACCTCTGATTTCACCACAGCTGTGGTAGGCAACTCCAGGCCCACTCTCAGTGTCGCCATTTCAAGGGCATGCTATGGCATGGCTTTATTTTTCTGCCTTAGGGCTTTCTTCAAAGTCACAGTAGTCTACTCAACTCACAGCCTGGCACAGTCAGAAGGGGCAAGGATGTTACCCTGGGGGTTAACCCTCAACCAGTGGAGTATGGCAGCCAGTGGCTTACTGCCCCCAGCTTCGTGTTCTTCAGAAAAAAAAAAAAAAAATTCTAGGAAGCATTCTGTATTAGTCTGTTCTTACACTGCTACCTGAGACTGGGTAATTTATGAAGAAAAGAGGTTTAGTTGACTCACAGTTCCACAAGCTTAACAGGAAGCATGACGGGGAGGCCTCAGGAAATTTATAATCAAGGCAGAAGGCGAAGGGGAAGCAAGTACCCTTCTTTACATGGCAGCAGGAAAGAGAGAGAGAGAGAGAGAGCACAGTGAGGGAGATGCCACTCACTTTTAAATCACCAGATCTTGTGAGAACTCACTTGCCGTCACGAGAATAGCAAGGGGGCAATCCATCCCCATGATCCAATCACCTCCCACCAGGCCCCTCCTACAATTCGACATGAGATTTGGACAGGGACACAAGTCCAAACCATATCTCATTCTGTATGTTTCTCCAAGATTCCCTAGGAGCTGAACTCTGCTGCAGGAGTTGCAGTAATGAATCCTTTATTAGCTCCTCCTTCCCTGTCTCATTCTCAAATAATCACTGGGTAGAGATTTTGCAGAGAATCTTTATGTATGTCTTTTCTCTCCAAATAAATCTAAGTCTCTCTGGGACATGAATGATGCCTCATATTATACCTCTAAATATCTTCTACCACTTAGCACAGTGCTGACTAGAATGCCCACTGACACTCTATGATTAGTTCATGGCTTGGATTTGCAACGTTGTGTATCAGTTAGACCATGGTTAATAATTTTAAAATATAGAAATGGGTTTCATTTGAAGTGAAAAATGATTTGATTTTCAAGAATTTTCTACTTGCTCAAGTGGATATATCTAGTCTACAGAGAAGTTCAGAAGCCAAGTTCTCCCTCTCTCTCTCTTTTGTCTCCTTGTCTTTAAGAAAACAAAACGATTTCTCTGAATAAGATAAATCCATGTAGCAGAACAGAACTAGATGATAAGGGCAATGTGATATTCGACAAACTGCAGTGTGTAATTCATGCCCTGACAGTTCTTTCACTTTATCTATTTCTTAGGTTTTACCCCCAATCTCAGCTCATTTGAGTGGTGATGTTCTTTTGACTGCATCAGCCTGATTTTCACCTCCAACTCTGCTTTCTCCTGCCTGTCCTTTCTCAATCACAGATCCATGTTCCCTGGGCTTCGTTTTCCCCTTCATGTAAGTATCCCCCATCCATACTTGTTCATTCATCTCACAAAGGCTTCACATTCAGAAAGACCGTTTGGATTTCACTTCTGAGACTCCGAGAAAATCATTGAACTTCTCTGAATCTCATCATCAGGTATGATGAGAGGATGCTACTGATAACTTAGTATAATGCCTGGAACATAATGAGCATTCAGTACACTGTTGTTTTTCTTATGTCATCATTGTTTACTCTTTCATGACTGTCTAAATATCTTAAGTACTTAAGGGATTACTTTTGTGAGGGAGGCAATATCATAGAGTGGTCAAGAGTACAGCTTTACAGAGAGTAGACTGAAGCTCAAACCCAAATTCTGCCAGCCCCCAAGAAATCCTCCAATGAGTCTCTCCTCCTCATAGTTACACCCTTGTGTTGGAGCTTCCCCCACTGGATCATGGCAGTCCTGTGTACCCAGAAGAACATGGTAGAAGTGCCAGTGTGCAATTTCTGGGGCTAGGTTATGAAGACACTGTCATTTCCACCTTGCCCTCTCTCTTGAATTGCTCACTCTGGACAAAGCCAGCTGAAATGTTGCAAAAACATTACAGCATCCTCTGGAGATACCCATGTCGACCCAGGAGAAACTGAGGTCTCCTTACAAAAGCCAGCACCCGCTTGCCAGTCATATGAGTGAATTATCTTGACAATGGGTCCTCTGGCCCCAGTCAAGCCTTCATATGTTGCAGCCCCAGCTGACATCTTGACTGTAATCTCAGGAGGGATCCTCACCCCAAAAAACCCAATGAAACAATCTCTGAATTTCATACCTAGACATTTTATGAGATGATAAATGTCTATTACTGTCTTAAGCCTCTAAGTTGTGGGGTAATTTGTTATGAAAAATAGGTAGCTAATATACTATGTTGATAGTATGGGGGAGCTCCTTATAAGCCTTAATTTCCTTATATGCAAGATGAGAATAATTAATTGCACTTACTTCAAAGTGTTGTTAAGAGGATGCACAGAGTTAATATATGCATAGCAATTATGAAATTTTCTTGCATAGTAAATGCTCAGTATATAGTAATACTGTTATTGATAATAAATATTTTTATCCTATTGTGCATATAACACTATTCTCCTGAAGTACTTTAAGGAGCCAACCTTCTGTTTATATCAAATTATGTCTATAATAGAAGGAACATGAATCACAAAGGACATGACACTGCCTGATTCAGTAATAACCTGGATCCTAAGGATCAGAGACCTCCTGGACCAAGGAACTCTGAGAAGAAGTAATTTAAGAGGCAAAATGCTCAACTCTTCTTTGACTTGTTAACGTACCTGTATAATTGATACCCTGTTTATTGCTTTATATAAAAAGCTAGAGTTAAATTTTAGTTGTGCCCATTATTAAAGATAAAGACTGTCCTGTTTATTAAAAAATGAGTGAAGACCGTGGGGGTATTTCTGCTGTCTATAGTTCTTTAAATCAAAGCTCTCTGGATTAATCCCCAAGCAGATGAAGGTCTGGGGCAGCCCAGCCCAGGTGCTAAGTGTTCTTCAGGCTGAAAGAATTGTAGAGAGCAGAAATAGCCCACAGTCTTCACTTCCTTTTTAATGAAAAGGACAGTCTTTTTGTTTAACAATGGGCACAGCAAAAATTTAACCCTAGCTTTTTACACAGAGCAATAGCAAAGCACAACATTTAACTAGCATTCATTTGGAACTCCTCTCTGCAGGATAATCTGTAATTGAGCTGATTAGCAAGAAGTGTTTGAAGAGCTTTTTTTGTCAACTTAGCTTGTGCAGATACCCAGCTGGCTCCTAGGTGCAGTTTATCTGTGGCTGCCCTTCAGAAGTGCAGTGTTAATTATTTTATTAGCTCCTGCCCTTAGAATTCCTTGAGAATTTAAGAGCTATTAAGATATCTTTCACTGTTGAAGCTCTTACCTCTCCTACTTGGTGTGGACAAGTACTACAGAATGGAGAGATGGAAAAAAGATATTAATTAATTAATTAGTTGGGCATGGTAATGCGTGCTTGTAGTTTCAGCTATTCAGGAGGCCGAGGCAGGAGGACCCCTTGAGCCCAGGAGTCTGAGGCTGCAATGTGCTCTGATCTTGCCACTGCACTCCAGTTTGGGTGATAGAGTGAAACTCTATCACTAAAAGGTAAAAATTTAAAAAATAAAGAATGGAGAAGTGGACTTTTCACCTTCATCTCTTAAAAACTGAACATCTGAAGACTTCCTCCTTATTTCTCAAATGCATCCCTCTTCCCTCATAAACTTTTAACTCCTTAGAACACACACAACTGGAACATACTTGGGGTTATGAACATGTTGTTATGTTGATAACACACATTCATAAATAGCTCCTTCAGAATAGAATAGAAGCCTCTGCTCATCATTGACTGGTTGATGAGGAGGAGGGTGGTGGGGAAGAAGAGGCAGATAAATCCCTAGGATTCTTGGTCCCTGGTGGTGGACTGTTCCTTGCAGACCTGGAGCCTGGCATTTCTTCAAGAAGCATAACATAGCCAGTGCTTTGGGGTTTTGTGACCCATCTGCCTTTCATACCACCTCTTATTGCCCCTTGTCACAAGAAATAGAAAATGGAACATAATTAAATGTCACTATCCTTATAGGTACCATGCAAGGAAAATCAACTGAGGTGTCAGGTCATCCATGCTTTTGTGTCAGCTCTACCTCTAATTAGCCAGTCATGTTGGGCAAGTCATTTATCTCATCTCTGGGGTATCTTGTTGTTCTTAACCTTAAAAAAAGGAAACATCTACCTAGCGCAATTTCCAGGCTTCTGGTTTGAGTCAGAGGAAGGGAAAAAGCACTCAAATTTGAATGCCACTATGTGCCAGGCTTTTTATAGACATGATTTTATGTAATCTGTATGCAACCCATGAGATACGTGTTTAGTCACTTTTTTTATAAATGAGAAAGCAAAGTTCAGAGACCAGTCACCTGACTCGACCCCTCCCTCTCCAGACCACACGCTCCTACCTCTCATCCAACCACCCATGGCAAGAATGCTTTGCCATGCCTATGTCCTGAATGGTATTGCCTAGGTTTTCTTCTAGGGTTTTTATGGTTTTAGGTCTAACATTTAAGTCTTTAATCCATCTTGAATTAATTTTTGTATAAGGTGTAAGGAAGGGATCCAGTTTCAGCTTTCTACGTGGATGAAACTGGAAACCATCATTCTCAGCAAACTATCGCAAGGACAAAAAACCAAACACCGCATGTTCTCACTCATAGGTGGGAATTGAACAATGAGAACACATGGACACAGGAAGGGGAGCATCACACACTGGGGACTATTATGGGGTGGGGGAAGGGGGGAGGGATAGCATTAGGAGATACACTTAATGCTAAATGACGAGTTGATGGGTGCAGCACACCAACATGGCACATGTATACATATGTAACAAACCTGCACGTTGTGCACATGTACCCTAAAACTTAAAGTATAATAACAATAAAATAAAATAAAAAAAGAATGCTTCCCATTTTTGAAGTGCATAACTAGCATTTGGCACAGTCTGTACTTCGATGCTCCCATATCACCCTGTGCTTATTTCTATTATCGCATCACAATGTTTTCTAATATTCTGTTTGAATGTATGTATCTCCCTGTGAGTTGGAGCTCCTTCAGGGCAGAAGGAGTCTTCTGTATGTTTGTATGCCTAGTATATACAAGGTGTTCAGAAAACATTTTCACGTAAAATTTGTCATGTGCTTTTTTTTACCTGGAAAATATGACGAAAATTTAAGTGGCTCTTCATCTCTTCAGCCAGATAACACTGTTAGCCTTAAAATAATATTAAATATATTACATGAACATTGTTAAAAAAAGTCGAAATGGTACCAAAATGAAAAATAAAAGTTTCTTTTTCTTCCTCTACCTCTGGTTTCTTTCTACAAAAGTATCAAACTAAAACTTTCCTTTCCTTGGCATCTTTCTTAAGAATTTATATACATATACACATGTATATATATATATATATATATATACGCACACACACATATATGCATGCATATATGCATGCATATATGTGTGTGCATGTGTATTCTTATATATATTATAAATATATTATATTATATATTATATAATATTATATAATATTATAAATATTATATATATGCACACACATATATTTGCACACTAAGCACACTGATCTATACTGTGCTCTTTCACTTAATAATTTGAAATTATCCTATCAGAATAGAGAGCTACGTCATATTCTCAACCTACGCATAGCATGGTATTCCATTATATGGATGTTCCATAATTTAACTATTTCCCAACTATTGAATGTTTAGGTTATCTGCAGTTTTTTCCCTTAGCTATTCCTACAATAACCAACGTTCTCCAAGCATCTTGATGTTCTTTTGTATCTGCATCCATATCATTACATTAACAATGTTGATGACATTTACATTATACCATGAAAAATACATGAACAGTCTTTTGTGTAAAAGCTGATTTTGAAAGTGCAAGAAACAACCAAACACGTGTATAATATTATGATTGTGCAAGTCATTTACATTGTACAGCCAAAAAATGGTCTAGGATTATAATTCCCTATTTACAAACTGTAATGGTCAGTTTTATGTATCACCTTGGCTAACCTAGAATTCCCAGCTATTCGGTCAAACACCAATCTAGGTGTTGCTGTGAAGGTATTTTGTAGATGTGATTAAAGCCCCTAGTCAGTTGACTTTATGTAAGAGAGATCATCTTAGATGATCTGAGTGGGCCTGAATCAATCAGTTCAAAGACCATCTTTCTTGACATCCACTCATGTTTTCCTGGAGTAAATAGTTGACTCTCCATACCCAAGTGTTCTACCTCTGAAGATGCAACCAACATTGGATCCAAAATATATGGAGAAAGACATTGCACCTGTACTGAACATGTATAGACTTTTTTCTTGTCATTATTCCCTAAATAATATAGTACAACAACTATTTACGTAGCATTGAATTATATTAGGTATTATAAGTAATCTTGAGATGATTTAAAGTATATGGGAGGATGTACATAGGTTATATGCAAATGCTGGGACATTTTATAGCAGGGACTTGTGCATCCCCAAATTTTGGCATTGGAGGGGGACCCTAAAACCAATGCCCCATGAATCTTGAAGGCCAACTATACTCAGCTTTCCTAGAAAGGGATCATGGGAGGCAAATTTTAAGTTCTTGAAAATTATAGAGTCTTTTCCCTCTCCATCTCGATTTGTCTGATAATATAATTGATCATAGAATTTAGGTTCAAAATCATTTTTCCCAAAACTTTGCCTTCCAGCATTTAGTGTTGCTATGAGAAGTTTTTTGCCTGGCTAATTTTAGCCTCTTTGTGTATGATTCCTTTTTTTTTTTTTTTTTAAGTCTTTGAGGATTATCTCTTTCCCCTTGTTTTTCTGGAATTTCATATGATGTGCGTTGGTGTGGATATTTCTGGAACTTTACATGAGTTGTCTCAGTATGGAACTTTTTTTTTCTTAAATCCCAGTCTGCATTGGGAAGGCCCTTTAGAATCTTCAAGCACATCTCTTTTCAGCCATGGAACTTTTTTTCCTCTTTTTTACTGTTTTTTTGCTCCCCTTCATTTTCTTTATAATCTCTTTCTAGGATTCTACTTCGGAGTTGTGACTCTTAAGTTGATTTCCCATGCTCCTTATCCTTTTACTTGCATTTCTGTATCTTTGGTTTCTTGTTCTGTGATCTGTGAGATATCCTTAATAATTTCTTCCATCTCTTTATAGAATTTTTAATTTTAGCCATCACACACTTACTTTCAAAGTGCTTTCTTATTTTTTTATTTGCACCGTTTAATATATAACATCTTCTTGCTGTTTTATGGTTAAAATATCTTCCCAAACTACTATGCAGTTACTAGTTAGAGTTTCTTCTTCTTCTTCTTCTTCTTCTTCTTCTTCTTCTTCTTCTTCTTCTTCTTCTTCTTCTTCTTCTTCTTTTGTTGTTGTTTTTGTTTTTAAGTCCTCTAGTTTCTGGCACCAATTGTTCTATTTGTTCATCTTAGATTGTCTCTTTAATGTCAATTTTCTATCATATGTTTGCTAGATGAGGGATCGAGTTGATTTTTTGAACTCATCTAATGCTGTTGTTTATCTTGGTTAATTTTCTACTGGGTCTGTGCCGCGGATGGGAAGGCTGACTAGGATTATATAATGGGAGAGGCTGGCGGTGGGAGCATCTTAGTGTGAACCCAATTGCCAAAATTTGGGATGACTCAACCCCATCCACTCCCTCCATACACTGCCATCTGCTCTACCTGCCCTCACTACTCTCAGGCATCATATTCTAGTTCTTTAGAGAAGAGTCCTCTATTTCTTATAAATTAACCAGCTATCATACTGAACTTTTCCAATTTTATATAATTACAGTTTGTCAGTTGGCCCTTTTGCTTTTACATAGTATACAATTATAACTGCAAATAAGAAAATTTTGCTTCCTCTGATTTAATTCTCTTATTTAATTCCATTGGTTAGTACTAAATGAAGTGCAGAAGAGTACTAGATAGTATTTGCCCTAGTTTTGTCTTTCGTTCCTAAATTCCCCAGCAAGCAAAGTGCTAACTTTTAATTTGTGCTATATAATTTATTATGCAATTTTCATAAGGGTTTGTTTTTCTTGCTTTATTAAAAGTAAGATCTAGTGTTTTCAGATGACTCTTAGCATCTATTAGGATCATGTAGTCCTTCTCTCTTAACCACCTGTATTAGTTTCCTGGGACTATCACAACAAAGTTCTATAAACTGAATGCCTTACACAACAAAAATGTGCTGTCTCACAGTTCTAGAGCCTAAAAATCTAAGACCAAGTTGCTAGCACTGTCCTGAGGGCAGTGAGGGAGAATCTATTCCATGCCTATGGCCTAACTTCTGGTGGTTTACTGGCAGTCTTTGGCATTTCTTGGCTTGTTGATGCATCACCCTGATCTCTATCTTTATCATCATGTGATGTTCTCCCTGTGTGCATGTCTATATCTGTGTCCAAATTTCCCTTTTCGTAAGGACACCAGTCATATTAGATCAGGGTCCACTCTAACGACCTCATCTTAACTTAATATCACATAGAATCTATTTCCATAGACTCTATAGGCACTAGAACACCTTTTTGGAGACAAAATTCTGGCCCTAACAACATCTTTACACTCACTGGGGGAAAAAAACCTACTTGGTTAGAAACATTATATGAACCTAATAGATGCTAAAAGTCATTTGAAAGTCACTTGGTAATGGTATGCCATTCATTCGATATTTTGCTAATTTATTTTTTATAATATTTTGGTAAAGATTTTCTCCATTGATCATCATAAGTAAGCTTGGTATTTCTTTGTGTTATTTTTATTAGATTTTGAAATACAATTTTTTTTCTTTTGAGACACTGTCTCACTCTGTCGCCCAGGCTGGAGTGCAGTGGCGTGATCTAGGCTCACAGCAACTTCCTCCTCCCGGGGTCATGCGATTCTCCTGCCTCAGCCTCCCGAGTGGCTGGGATTACAAGCACCCACCACCATGCCCAGCTAATTTTTTGTGATTTAGTAGCTGGGACTACAGGCGTGCACCACCATACTCAGCTAATTTTTGTATTTTTAGTAGACACGGGATTTCACCATGTTGGCCAGGCTGGTCTCAAACTTCTGACCTCAAGTGATCTGCCAGCCTTGGCCTCCCAAAGTGCTGGAATTACAGGTGTGAGCCACCACACCTGGCCACCCTGCAGGCTGCAACCTTTTATGAGAAATAAAGCTCTTCCTTCCAAATTTATTAACCCCATCACTCTTCAATTAACACTCGGTAACTAACTTTTGGGGGCGTGATCTTCCCCACAAAATATGATTCCAGCAAAGGCCCCATGAAGAGAAAGAGCTATTTGCTCCAGATATAAACCGACTCAGAAAGGTTGAAGTGGCCTATCATTTCCTATACCATATTTTTAAAAATTTAACAAGAGCTTACCTTTGGCCTTTTGAAGTGTTATTTTATCTGGCAATGCTGACTGCTATGGACTGAATGTTGTGTCTCTCCAACATTCATATGTTGCAGCCCTAACCACCAATGTGATGGTATTTGGAGATGAGGCCATGAGGGTAGGAGTCCCTCCCGATCTCATAATAGGATTACTGCCCTTATAAGAAGAAAAGATATGGCTACATGCATGAACCAAGGAAAGACAATGTGAGGACACAGCAAGAAGGTGGCGTCGGTCAGGCATGGTGGCTCACGCCTGTAATCCCAACACTTTGGGAGGCCAAGGCGGGTAGATCACAAGGTCAAGAGATTGAGACCATCCTGGCCAACATGGTGAAACCCCGTGTCTACTAAAAATACAGAAATTAGCTGGGTATGGTGGCACGTGCCTGTAGTCCCAGCTACTCGGGAGGCTGAGGCAGGAGAATCTCTTGAACCTGGGAGGCGGAGATTGCAGTGAGCTGAGCTGAGATCACACCACTGCACTCCAGCCTGGCAACAGTGCAAGACTCCGAAAAAAAAAAAAAAAAAAAGAAGGTGGCCGTCTGTAAACCTGAAGCACAGCCCTCACCAGAACCCCAACCATGCTGTCACTCTGATGTCGAACATTCAGCTTCCAAAACTGTGAGAAGTAAATTTCTCTTGTTTAAGCCACACAGTCTATGGTAGTTGGTTATAGCAACCCAAGCAGACTAAAACATTGGCTCACATAGCACTTATTACCAAAATATCTAAATATTCAGTCTTATGACTTCCCTTTTTATGTTTGCATTGATTCTTTTGAACAAAAATAGTAAGATTAACACCTATACCTATTACATTTGATCTGCTTATTAAATGTTTTTATTTATATAATCTCAAATCTCTTACTGTAAACCGTAGTACTTTTTCATTACTCCCAAGATGAGTCTTGTAAGTTACAAAGGTAAGAGAGGGGCCTGGTTTCCCCAGTAATTCCCATACCCTGAAAGAAGCACAAATCTTGGATTAGGCATGAACGTTAAAATTCACCTAACAGCTCAAACATGGAAGATTAAATGCACGTTGCAGAAGATGGAAATAATTGGATCTGAGCCAAGTTCATTGAGTAATGTGTAAACTACAAGTTACTTGTTCTGTGTTCACTGAAATTCCATCACAAGCATTCAAATCATTTGTCATTTTCAGCCTGAAGTGCTGACTTGTGGACTTGACTATGCATTGTCTATCTCAGTAAAAGAGATAATAAAATGCAATCCAGGATGTGTGAAAGGTATAGAAAAAGGATATACCCAGTCCATCCAGATACTTGTCTCAGCCCTCATGTGTGACCTTATATAAATTAAATAATATCTCTGAGCACTGATTATTTTGGTCTGTAAAATGCAGCCTTTTGCTCTAAAAGCCTCTTCCAGCTCTTGAGTTCTAATTTTCAGGGGTGTAGATATAAAGACAGAGCAGAGGATACCAGTATGTCCCTTGGTGTCCTACACCTGGCCCCACAGGGGAGCTGAGCAAAGGTGCACAGAGAAGCCTGCTCCCCACACCCTCTACTCCATGCATAAATAAACCCTAAGAGGAAGGAGCAAGTGATTTGGCACTAAGCAGCCTGCCTGCTCTCTACCCTGAGCCACCTGAGTCAGTTCCTGTCACTGCCAACACATCTCAGTGGGTCCCCCGAATTCCTGGGGGATGTAAAAGAGACATGCACACATTCCAGCCCCTTTCTGCTGACTCTGAGATTGCACAGCAAGCTGCAGCCATTATTTTTATTGCTGATGCCACTTCCTATCGAAACAATTCGGTGCTAATAAGCCCCTATAATAGTAAGCAATGGTTTGGCTGAATAATTGTCACTAAATACCATTCAAGGCTTTGTTGCTTCTTGGGCATATTGCTAATTATTCTGCATCTGAAATAACACCCAGAGGCCCACTGAATGCTAGTAAATAGGGTTTCTTCATGCTCCTGAAGCCCAGGGCTGGGTGTGATTCGGAATGCCAAGGCTCTAATCCAGTAAACAATGGCTGCTTCACAGCCTCAACTCCTACAAAATCACAGCTTTTTGCAAATCATACTGGAGCTCAGACAAATCAAGGCATCTGTCTGGTGACAGAATTGGTGGAGGAGATTGGTGTGGGTGAGGGTCTCCTTGGGACTGTCCAGGGGAGGTCTTGGGGTGAACACAGGGCTTCTGTTGTAAAGGGAGGAGCCACAGAGTCTGACTGGTTCACCTCAAAGCTGGATCTATGTAATTATAGTCACCACTAGGAAAAGCAAAGGTTGGTAATATAAAAGGAGTGAATACTGCAGGTGGAGTGGAGGGAGGAAGTTTAGAATGTCCATATCAAGCTCCATGTTACAGGGCAGTTTATGCAGACTTTGTTTTTGCCTGATCTAGGATGCAGGTGATTTTGCCTTCTATTTTCTGGCACAGTGCTATTCCAGACCCTCAGTTTCCTCGTGTGCACTGCCTCATTCCTCCTCACTCTCAGGACAATTCAGTTAGCCAAAGGCCATGCTAAGAATCACAGGGATCTGAGGCAGGATCCTGCAGAGGAGCAGAGGATTATGGAATTAACACATGCAGCTACATGCATGGATCAGCTCAGAGATGATCTATAGAAGGAGTTAATGGTGGTTCCACCTCAGGAGGGAAATTAGGGAACTTGGTTTCACCTCAGGGGGGAAATTAGGGAATTTGGAGACAGGGATAGAAGAGAGGCAAACTATTCATTGTACATCCTTTGTATGATTTGGAATTACAAAGCAATATATATGTGATAAAGATGTTTAAAAATATGATGGCATGTGTATTACCCTGGCTTAGCTCCACATCTGAGATAGTCAGTGGACATCGGCAGGTGGAAGTACTCACAGGGCACTGAGGCTTCTCATTTCTCTGCAAAATTCCTACTCTATCCATCCATTCATTCATCACATCCATTTATCTATGCAGGCAAATTCTAGGCCCCAAGGCTATAAAGTATTCTTACAGGAAGACTTCTATTCTCAAAAAAATTGAAAACTTAGGAAGGACAGAAAACTTCATAAATACTTATAATACAATTTGGTGAATCCACTCATACAGGTATGCTCAAGGGATCCTGAAAGCCCGGAAAAGGAGGGCACTGAGGAAGGCTTCCTGGAGGAGGGGAAAGTAATGGCAGAGGGGGTCAGGATAGGCTACTCAGTGACTGTGCCACTAGAACTTTACTCCTTGGTCACTTCAAAGGACTCTTATGATTAGAACACACATCACCGAATTTCAAAACGTAACTTCTTTGGGGGAAATTGGTAATGATTTAGGAAAAGACATACCACATGCTTCTTATTTGCTGTTAGGATGAAGAAAAAAATTGTTTCCTTAAAGTTTAAAATCAGGCCTGCAGTCTGACTCTGGTGATGAAGAAGGTAAAGACTGTTTGGATAGGGTAGGAGATGCTAGAAAATCAGGAAGTGGAGAGTCAGCTGCAAGAAGAGGTCCCTGACAATATTAGGGTCAGATGCTTCCTTAGCTTGCAGACAGAAAACATCCAGGAGGGAGGAGGAGGCATGTCAGGAGGGAGAGAAGAGGAGCGGCTCCCAGGAGGAAGGAAAGAGGAAGGTGAAGGGGGACTCCAGAGGTAGGGACTGGGAGGGACCTCCAGGACAATCATCAGCTGAGGGAAGTAGACACACGAGTGCTGCTCAGGCAGGGCCCTGTACATCTTGCCATTTAAAAGGAAGTCAGCACTCACCTTCCCCGATGAACATGCTGGACCCATCATAAGAACCAGACATAATGTGGGAATGGACCTTCCAAACAGGTGTAGGAAAGACAACTTCTTACTCAGATGATGTCCTTGCTTTGCTAAAACCATCAAAATGAGGTTTAGTTGCACAAAAATCAAACTTATATTCACCTATGCTACACAGGGTAGATGAAGGATCAGTGTATACATGCACTTTGACTGAATTAGGACCTGAGATCTGGCTTTAGGTTGGGTACATTTTGCTCTTGAAGGAAAAGGTCTTTTCTGGGAAAGAAGTGATGAGCATCAACCCCAAACCTTCTCATGGAGGTTCAAAGTTGTTGAAACATGTCAGACGGTGATTTGGTTTGGCTGTGTCCCCACCCAAACTTCACCTTGAGTTGTAATACTGTTTTCGTCATAGTGAATAAGTCTAACAAGATCTGGTGTTTTATAAATGGGAGTTCCCCTGCACAACCTCTCTTGCCTGCTGTCATGTAAGACATGACTTTGCTCCTCCTTTGCCTTCTGCCATGATTGTGAGGGCTCCCCAGCCATGTGGAACTGTGAGTCCATTAAACCTCTTTCCTTTATAAAGTACCCAGTCTTGGGCATGTCTTTATTAGCAGTATGAGGGCAGACTAATATAAACAGTCTGGGTTAGAAATGACTACTCTACTTTGGTCTCGTGGCATGAAAGCATCCACAGATAGCACAAGACCCGTGAATGCGTGATCAGGTGTGCTGAAAGCCAGGGCTGGTGACCCAGATTGCACATGCAGGCTGGTTCTGGGAACATGAATATCTGGATTCAGTAAGTGCTCGCTTAACATCATTGACAGGTTCTTGGAAACTGTGGCTTGAAGTGAAACGATGTATAATGAAACCAATTTTACCATAGACTGATTCATACAAACAAAAATTCCTATGGCATATTTCTGGTCATCAAACATCACCAAACTTCTAAATAAAGACCAAAACACTTGAAATTTAAACATGGAAACAAATGTGAGCTACACATATACTTAAGAAATATTAATAAAAACAAATAACGTAATTACTCGCCCAATTATTCCAGTTCAGGGGCTCAGGTGGCCAGAGCCTGTCCAGTCAGCTCAGGGTATAAGGTGGGGAACTGATACCTGGACAGGACACCATCCCATCACAGGACACACTCACACACTCACACACACACCCTCACACTGGAGCAATGAGGACACACCAATTCACCCAATGTGCCCATCTCTGGGATGTGGGAAGAAGCCAGATTATCCACAGAAAACCCACGAGGACATGGAAGGAATGTCAGATGCCACACAGGCAGTGGCTCTGGTTAGGAAGCAATTGTTTTTATTATAACAAAACAAAGTTAAATGAAATGACATGATTCAAGGACCTGCTGTACAGGTGGCCTGGTGCTAGAACCTCTCCTAACCTAAGCAACCTTGACACTGGGCAAACTCAAGGCAATAGTTGTGCACACAGTAGGCACTCAACATTTGTTTGTTGAATAAATGTATGGAAATATCAGGTCTGGAGGAGTTTGATTTTGTGAACCTAACTTTGGCCTGGAGCAGTGATCAGAGAACAGATCGCAGAGAAAGGAAGGATTCTCCTGATATGAGGAATCTCTGTGGGGTGAGGAATCCTCTGCAGAACAGACACTATCACCGTACCGACAGCTTGCGTGAATGAAGACTTGCATCCCACGCTCATGGTTTCAGGGACAGCATTGAATTACAAAGCGATGCATGAGAATTTCTGTAGAGGAAACAGGACCAACGGAAAAATCCCTGGCTGTCTATAGGAAGGCCTAGGGAGGCGTTATGTTCTGGATGTTTGTGTTGCCCCAAAATTCACATGTGAAAATCCTAACCCCCAAGTAATGGTATTTGAAAGTGGGGTCTTAGGGAGATGATTAGGTCATGAGGGTGGTGTCCTCATGAAAAGGATTAGTGCCCTTATCAAAGAAGCCAAGAGATGTCCTTTGCCCTTTCCATCATGTGTGGACACAGAGTAGGCCATCCATGAACTAGGAAATGGGTCCTCATCAGACCAGATCTGCCATGACCTTCATCTTGGACTTCCCAGTCTCCAGAGCTGTGAGAAATAAATTTCTGTTGTTTATGATCCACCCAGTCTACAGTCCAAAAGGACTAAGACAGGAGGGGAACTCTAGAAGAAGGGCTGGATTTCCTGATCTCTGTGCAGAAACAGGAGTGTGGTGGTGTGGGGCAGGAGTCATCGTAATTTAAACATTACATGATATATGCCCTTATTTTGTATTTGAAGGATAACATGCAGAATATACTACTTTTGGAAACTCCTTTCCATCCACTTCTCCCAGAAAAGCCTTTCATTGACTCAACATCCTCCCTGACTACCACCGTGACTTTCTCCTCCGCTTGGCTCACAAACATCATGGAAAGCTCTTGGTCCTCACCACCTTTACTCCGTTCCTTTACACTCATTCCACAGTGGTATCCCCTCCTTCTCTACCACTTTACCAACACTGATTTCACCAAGGTTGCCATTGCTCTCTGTGTGGCTAAATCCACTGGGCGCTCCACTCTCACCAGCATTTCATTGCATTCTCCTTCTTAAAACACCTTCTTCCCTTGGCTTCTTGGACACAGCATTCTCCTTGACCGCCTCTCTGACATTCATCATTTTATTTTCTCCTCACCTGCATCCATACCTTAAATGTTAACGTCCCTAAGAGTTCCTTTCTTTCATTCTCTGCACGGTTGAATTCTCAATTTACATATTTTTTTCCTGAGTGAGCTCAGGTACTTCTATGACTTTAATTGACATGTATATTCTGACAGCTATTAGATCTCTGCCTCCAGCCCAGCTTTCTCTCCTGAAACACGGACTCTTTTCACCAAATGTCCACCCTGTGAGCCCAACTTATGCCCAGCGTTGGTGATGATACAAGAATCCTCATACACAAGGAGTGTAAAAATATATAATTTTGGAGGTTGATTTGACCATACTGCCAGATCTAAAATTATGTGTAGTCCTTCAAGCTAACCTTCCACTTTTAAGAATCTATTCTGTAAAATATTCCACTTATATAAGGTATCTAAAATAGTCAAACTTAGAGGAGCAGAAAATAGAATGGTGGTTGCCAGGGGCTGGGAGGAGGGGAAAATGGGGAGTTGTTGCTCAATGGGTAAAAAGTTTCAGTTATACAAGATGAATAAGTTCTAGACATCTGCTGCACAACACAGTGCTTATGGTTAACAATATGACATTGTACACTTTAAAATTTGTTACGGTAGACTTCATGTTCAGTGTTCTTAATACACACACACACACACACACACAAAGGGCACAAGGAATCTTTGAGAAACTTTTTGACATGTTCCTTACCATGACTGTGGTGATGGTATCACAGGTGTAGCCATATGCCCAAATCCATTTAATCATGTTTGTTAGTGTTTTTTTTTGTATAGCAATTATACCCCAAATTAAAAAAAACACAGTGAAGAATATGCACAAAGTGTGCAAAGATATGCATATGCAGTTAATTTTTGCAGAATTTTTTACAAATGTGAAAAGTGGGAAATAAAGACCAATGGTGGATAGTTAATGAAATTGTAGTATATGCATACTATTGCCCACCCATTCCACCTGGGCACTCACCAGTTGGGTATATGCCAGTGGCATCCTCCTTGCAAATAACTGTGACTCTCAGCTCAAGATCTGGGGGCAACTCAGCCCATGACAGTTGATAAAAAGAAGTGATACTATGAAGTAGACTCTTAGGGTGCGTTTCTGAAATTAGATCCCTCCCCACCCAGATGACAACAAGGAACCTGTTTCTATTTCTGGCATTAAGCGGAGGGGTTATCACACTGTGGAATCACATTTACTAAGATTCTCCCCTGTGGTTTATTTGGATTGAACAATAGGCAGAAGAGGGTGTACATGCTTATGCAGTAGATCTAATATGTGAAAGATATGGGCACAGCCATAATTGTAAAGGTTAGGTCAAATGGTATTTCTAATTCTAGATCCCTGAGGAATCGCCACACTGACTTTCACAATGGTTGAACTAGTTTACTGTCCTACCAACAGTGTAAAAGTGTTCCTATTTCTCCACATCCTCTCCAGCACCTGTTGTTTCCTGAATTTTTAATGATGGCCATTCTAACTGGTGTGAGATGGTATCTCATTGTGGTTTTGATTTGCATTTCTCTGATGGCCAGTGATGATGAGCATTTTTTCATGTGTTTTTTAGCTGCATAAATGTCTTCTTTTGAGAAGTGTCTGTTCATATCCTTCACCCAATTTTTGATGGTGTTTTTTTTTCTTGTAAATTTGTTTGAGTTCATTGCAGATTCTGGATATTAGCCCTTTGTCAGATGAGTAGGTTGCAAAAATTTTCTCCCATTCTGTAGGTTGCCTGTTCACTCTGATGGTAGTTTCTTTTGCTGTGCAGAAGCTCTTTAGTTTAATTAGATCCCATTTGTCAATTTTGGCTTTTGTTGCCATTGCTTTTGGTGTTTTAGACATGAAGTCCTTGCCCATGCCTATGTCCTGAATGGTATTGCCTAGGTTTTCTTCTAGGGTTTTTATGGTTTTAGGTCTAACATTCAAGTCTTTAATCCATCTTGAATTAATTTTTGTATAAGGTGTAAGGAAGGGATCCAGTTTCAGCTTTCTACATATGGCTAGCCAGTTTTCCCAGCACCATTTATTAAATAGGGAATCCTTTCCCCATTGCTTGTTTTTCTCAGGTTTGTCAAAGATCAGATGGTTGTAGATATGTGACATTATTTCTGAGGGCTCTGTTCCATTCCATTGGTCTATATCTCTGTTTTGGTACCAGTACCATGCTGTTTTGGTTACTGTAGCCTTGTAGTATAGTTTGAAGTCAGGTAGCGTGATGCCTCCAGCTTTGTTCTTTTGGCTTAGGATTGGCTTGGCAATGTGGGCTCTTTTTTGGTTCCATATGAACTTTAAAGTGGTTTTTTTCCAATTCTGTGAAGAAAGTCATTGGTAGCTTGATGGGGATGGCATTGAATCTATAAATTACCTTGGGCAGTATGGCCATTTTCACGATATTGATTCTTCCTACCCATGAGTGCCATCCCATTACTGGGTATATAGCCAAAGGATTATAAATCATGCTGCTATAAAGACACATGCACACATATGTTTACTGTGGCACTATTCACAATAGCAAAGACTTGGAACCAACCCAAATGTCCAACAATGATAGACTGGATTAAGAAAAGGTGGCACATATACACCATGGAATACTATGCAGCCATAAAAAATGATGAGTTCATGTCCTTTGTAGGGACATGGATGAAGCTGGAAACCATCATTCTCAGCAAACTATCACAAGGACAAAAAACCAAACACCGCATGTTCTCACTCATAGGTGGGAATTGAACAATGAGAACACATGGACACAGGAAGGGGAACATCACACACTGGGGCCTGTTGTGGGGTGGGGGGACGGGGGAGGGATAGCATTAGGAGATATACCTAATGTAAATGACGAGTTAATGGGTGCAGCACACCAACATGGCACATGTATACATATGTAACAAACCTGTACATTGTGCACATGTACCCTAAAACTTAAAGTATAATAATAGTAAAATTAAAAAAAAATTTAAAGGTTATAGAGCTGGATGTTGTTTACTGATATACAATAAAATAACAGATGCAGGTCAACCAGTGATGAATTCAGGGCATGGTAAGAATGTCAGAAAGTATCCATGGTAGCATTGAAAGAGACCCTCATCTCCTGCAAGCAACCTGTGCTGACGATATGGCCCAAGACTTTGTTGTAAGGGTGGCAGAATTATAAAGGAGGTTGAATGCACAAGCTAGTAGTTCTCTTATGTTTATTACTAAGAGCTTGGACCCAGCATATTCCACTGAACACTATTTTTTCTGTAAAAAGGTTATTTTTAAACAAAATTTGCTTCTAATAAACATATAGACGTATGAACACTTATGTTTTACCTCATTCCATGTCAGCACATACAGATATAGAACACTTTCTGTATGAATGGATACTTACACACACACACAGACACACACACACTTATTCCATTGAATGCAGGGGGTCTATTTCTTGGAATGGAAGCTCATTTGGGGGGATTACTATAGCATAGGCTCCTATGAAATGTGCTCCTAATAGTCAGTCTGTTGCAAAGTCTTTTCTTTTCCCTTTACATTCCCCAAAGTCAAGACATGGCTCTGGCTGTAGGTTCCTATATTCCACAACTATGCATATAATACCTTCATCATGTCAAAGCATGACTACCAGCCTCTAATTTCTTGCTAAATTTTATACCACTCTGATTCCTTCTTAATTTCCTTCAAGGAACCTGGAGCCATGATTCCTTCTTAATTTCCTTCAAGGAAACTGCAGCCACCTTGGTATTTGCATAAAACCTATACCATGCTTCTTTTCCTGGCACTTTTGGAGCAGGCTTTCTTTTGTGTCTTTTGTAAGCCACTGTGGGTCAAAGCTATTTACTGTAACTTGAAACAGTGGCAGAAAGAGAGATCAAGTGGAACAACATTCAACCTGAGAAAAGTCAGTATCTCCTTTCAGCACTTATTAGTGAAACACAAAACAGTGCACAGTCTACTCTCTGTCTGACACACTATGAGCAAAAAATAATTCTGCACTACTTGAACATTGAATGAATACGTATATATATTTTAAATGTTAAGCAATTTTGAGATGAATATTACTTTTAGTAATCACGGGTCCCCCAAGGCAGTGCTTAAGAGATGTGAATCCTAGTTAAGATTTTCCCAGAATCAGATCTTGCGACAAGGCCTTGAATACCTGTGGCTTATTTGGCAAGTGGTCCCTGGAAGCACTGGTAGGGAAGGATGTGAGACAGGAGTTGGAGAAAGTGATACAGGGCACACTAATGAGCAGGATATCTCCGTGGGCACCCAGGACTCAGCCCCATTAGGGACATCTGAGAGACGGTATGAATCATGCCTCAGAATTATCCCACGTGAGAACAAGATAGCAAGGGTATGTATCCAGCACTCATCTGTCATTGGCTGAGGGCTGCTCCTGGAAGTGGAAACTCCCATACACATTTGTGCACTAAGTAGATTAAGGGATAGCTCTTAGGTGGAGAGTTACCAGTGCTTGCTGTAGGACGCTGTTGGAAAGGTCAGTGCCAAGAGGACATGAGCAGAAAACAGAGCCTCTGCTAGAGTTCACTCCTGACACCACTCAGATCCCATATTCATTCTGTCTTGGCACTGCTTCATCAAGGAAGTTGTCATCACAATTTTTAAAAAAAGGACTTACAATGAAAGGATTTGTGGAACAGACTATACCCTCTGCTGCTGTGATTTGTCCTGATCCAGCATCTCCTTCCTCTATTTTTTATTCTGTATAAGAGGTAGCGTCTTCAGCCTCAGCCAGCACCTCATGCCTGAAGGGTCTGAGATCCTGATTTACTGGACCCTTGAAAAGCTTTCTTGGTTGTTATAATTGCCCAGTTCATGACCATCACCAGGCATAAAAGCACCCAGAGGTACCCCAGTGAATCATCCGGGCCCCAAACAATTCCTCCTGCTGTCTATCTCCTCATAATAATCGTGATCAATTATCCCTGCCAATACAGGAATCCCTTTGATTGTTTGATAATCTGACTTGAAGAGCCCCAAAGAGACAGATATCAGCCACAGCTTTAAGTTCAGTGGAACACTTATGGTGTCTCCTGGTGTAACTATCCCCTCCACACTAGTGGCCAGTATCCGTAGCCTAGAAGAGCCTAAAATTGTGGGGACAGGAAGTACAATTTATCTAGCTGGGTTCCTGCAGTAGTGTTGAGAAACCCAATCCTTCTTTCACCTCTTGAATTCTGGACCCAAGTGTATATTACCTCTTGAAGCATTTTTGGTGTATTATTCATAAACTGGTGCCTTAGCTTAACGTTAAGAGGTCATCCCAATATTCTACTAGATCAGCCGCTTGTGCATGAAGCAGCATATGATGAAACCAGTAGAGCCCATTGTCACAACTCCTTTGCCCAAAGGTGGGTTTTGGCCCCTAGGTTCTCTTATTCAGGATACCATGTTGGAAAATCAGACATTCTAGGAGCCAGTGGATAGTGGTGCTTGCAGAAGCATTGTGGACAGAAAGGCAAATCCATACCCAGAATATGTAGCAATCCAAATTAAAATGAATAATTGCCCTCTTCAGGAAAGAATGGTCTGATTAATCAACTTGACATCTACTGGTAGTTGGTCTAAAAACCCAGGCTCAGTGCTGGGCTCTGCTGCTCTCAAGCCAGAATACTCAGCAGCAGTGGTAGCTAGTTCAGCCTTGGTGATCAGAAGCCCGTGCTGTGGGGTCCATGAATACCCTTCTTTATGTCTGCTGGGCTTATTTTGTAGGCACTGGGTGATGGAGGATCAAGGCTGGCTGAAATCTACATGTCATCCTATTCACTTGGTGTTTCAGTGCCAGGTGCTTGTTGGTGGCAGGTGCTTTCTAGTTGTCAGTGACATGAGACACAGGACTAACATGCTTTGTGTCCACTCCCATGTGACCATCCATATGCCCCTTCTCTTTCCCTGACTTCTTGTATATATTTTTCAAGTCTAGCCCCTGACAATCAGCCAAGGCATTTTCTACCACCAAGGAATCTGTATATTTCAGATCAGCCACTTCTCTTGCCACACAAAGTTGATGGTTTGGTGCAATGCTCTAAGCGCTACCCAAGAGGCTTTTACTCATCACATTATTCTGGAGCCACCCCTCAGTTGGGTTATAATGTGGTAGCACTCTCTTTTCTGCCTATGCCAACATGTTGAGCCAATCCCTTGACGAATCAAGCCTGGGTTTGTTTCCTCTTCTGACAGCTAGTTATAGGGACCTCACCATGAAGCTGCACTTGTGAGTTGATGGAAATATATTGCTACAGACTGAACATTTGTGCCACCCTCCCTCAAATTCATGTGTTGAAACCTAATCCCCAGTGTGATGGTATTTGGAAGTGGGGTCTTTGGGAGGTGAATAGGTCATGATGGCAGAGCCCTCATAAATAGGATTAGTGCCTTTATCAAAGAGGCCCCAGAGAGCTTTCTTTCTTCCTCTCCCATGTAAAGAAACAGCAAGAAGGTGCTGTCTATAAAGCAGGAAGTGGACCTTCACCAGACACCACATCTGCTGGCACCTTGATCCTGGACTTTCCAGCCACCAGATCTGTGAGAAATAAATGTTTATTGTTTATAAACCACCCAGTCCATGGTATTCTGTTATAGCAAACCAAATGAACTAAGACATACATCAACACAAAAGAGGTGGGTAACTTGGGAATCTGGGCTACCTGCTTACGTAATTTATACTTCCTGGACCTTCTTGAGAACCATTCCAAATATTCCATTTCCATCACAAATCACTCTCATGTTCACTTGTGGTAAACAGAATAATGGGCCCCCAAAGATGTGTACATCCTGATCTCCAGAACCTGTGGATATGTTAGGATCCATGGGAAAGGGGAAGAAAAATTGCAGAGGGAGTTAATGTTGCTGATCATCTGACTATAAAGTAAAGAGTTTATCCTGGATTATCTGGGTGGGCCCCATATAATCATAAAGGTTTCTAAAAGTGGAAGAGGGAAACAGAAGAGGAGGTCAGAGGGAGCTGTGATTAAGGAAGAATGGTCAGAGATGCAACACTGCTGACTTTGAA
The DNA here is from genome assembly GCF_029281585.2 of Gorilla gorilla gorilla. Taxonomy (NCBI): domain Eukaryota; kingdom Metazoa; phylum Chordata; class Mammalia; order Primates; family Hominidae; genus Gorilla; species Gorilla gorilla. The sequence goes on along the minus strand of NC_073243.2, from coordinate 26,351,339 downwards.
GACAGAGGACAGTGTCCATGAGCTAAAGAATAGAAACGCTTCTAGAAACTGGAAAAGGTTAAAAAAGAAAAAAAAAAAAAAGTCTTCCCTAGGTCCTCCAGAAGAAATGCAGCCTTCCTAACTCTTGGTTTTAGACCAATGAAATCCACATCAGACTCTTTTTTTTTTTTTTTTTTTTTGAGATGGAGTCTCGCTCTGTTGCCCAAGCTGGAGTGCAGTGGTGCGATCTTGGTTCACTGCAAGCTCCACCTCCTGGATTCACGCCATTCTCCTGCCTCAGCCTCCCAAGTAGCTGGGACTACAGGCACCCGCCACCATGCCCGGCCAATTTTTTGTATTTTTACTAGAGATAGGGTTTCACCGTGTTAGCCAGGATGGTCTCGATCTCCTGACCTCGTGATCCGCCCGCCTCGGCCTCCCAACACATCAGACTTTTAACCTGTTTAACTGTAAGATGCTAAATTGGTGCTGCTTTAATCCATGAAATTTTTGGTAATTTGTTATGGCACAGTAAATAAACTAATACAATACATGAATTTATGATGGATAGGTCTGACAATACCCAGGTTATAATGAGCAGCTACAGCTACAGTTTAAAAGTCATTTAATGTCACATGAACAGGTGCTCTGTCTCTCCTTGGTCCCCAAAGCAGGTAGGAATGTTTTTTGTTTTGAAATGTAAATGGTTCTCTGCTGTAGATATCATGACCTTACTCCAGAACTGTCAGGCTCTGCACTGCAAGTCTCCTATCAGAGCTTGTCAGGTATTCCACGTGGCACCTTATCTACCATGGATACTTTCAGCATCGTAAGATCTGCTCCATGATAGCGTCCATGTGGCAAGGCTGAATGTAACACAGTCTGAACCTTTCTTTCTCTTGGCCCCAATTAAAACACAAACCTTAGCGGCAAAGGAATCATCTGAGGGGCTTGCTAAATTCAAATTCCTCAGCATCTCCTCCAGAGACTTTGGTTCAGTAGAACTGGAAGGAAGCCTGAGAATTTTCATTCCTAATGATCTCCAAAGTGTTGCCAATGGATCACACACACATTGGGTAGCGCAGTTGAGATCACTGAGTCTCTATAATAATTACCAACGTGGCAGGTCCCTTATTCTTTGTAAGATTTATGCTCTACCCACTGGTACATTTTTATTTTACTAGGATATCCAAAGTACTATATACTACCTGCTTATCATTTCTGATTTTTATGATATGATCAATATAGTGGACCACTATAATGTTTTATGAAATTTTGAGACAAAGTCCCTTTGGACTATGTTGTGTCAGAGGAAATGAGAGTTATCATAGCCCTGTGATGAGACTATGAATGTATATTTGTGGTGAATGCAAACTGCTTTTTATTCTCTTTTTTGATGGATATTGAAAAAGGCATCTGTCATATCAATAGCTGCACAAGAGCATAAGCCTGCATTGATCTGTTCCAGCAAAGATACAGGAACACTAAAAAAGCAGCTACAGATGGGTCCACTGTTTGGTTAGATTCACAGTGGTTTACCACTGCTGCAATTTGCATATTTGTCCCCTCCAAGACTCATGCTGAAATTTAATCCCCAGTGTGGCAATATTGAGAGGTGGGACCTTTATGAGGTGACAGGATTGTGAGAGCTTGTCCCTCATGTGGATTAATGGACTAATCCACTCATAGATTAATAGATTAATGGGTTATCATGGGAGGGTAACTGATAGCTTTATAAAGAGAGGAAGAGCGATCTGAACTAGCATGTTAGCACACTAAGCCCCTTTGCATGTGATACTCTACATTGTGACTCTACTGTAGACATTCCTCATGAGAAAGAAAGTTCTTAGTAGACAAAAGCCTTTGACCTTGGACTTCTCAGTCTCCATAACTATAAGAAATAAATCGCTTTTCTTTATAAATTACCCAGTTTCAGGTATTCCCTTATAAACAAAAGAAAACAGACTAAGATAAAAAATTTGTACCTGGAGTGGGGTGTTGCTCATAATGAATGCTTGAAAATATGGAAACAGCTTTGGAACTGGGTAGGAACTAATAGGCAGAGGTTGGAAGAATTTGGAGGACAAGACCTTAAAAAGCCTAGATTCTTGTGAGGACCTAGAGGACAAAAATTCTAGGGGAAGCTTGGAACTCCCTGAAGATCAGTTAAGTAGTCATGACCAGAATGCTGACAGAAATGTGAATGGTAAAGGACATTTTGACAAGGTTTTGATGAAACTGAGGTGCAAGGTTTTGGAAAGACCATTTTTGTTATAAATAGGGGGAAAAAATTTGCCTGAACTGTTCACGCCCAAGGGTTTTGTGGAAGGCTGAACTTGATAGTGATGAACTAGGGTATTACAGAAGAAATTTTAAAGTAAATTATGGTAGGAGCTGCACAGTTACTTTTGGCCACTTACACAGAGATTAGGGAAAAAAGGAATAATTTAAAAAGAAAATTTATAATCAAAAAGGAAGCATAGCAGAAAGATTTGGAAAACTCTCAGCCTGGTTGTGTGAAAAGTAAAAAAAGCATGTTCAAGATAGGAAACTGAAGGTGTGACCCAGCAACCTTTTGCTAAAGAGATTAGTCAGAGAAAAGGGATCATCAAGAAAATGAAAGACCCCAAAGGCATTTCAGAGATCTTTGAGGCTGCCCCCATCAGAGGCCCCGAGACCCGAGAGGGCAGAGTAGTTTCAGGGAACAGACCCAGAATGCCTTTCATGGGCTGTTAGCCAGGGACCCTTGAGGTCTCTGCTTTCTGCATTCTAGCATAGGGCTCCTTGGCCACCGCAGCTGTGGCTCAATCAGCCCAAGATATGAGTCAACTCACTGCTCCAAAGGTACAAGTTGTAAACCTTGGCAGCATCCACGTGGTGCTAATTCTGCGGGCTTGCAGAAAGGAAGAGTTGTGGAGGCTTGGCAGCCTCCACCCGTATTTCAAAGGATGTCACTAATGGAGGCCAAGACAGAGATTTGTTACAGGGGTGGAGCCACTGCAGAAAGCCCCCACTAGAGCAATGCTATGCAGAAATGTGAAGTTGGTATTGCTGCAGAGTTCCCACTAGGGAAATGCCTACTGGAGCCGTGAGAATAGGACAACCATCAAGACCACAGAACTACAGAGCTGCCAGTGTGCAATGCTCCCCTGGAAGGAAGAGCTGAGCCAAGCCAAGCCATAGAGGTAGAGTTGTCCAAGGTCTTAGTCCCCAACTGCACATCAGCGTATAGCTAATTCTAGATGTAGAGTCAAATAGTCTACTCCAGACTCTTAAGACCCACTGCCTGCTCTCTTCATTTTTGAACTTCCTTGGTGCCTGTTACCCCTTTACCCCTTTATTCTTGCCTATTTCTCACTTTTGGAAAGGAAATGTGTGCCCTGTGCTTGTAAGCAGATCATCTGTGTTTATTTCACAGGCTCATAGATGAGATTTTGGACTCGGGATTTTTGAGTTGCTGCTGAAATGAGTAAAGATTTGGAGCTTAAACTTATTTGGGGATGGGATAAATATATTTGTATGTGAGAAAGATGTGAATTTTGTGGAGCCAGGGGGCAGAATGCTATGTTTAGAATATTTCTCCCCTCCAAAACGCTGTTGAAATTTAATTTTTTTATTTTTTTATTTTTTTTATTTTATTATTGAAATTTAATTTTCAATGTGGTAGTATTGAGAGGAAGAACCTTCAAGAGGTGATTGGATCATTAAGATTCAGCTCTCATTAATAATCTACTTATGGATTAATGGGTTATCAAAGGAGGGGAACCGGTGGCCTTATAAGAAAAGAGATATGTGAGGTAGCATGGTGGCATGCTCAGCCCCCTCGCCATGTGAGACTGCCGTCTTGGAATGCCGGAGAGCCCCCATGAGCAAGAAGGTTCTCATCTAATGTGGACACTTGACCTTGGACTTCTCACCCTCTATAACTGTGAGAAATAAGTTTGTTTTCTTTATAAATTACCAAATTTTAGGTATTTTATTACAAGAAGCAGAAAATGATCTATGACAACCACCATCCTCTACGATCCATTTGGTTTTTGCAAGTCCCATACCAATGAATGAAATGAGATATAAAAACCACTGCCTCTGCAAACTTTAAGTCTCTGAAAGTGTCCCTAGTTTCTGCCATTTCAGCTAGGATGAGTTATTGCTTCTAATTTACCATCTTGATTGGGATAATGAGCAGTTTCAGGGGCTTCCACTTGGCCTTCTGTACTGTAATGGCTCTCACTACGCAGGTCAGAAGCCAGGGGTCTGGTGAGGGGTCTTCCAGCTGTTAGGTGCATCCAAACTAATTAAGCACTCAGAGACCATGAAATTATCACAGTGTGAGTTGGCAGACTCATTGGACATTTATAATATCAAAGTGGGCCAAGACTCTATTTATCACCTGGCTTTCACATACCCACCCTAACCAGGGCATCATGATGGTGTTCTGGTTTCTCTGGTATTAGCATCATCTCAAACTCTGGATTCAACAGCACTTGAAATATTTGGCTACTTTCATCTCTGTAGTGCATAGTGTAATGCACACTGTACAGGTATTTTATTTTCTGCAGTATAGATTCTTTTGGAGAAGGATTGGGGAAATTACTACTATAAATTTATTGAGGCATTATAAGATTTTCTGCAAAAGGACCCAGCATCTCTATCAATCACAGGATTCTGGATCTGAGAACTGTTCAGTTTGGAAACCAGATGTGTGATTATTATATTCCACTTGGCAGCCAACACCAGCATTCTGATAATCTGCTCCTGGTCTATTTTGGTTTTATAAGCCAAGTAATACCCTTGTTGCCTCCCCAACTAGCTGCCCCTAGTGATACCATGGTCTAGTAGTCTTTGCCATAGAGTCCTGTTGTTCTAAACCTCCCACTTGCAATCCCACTGTTGGTGTTCATTAAATAATTAATGGATAATGGATAATTAAATCTACCTTGCCCCTGATGATTAAGAGCCACCACCTTGCACTTGCTATTCTGGATGGAATTCTATGATTTCCATTGATACTAGGGATCTTACCATCATAGCAGCATCTCTAGCCATCAACTCTGGACTACAGAGGAAGCTGCCACTGAGCTCAACAAGGCTAGGGTCCCCTTCACTAGCAGATTTATTTCTTTAGTGAAGGTACTTTCCTTTGGGTCTGTATTAGTTCACCTTGTGTTGCTATGAAGGAGTATCTGAGACTGGGTAATTCGTAAAGAAAATGGGTTTATTTGGCTCACAGTTCCGCAGGGTGAACAAGCATGGCACCAGCATCTTCTCAGCTTCTGGTGAGGCCTCAGGACAATTTCACTCATGGTGAAAGGCAAAGGGGGAGCAGGCATGTCACACGGGAAGAGAAACAGTGAGAGGGGAGGAGATGCCAGGCTTTTTTTTTTTTTTTTTTGATGGAGTCTTGTTCTTGTCACCCAGGCTGGAGTGCTGTGGCGCAATCTTGGCTCACTGCAACCTTTGCCTGCCGGGTTCAAGCGATTCTCCTGCCTCAGCCTCCCAAGTAGCTGGGATTACAGATGCCTGCAACCACGCCTGGCTAATTTTTGTATTTTTAGTAGAGAAGGGGTTTTGCCATGTTGGCTAGGGTCTCAAACTCCTGACCTCGTGATTGGTCTCCCAAAGTGCTGGGATTACAGGCATGTGGCACAGCGCCCAGTCATTGATGCCAGGCTTTTTAAACAACCAGCTTTCATGTGAGCTAACAGAGTGAGAACTCACTCATTACCATGAGGACAGCACCAAGACACTCATGAGGGATTAACTCCCTTGACCCAAACACTTTCCACCAGGCCCCACCTCCAACATTGGGGATCACATTTCAACATGAGATTTGGAGAGGACAAAACCCAAACTATATCAGAGCCCTTCTAGGGAACAGAGTCAACTGGCAAGTTGTCTTGTCTTACATAAAAATCTATTTTAACATGCCTACATCTGAGCCTATTGGTACTTTCCTCAAAACTGCCAGGGCAATTCCACCATCTCTGTTTTATTTTCTGTAAAACATTGCTGTTTCCAACCTTCAAAAAGAAGCCATTCCAACATATTTTGCCCAGCTTTTGGTATCCTTGCCAGGATGTTAAATCTATAGTCATTGGAGAGTATGCCTGTATAAATATGCTTTACACTACTCAGCCTTATATTTCAGCTTCTTTGGTCCAACACCTTCCAGAGCCCAGCTATATTCTCTCAAATCTTTTCAGTACATTAGCCATGCCTTAACAGTTCTTTTGGAAGATAATCCCTTTCTTCTCAAAGGAGGAATAACACTTCCCCGATTGAGCCATCCTGAATCTTCGCCCCTATTATTTGCTTGAAACAATGAGAGAAAGCAGAGGCAGGTCTTGAGGACAAGTTTACGGGTTTTTTTTTTTTATTTTTTGAGACAGAGTCTTGCTCTGTCGTCCAGGCTGGAGTGCAGCAGCGTGACCTCAGCTCACTGCAGGCTCCGCCTCCCGGGTTCATGCCATTCTCCTGCCTCAGCCACCCGAGTAGCTGGGACTACAGGCGCCCACCACCACGCCCGGCTAATTTGTGTGTGTGTGTGTGTGTGTGTGTGTGTGTGTGTGTGTGTTTAGTAGAGACGGGGTTTCACATGTTAGCCAGGAAAGTCTCGATCTCCTGACCTCGTGATCCACCCGCCTCAGCCTCCCAAAGTGCTGGGATTATAGGCGTGAGCCACCGCCCCCAGCCCAAATTTACTTTTTTAAGGCATGTTTCTTAGGAGTCCCCTTTGCATGCTATCCAGGCAGGCAATAATGCTGATCTCCTCCAGCAATAGGGGATGTTTCTGGCATAAATAGGTTTATTGTGTGTTTTAACTTTCCTCTCTCTGTATTTTTGAATAGTTTAAATTTTTCCTAAGTACGCTTTTTTCTGTAATCAGAAGAGAATCTCTGCTCCTCTTTTCTCTTTGAAGCTACCTGAAAACAACAAAGAGAAGGAGAAACAGAAAGGAAAATTCCATATTTGGTGAAACTAAGACATATTTGAAACTTTAAACCACAGTTGATGAGGGACAACTAATGCAGACAGTTACAATTGAACAAGGGTGAGGGAAGATGCTGCAAGAGAACTCATGTCCCTCAGGTTTTGGGATGAAATAGACAGAGCACAGAATATTCAGGAAGATAGTACCTTGGACTCTCACTTTTTATTTTATTTTATCTTATTTTATTTTATTTTATGTATCTTTTTTTTTTTTTTTTGAGACAGAGTGTCACTCTGTCACCCAGGCTGGAGTGCAATGGCACTATCTCAGCTCACTGCAGCCTTCGCCTCTGGGGCTGAAGCAATTCTCCTGCCTTAGCCTCCCAAGTAGCTGGGATGACAGGCATGCACCACCACCCCCAGCTAATTTTTGTATTTTTAGTAGAGATGGAGGGTTTCACCACTTTGGCCAGGCTGGTCTCGAACTCCTGACTTCAAGGTATCCGCCCACCTTGGCCTACCAAAGTCCTGGGATTATAGGCGTAAGCCACCATGCCCAGCCTGGACTCTCACTTTAGAAAGGTAACTGAGGTGCATTGTCAGCTAGTGGAGTTCTCCTGACAGTTGGCACCATGAAATAGTGAGGCAGTAGGGCTGAGTGTGAGATTATGTGGACCCGACATTTTTATAAAAAGTAGGCCATCATGGAGGAAAAACCAAGAGGACGAAAGCCCACAGGAAGCATGCTACTCTGATCTGCCAGGGAAAATCCAAGACTAAAATCACTCCCACCAAAAACAGCTGTGACATGTGAAGCTTCCCTGTGACCAGGTAGATGTTCTACAAAACCATAGAAGGAGAAAATGCTTGTGTAAAAACGCTTAGAGACAGTAGAACCAAACTCCACTTTGTTCACTATCCCAAATCCATCCCGTAACCCCTCACTCTTACTGTTATAATGAACTTATCCAGGGAACATTCCAAGGAGAGCCATAATCATGAAGAAAATAAACAAACTAATGTGAACGGAGAGGGAGAAGAGGAAGGAAAGCTAACAAAGGACACACCTCAGAAATATTATAAAACAAAGTAAATACAAATTATGACCAGAGATCTATATGAAATGAAAGATACAAAATTCAACCTGAAATAAAAGCTCAAAGAAGAGATATAAGAGCACAAGAAAGAAATGACAGAACAATAGAAGGGGACAACGAGTGTGCTGGCAAATCTCAAGAAATAAATGAAAAAGAAAAATTAAACAATTTCAGAAATGAAGATAACACCAGAGGCAGTCAAAAGAAAACTAGATAATGCAAAAACTCGTGAGGAATATGAAAATGGGACTCAGAAAATGGAACAAAATTAATTTGAGGCCAGGGGTGGTGGCTCATTCCTGTAATCCCAGCACTTTGGGAGGCCAAGGTAAGTGGATCACCTGAGGTCAGGAGTTCGAGACCAGCCTGGCCAACATGGCAAAACCCCATCTCTACTAAAAAAAAAAAAAAAAAAATACAAAAATTCACTGGGCGTGGTGGTGGGCACCTGTAATCCCAGCTACTCAGGAGGCTGAGGCAGGAGAATCACTTGAACCCGGGAGGTGAAGTTGCAGTGAGCCAAGATGACACCCTTTCACTCCAGCCTGGGTGACAAGAGTGAAACTCCAATTAAAAAAAAAAATTAATTTGAAAAGTATAGAGTTGAAAAGAAATAGACATAAAAATGATAGATCAGAAAAACTATTTGAAGAAAGATGCAAAATCTCTGGTAGATCTATAGATTCCTGCCTTGGAGACAAAAATACCAATAGTAAAAAGTATTCTAATTATGTTAGAGGAGTTCAAGGAAGAGTTTTGATTAAGAAAACTTCACCAGACACCTTGTGTTAGTTATCTACTGATGCACAACAAATTATCCCAAAATTTGGTGGCTTATAAAAAGAAAAATATATTATCCCATGGTTTTGGTAAATCAGGTATCTAAATGTGGCTCAGCTGGGGCCTCTAGCTCAGGGTCTCTCGTGAAGCAGCAACCACGATGTCTACAGCAGCTACAGTCATGTCAGGGCTTGATAGGGGAGTATCCATTTCCAAGCTCACTCATGTAGTTGTTGGCAGGATTCAATTCCTCAAGAGCTGTTGAATTCAGAGCTTCGGGTTTTTTTTTTCTGGTTGCTGGCTGGAGGCTGTCCTCAGATCCTTGCCACATGGCACTTCCATAAAGCAACTCACAATATGACAGCTGGCTTCTCTCTGAGCTAGGGGTGCCAGATAAAATACACGATGTCCAATTATTCAAATTTCAGATAAAAAAATAACTTTTTTGTATAAGTATGTCCCAAATATTGCACAAGACATACTTATACTAAAAGATTATTCATTGCTTATCTGAAATTCACATTTACCTGGGCATCCTGTATTTTTATTTGCTAAATCTGGCAACCCTACTTGGCATGAGTCAGTTAGAGAGTAAGAGAGGAAGAGCAAGATGTAATCACAGTCTTTCTGTAAGCTAATACTGGAGGTGATACCCCATCATTTTTGCCTTATCTCATTTGTTAGAAGCAAATCATCAGGTATGGACCACCCCCAGGGGGAGGGGATTTCACAAAGGAATGAATTCTGCAATAAAGAGACCATTCTGGGACACCTTAGGGGTTGGCTCATACACAGCCACACCCATACAAGGAAATCATATACAAGGAAGAAATTAAAATTAGGCTTATGCTAAAACTTATCTACAGCAACACTCAAACTACAAAACTATGAAACAATGTCTACAAAGTTCTCACAGTGGTAGCAGGGAGGTGGGGAGTAATTGAAATTCAGATATAAAGGCCATGGAAATACATATGATTCTTGACTTATGATGAGGTTACATCCCAATAAACCTATCATAAGTTGAAAATATCCTAAATGGAAAATACATTTTAATACACGTTACCTACTGGTATAGTTTGGATGTTTGTCCTCTCCGAGTCTCATGTTGAAATGTGATCCTGAGTGTTGGAGGTGGAGCCTAGCGGAAGGTGTTTAGGTCATGGAGGTGGATCCTCATGAAAGGCTTGGTGCCCTCCCCATGGTAATTAGTGAATTCTTGCTCTATTAGTTACCATGAAGTCTGATTGTTTAATTAAAAAAATAATAAAGCCTGGTGTCTCCTCCTCTCTCTTGTGCTCCCTGTCTCACCTTGTGAAATGCCTGCCCCTGCCCTTAGCCATCCTCCATTATTGTAAGCTTCCTGAGGCTTCACCAGAAACAGATGATAGTGCCATGCTTCTTGTACAGCCTGCAGAACTTTGAGCCAAATGTATCTCTTTTCTTTATAAATTATGCAGTCTCAGGCATTCCTTTATAGCAACACAAAATAGACTGACACACATACCAAATATCATAGCTTATCCTAGCCTACCTTAAATGTGCTCAGAACACTTACATTAGCCTACAGTTGGGCAAAATCATCTAACACAAAACGTATTTTAAAATAAAGTGTTGACTATCTCATGTAATTTATTGAATACTGTAATAAAAGTGAAAAACAGAATGGTTGTATGGGGACTTGAACTACTGTTTCTACTGAATGCATATCGCTTTCACACCATCATAAAGTCAAAAAAGCAGACCATCTGTATATGCAAATCTTCAAGATTTCTGGGTGTAAAGCTGATATGGTTTGGCTCTGTGTCCCCACCCAAATCTCATCTTGAATTGTAATCCCCATGTGTCAAGGGAGGAATCTGGTGGGAGGTGATTGGATTACGGGGGCGGTTTCCCCCACGCTGTTCTTGTGATGGTGAGTGAGTCTCATGAGATCTGATGATTTTTAAAGTGGCAGTTTTTCCTGTGCTCACACTTTACTTCACTCACCTGCCACCATGTAAGACGTGCTTGTTTCCCCTTCCACCATGATTGTAAGTTTCCTGAGGCTTTCCCAGCCATGCCGAACTGTGAGTTAATTTCTTTATAAATTACCCAGTCTCTGGTAGTGTCTTTAAAGCAGTTTGAGAACAACTACTACAAAAGGTTTTAGAGCATTTTCTAAAACAAACAATAAAATGGAAAGAAAAAGTACAGTTCATCATGATGCAGTCTCAAAGGAAAACCATTCATTTCATGCATCAACATACAATGCAAAACTAAAGCTAAATAGTTTTGGGAAATATAAACTTATGCTTACCTTGATAATACATAATAATGTAATTCATGAAACTCATGAATTGGGATATGGAAAGAAAGTGGGGGATCACATATGTGGGCTGACCTCCTTTTCGTTCATAACAGGATAGGGAGGGCTGTCAAAAAAACAGTACATAGAGGTGATACATAAAATAATAGAACTATAAGTATGATTCTGTTTATAAGGTTAATCCCAAGAGAAACAATGGAAAATAGTGTAACCAAATTAATCAGTGATGGAAGTATCAGGGTAGAGAGAGAGATAGAAGACAGGAAGAGTATACTATTATAGATGAAATGTTTGTGTCTCGCCGTCCCTAAATGCACATGTTGAAATCCAAACCCACAAGGTGATAGTATAGAAGGCATGATCTTTGGGAGATTATTATATCATAAAGGTGAAGGCTTTGTGAATGAAATTAGTGTCCTTATAAAAGAGACCCCCAAAACTCCCTTCCCCTCTTTCTGCCATGTGAGGATACATTAAAGGGTCAGCAGTCCGCACCTATAAGAGACCTCTCATCAGCACCCGGCAGTGCTAGCACCCTGATCTCTAATTTTCAGCCTCCAGCACTGTGAGAAATAAATTTTATGTTGTCTGTGAAACACCCAGTCTGTGGTCATTCATTATTTCAGCCTGAACTAAGATATATACCAAGATTCTCATCTCACATAAGGGGAACGTTGGACACTATTTAAAGGTGAAATTCAAGAAAATAAATAAAATAACCACAACAAGAACAAAAAGAAAGCCTTCATAACTTTTCAAGGTATCAGAAGAAAAGAGTAGTTAATAAACAAAGAGAACAAATACTGTAGAGTATAAGTTTTTTTTTAAAGTAGCATTCAGAATAGAAAAAAATAGAAAAACAAGATGATAAGAATAAAATAAGTTGTCTCATCAATTAACTTACATCAGACCAACTCACCTTTTAAAATCTTTTATTCCCTTAAATATCAGCAGGCTGTACCAAAAATCAAAACCTGAGGGAGACATTTAAAACAAAATAACCTAAAGAACTGAAAATCGAGGGGTGGTCAACGATACAACAAACAAGTGTAAACCAGAAAAGTGAAAAATCATTATGTTGGACAAGGAAGGGTTCTTTAAAATAATAAAGGATATAGTTTATAACATAATAAATGTTCCCCACAAGTTACTACACAGTAAATAAAAATAAATCAGTGTTTGGTTAATAAAATTTACCCTTCAGGGACCAGGCTCGGTGGCTCATGCCTGTAATCCCAGTATTTTGGGAGGCTGAAGTGGGTGGATCACGAGGTCAAGAGATGGAGACCATCCCGGCCAACATGGTGAAACCCCGTCTCTACTAAAAATACAAAAATTAGCAGGGCGTGGGGGCACGTGCCTATAGTCCCAGCTACTTGGAAGGCTGAGGCAGGAGAATCGCTTGAACCCGGAGATGGAGGTTGCAGTGAGCTGAGATCATGCCACTGCACTCCAGCCTCGTGACACAGCAAGACTCCATCTCAAAAAAAAAAAAAAAATTAACCTTATGGAGAAACAGAAACTCATTCCCGTTTGAAGATTCAAATACATCTTTCTTAGGGCTTGATAGATGAAGTAGAATGACACCATGTAGTCCCAAGCCACACAACAAACAAGTCTCACATAATATATAAGAATATATCAGAGTAAAAGAAATAAAAAGTCTTTTCAAAGATTTTTGGAACATTTCAAAGAGTAGAAATAACATAGAGCATTTTTTCTGAACACAAAGCATTAAAAGTATGAAATAACAATGAAGTGAAAAACAGCAACAACAAAAATGCTGCGCTATCTGAAAACTTTTAAACTTTCTCTTAATTCTTTGGCCAAAGAGAGGAACAAAATAAAAATTGCAAAATATCAAGAAAATAAGAAAAATTTGGAAACATTATGTTGATCTTGTCCAGTGAAAACAAAGTCAGTTTCTTTGAAGACACACGTATCTTACAACACTGCTTAATGGTTTTTCCACTGCTTTTTAGATGAAGTCAAAACACTGCAAAGCCTTTCACGCCCCATATGTGTGGCACGCAGCCTCTAAGATGCCCCCCCTTCATGACCTTACCTCCTAGTGCTCACATCTTTGTGTTATCTCCTCTTACAGAACGTGGGCTGGACTCAGTGACTCCCTTCTAACAAACAGAATAAGGCAAAAATGATGGATGTTACTTCTGAGATTAGGTTTTTTTAAAAAGCGTATTCTCTATCTTTCTCTCTTTTTTCTCTCTCTCTCCTTCCCTCTTCCTCCCTGTACTCCCTCCCCAAGTCCCCCACTGAAGAAAGCCAGATGCCGTATTATGAGTAACCCAATGGCAAGAAAACAAGGTCTCTGGCCAATGACCAGCAAGAGCCCAAAGCCTGCTAAAGCCGTGTGAGTTTGGATGTGGATTCTCCCCCAGCCAAATCCTGAGATGACTATAGCTCCAGCCAACCCCTTGATTCAGCCTGGTAGGAGTTCCTGAGTCCGAGGCACCCAGATAAGACAGGTTCAGATTCTTGACCCATAGGAACAACGAGATAATGAAACTTTGTTGTTTTAAGCCATTAAGTTTTGGAGTCATTTGTTATGCAGCAATAGACAACTAATACATCATGCTTCTCTCTACCCATCTTAAGTCACTCTCCCTGTATTCACTTGGTCTGAGATACCACCTGGATGCAGACACCTCTGCAGCCTGTGAACAAACAAACCGATCTGTTACTCAATATGGCCATCAAAGGGAAAGAGTAAAGGGCTCATATGAACAATATTATCTCTTTAAATATTTTTAAATCAATACGTTTTCCCTTTTAAAATTCTTATAACGATTCCCCAATCAAAAGAATTGTACAATGAAGGCATATGGGATTCCTTTTTTTTTTTTTTTTTTGACATGGAGTCTCGTTCTGTTACCAGGCTGGAGTGCAGTGGTGGGATCTCGGCTCACTGCAACCTCCGCCTCCTGGGTTCAAGTGATTCTCCTGCCTCAGCCTCCTGAGTAGGTGGGATTACAGGCATGCACCACCACACCCAACTAATTTGTGTATTATTAGTAGAGACCAGGTTTCACCATGTTGGTCAAGCTGGCCTCGAACTCCTGACCTTGCAATCCGCCTGCCTCGGCCTCGCAAAGTGCTGGGATTACAGGTGTGAGCCATCATGCCCAGCCGATTCTTTTAAATATTTATTGGAAATCACATCTGGACACTTGATGCTGTTTTTTTCTATGCAAATTAAGATCTCATTTGTCTAACTTCCCTTGTGCAGATTAGGAATGTGTCATGGTTTGTACCATGCACACTTGGCAAAGCTGAAATTATGTTTTCTCAGTGTCCCCCTAACCTGTATGGTTCCACATTAGAATTGGACAAAAGAGACATTTTCAAGAAATTTGGAGGGAAGAACGGAAGTGTGACTTGTGAAGGCCACCAAGGCTCCAGCATGTTCTTGCTCTCTTCCCTCTGCATCCAGCTCTTCTCCTTGACTCCTGAGCCTGTGTACCAGCAACAGCCTTGAGTTCATCAGCAAATGCTTGGAGGTAGGCCCCTAGAGCAGAAGCTACAGAGGCAGCTTCCCACGGAACTCCACTTGAGTTTTCCGTTTGCAGCCCCACCTTGGTGCCTGAATGTGTTTGGGTTCTCATATTAAATGGATGGTGAGTTCTTCTTTGGTTCTCATCCCCTCCCTCCTGGACCTTCACTTTGCCAATTCCCTACAATTGTGCAAGGTCAAATTCCTCTCCCATAATTCACCATAGTTCTGCTTACCAGCTGAAACCCTGACTGATACAGAAGAACTTGTCATCTGAACAAAATCTATACCATCAAGCACTATATGTGCCCAGGAAAAGCAAGCCACCCATGCTCCATGAGGCATAACTGCAGGAAACAAAGAAACCCAGAATGAGAAAAATAAGCTCGATGTTCTTGAGGGGGCAGTCATTTCTCAAACCCAGCAAGAGTGAGGACCCAGGTGAAGATTCTGTTTGTGCCTACTAACTGAACAAGCTGAGTAGTGGCTTTGGAAGAAAGATGTTTCCGGAAGAATTAAAAGAAGGCTTTGAGAGATCTGGACTGTGATCATTTAGACAAACTCATGAGGACACAAACTGAGTGAGGGAGCATCCCTGAGGAAGCTGGCGTCCCAGTTTCGCTGCTGGTTCCCCTTAATATCCTCTTGACACTTTCATCTTCCCTCTCTTAGTACTACAAGCAATAATAAGCCAAGATTTATTTAGCACTTCATATGTGCCATGCAGTCCTCTAAGTACTTTTATGTATATTAACTCATCATGTTCACAAAACCTTGAAAAACATATGGTATTGTCCCATTTTCTTAAATTGAGGTAAAACTCACACAATGTAAAATTCACCATTTTAAAGTGTATAATTCAGTGCTTTTAGTACATTCACAATGTTGTGCACCTATCACCACTATCTAATTTCAAAACATTTGCATCATCCTGCAAAAGCAGTAACACCCCATTCTCCCTTCTAATTCCTGGCAACCATTAATTTGCTTTCTGTCTCTTACTGATTTGCCAATTCTTGATAGTTCATGTAAGTGGAATTGTACCATATGTGGCCTTTTGTGTCTGACTTCTTTCACTTAGTAGTATAATGTTGTCAAGGTTTGTCTGGTCATGTTGGAGCATGCATCATGACTTAATTCCTTTTTTGGGTAAGTAACCTTCTATTTAATGGAGCATTATTTTCCCACGTTTTTATTCATTCATCAGTGGATAGACATTTGGGTTGTTTCTACGTTGGGCTATTATGAATAATGCTGCTATGAACATTGTGTACAAGTTTTTTTTTGAATATACATTTTCTGTTGTTTTGGGTATATACCCAGAAATGGAGTTGCTGGGTCATATGGTAATTCTATGTTTAACTGGTTGAGGAACTGCCAAACAACTTTCCACAGTGGGTATACCATTTACATTCCCAAGCTAGCGATATCTGAGTGCTCCAATTCTCTACAGCCTTGCCAACACCTGTTATTTTCCATTTTTTAAATCATAGCCACCTAGTGGGTGTGAAGTGCTATCTTTTGATTTGCATTTCCCTAATGACTACTGATGTTGAGCATGTTTTTATGTACTTATGGGCCGTTTGTATATCTTCTTTGGAGAAATGTCTATACGAGTCCCTTGCCCATTTTCTAACTGGATTGTCTTTTTGTTGTTGAATTGTAAATGTTCTTTATTGAGGTAAAATTCACATAATGTAAAATTCATCATTTTAAGGTGCAATTCAGTGCTTTTAGTACATTTGCAATGTTATGTACCTATCACCATTATCTAATTTCAAAATATTTGCAATGCCCCTCAAAAGTAGCCCTTTTAGAGTTAAAGAAACCCTACACCCATTAAGCGGTCACTCCCATTCTCCCTTCTAGTTCCTGGCAACCATTAATATGCTTTCTGTCTCTTGCTGATTTGCATCGGGATACTAGATGCTTATGAGATATATGATTTGCAAATATTTTCTCCCATTCTGTGAGCTGTCCTTTTACTTTCTTTTAGTCTCCATTAATGCACAAAAATTATAAAATTTGATGAAATTCAATTAGTCTATTTTTTATTTGTTACCTGTGCTTTTGGTTTTTGAAATGAAACCATTGCCTCATCCAGGTCTGTGATGGTTAATATTGAGTGTCAACTTGATTGGATTGAAGAATGCAAAGTATTGTTCCTGGGTGTGTCTGTGAGGGTGTTGCCAAAGGAGATTAACATTTGAGTCAGTGGACTGGGAGAGGCAGACCCACCCTCAATTTGGGTGGGCACCATCTAATCAGCTGCCTTCAAGACTAGAATAAAGCAGGCAGGAGAAGATGGAAGAGCAGACTTGCTGAGTCTTCTGGACTTCATCTTTCTCCCGTGCTGGATGCTTCCTGCCCTCGAACATTGGACCCTAAGTTATTTGGCTTTTGGACTCTCGGACTTACACCAGTGGTTTTCCAGGAGCTCTCAGGCCTTTGGCCACAGACTGAAGGCTGCACTGTTGACTTCCCTACTTTTGAGGTTTTGGGACTCAGACTGATCCAACACTGGCTTCCTTGCTCCTCAACTTGCAGACGGCCTATCGTGGGACTTTACCTTGTGATTGTGTGAGTCAATTCTCCTTGATAAACACCCTTTTATACATACATATATCTTATTAGTTCTGTCCCTCTAGAGAACCCTGACTAATACAAGGTCCCAAAGATTCACATCTATGTTTCCTTCTAAGAGTTTTATTGTTTTAGCTCTTACATTTAGATCTTTGTTTCATTTGTAATTAATTTTTGTAAATGATATTATACAAAGATTACACATAGACATCCAGTTGCCCCAGCGCTCTTTGTTGAAAAAAACTATTTCTTCCTCTATTGAATGGTCTTGGTATCCTTGTGAAAAATTAATTGACCATGGATGTGGAGATTCATTGCTGGAATTTTAATTCTAATTTACTAATCTATATTTCTAGCTTTATGCTAGGACCACACTGTCTTGATTACTGTAAATTTGTATGAACTTTTGAAATCTGGTTGTGTGTTCTTGGAGTACCTTGCAATTTCTTTTGAATTTTAGAATTAGCTTTTTAATTTCTGTATTATTATCTTAACAGTATTAAGTCTTCCTCTCTGTGAGTGTAAGATTTTTTTCATTTATTTAGATATTAATTTCTTTCAACAGTGTTGGTAATTTTTAGTATACAAGTCTTGAGCCTCCTTTATTGAATTTATTCCTAATTATTCTATTCTTTTTTTTTTGAGATGGAGTCTCGCTCTGTTGCCCAGGTGGGAGTGCAGTGGTGCTATCTCAGCTCACTGCAAGCTCCACCTCCTGGGTTCACACCATTCTTGTGCCTCAGCCCCCTGAGTAGCTGGGACTACAGGCACCCGCCACCACGCCTGGCTAGTTTTTTGTAGTTTTATTAGAGACAGGGTTTCACTGTGTTAGCCAAGATGGTCTCGATCTCCTGACCTCATGATCCACCTGCCTCTGCCTCCCAAAGTGCTAGGATTACAGGCGTGAGCCACTGCACCCAGCCATATTTTATTATTTTTGATGTTATATAAATGAAATCATTTTCTTAATTTCATTTTCAGGTTATACATTGCTAGGGTATAGGAATATAGTTGATTTTTGTATGTTGATCTCGTGTCCTGCAACTTTGTTGAACTTATTAGTCCTGATCATTTTTTGTAGGTTATTTAGGGTTTTCTATAAATAAGAATATATTACCCATTGAGTACCTATGGATGCAAATTGGGAACAGACACTGGGGACTTCTTGAAGGTGGAAGGTGGGGGGAGGATGAGGATTGAAAAACTACCTGTCAAGTACTATGCTTATTACTTGTGTTTGAAATGCTTGTTCCCTGGTGCTATAAAGAAATAGCCCTTGAACATAAATTTAATTTCCTCAGCAAGGCCGTTTTTATACTTTCTGCAGAAAGGGTACACTTGCCAGCAGTTTTGCCACTAAAGTACACTGGACAAAGGAGACAGGGTCGTTTATAACCTGACGCGTCCACCCTACCACTGTGTCTGGTTTCCATTGGCTGGAATGGGACCTCACATTCTGCATTTGTCCCAACTGGCTAGCAACTTAGAACTTTTTAAAAGAGGCAAAGGCAGAGGAGAACAAAGGAAGGAGGAAGTAACTTGTGGAATGCTGAGAAAGGTAAAAATACCTTCAAATAAGGAAGAGGAACAGGCTATGACCTAATGCTTGCTTGGACCAGTATAAGCATGCCAGGGCGAATATTCAGACTAAACTGTGGGAGCTAAGAGCATAAAGTACATTGATTTCTTTATTACGGCTAGCAGATATTTAAGAATGTTAGCACAGGTCTTTGAATACATTTTGCTTCTAAGAGAAGTTACTATTTATTCCTAATTAGATGAGGAAGAAAGTCTTTGAAGAGGAACCTCTACTTTACTTTTTATACTTGGGTGACAAAATAATCTGTACACCAAATCCCTGTGACATGCAATTTACATATGTAACATGTATACCCTTTAACCTAAAATAAAAATTTTTAAAAAGAATATGTTATCTACAAACAGAGAGTTCTGCTTCTTCCTTTCCAATTATGTGTCTTTTATTTATTTGTCCTGCCTAATTGCCCTGCTAGAACTTCCAACACAAATGATGAATAGAAGTGATGAAAGCAGATATCCTTGTCTTTTTCCTCATCTCTGGGGGAGAGTTTTCAGTCATTCACCATTAAGTATGATGTTAGCTGTGAGATTTTTATAGATTTCTTTTATGATTGAGGAAATTCCCTTTTATTCCTAGTTTGTTGAGTCTTTTTTTTATCATTAAAAGGTGTTGAGTTTTACCAAATGCCTTTTCTGCATCAATAGAGATAATTATGTATTTTCCCCTTTATCCTATTAATATGGTTTATTACATTGATTGATTTTCATGTGTTGAATAACACTCCCATTTTGTAGGCAAGAAAATTGAGATTCAGAGAGGTAAAACAGTTTGCCTGGATCTGAGATATAACCTCAGGGAATTTGATTCCAGGGGTTAAGCTTTTAAGGACTACTCTGTACACAGTCTTTAAATTGCAGAATGTCCCAAAACACAAGCTTAAATTTATTAATTATTTGTTTTGAAATGTACTGCCTATTTTAGGGTTTTAGTTAAGATTTGTTTGTTTCAGTGTGGCATCATAACCAGAGAACCATAAATGGTTAGGAGAACCAGAGAACCTCCTAACTGAGGGAGCTATATTCTAGACACGATGGTGGGAAAAGAAAAAAATGAAATAAAGGATAATGTCCAAGGATAAAAATAAAATCTTCAGACAGAAAGTGCAAGTTACTCACAAAGCAAAAACAATCAGGCAGACCTTAGACTTCTCATCTGCCACACACTGAGTACATTGAGAGAATACAACTGCATCCTATCCCCTTTTCAAGGCCTAGCCACGATTTCTGGAGAGAAACATTTAAGAAGCTGAGATGAAACTATGTAGCTTTTTGTAGATGACATGATTATATTTCTGGAAAATTCAAATGTCTAAGTTAAAAAACTATAAGTAAAAAGATAACGTAAGGTCATTAGACAATTAGATACAGGATACATGTATAAATAACAGCCCTTAAAGCACTAGCAACAAATACTTAGAAATAATATTTTTAAAAAACTTCATTCACTGTGAAATATGTAGAAATAAATTTAAGAAGAAAGGGATAGAACCTACATCTTAAAATGTATAAAATATTACTGAAAAATATAGAATAAGATCTGAACATATGGAAATAGTTATGATAATAATAATTACTAGCACTAATACAACATTTATATGACAGATATTATAGTAAATGTTTTACTTATCATGTTTTGGATGAGGATACTTAATGTTACCAAATGTCCATTTTCCCTAAATTAATACTTAAATTTATTGCAATCTAACTAGTGTCCCCACAGGCATTTTTTTAATTAAATAAACTACTTTATATTTTCATTTGGCAGAATAAATGCATTTGGCAGAGAACAGCCAATAAAATAAGCGAGAGAGGCCTAGTGAGGAAAGTTGTCTTACCAGACATCAGAACATTATAAATTCAGTGTCATGAAACCACCATGGTGTTTTTATACAAATATACAAGCAGATGAGTGAAACTGAAATAAGAACCTGAATTAGTTCCTAGTATACATTTAACTTTGATATGGTAAACACAGTATTTTAATTATTTGTAAAAGAATGGTTAATATCTAATAGGCATGCTTCCTATTGCTTGGGCGTAGAGGAAGTGGAGTGGCAGAAAATATCTGAACAGGTCTGTCCCAAAAAGGCAGGTCTTGCCTTGGTCTGTTTATCAAACAGACAGAGGGAGCAAAGGTAAAGAATTGTAACACAGTGACCACTTCCACTAATGTCCATGGAACAAACAGTGTCCTGGGATTCTGACCTATCAGAATAGGGTCTCTTTTCTCTTTGTATGTTGTGGAGGTAGGGTTGGGAAGAAAAGCCACAAAGGGGATTGTCAGAAGTCTAACTGCCTGAGGTGTCCTTTGTGCCCGTTGCACAAATAAAGGCTATGGCATTGCAGTAAAGAAAGAGTTTAATAGACATGAGGCCAGCCATGCCTTTTGGGAGATGGAGTTAGTACTCAAATTAATCTCATCCAAGGCTCACAGGTAGGGGTTTTTCAAAGGCGTTTTGGGGGAAAAGGTGGGGCTGAAATGTACCTAGGTAATAGAAGCACCTCTGTAATGGGTATAATAGAAGCACCTCTCTAATAGGTGCTTGCTGCTGATTGCTTGCGGCTAAGATAAAATTATAAGGAGCTGAAGCTGACCTCTTGAGCTGAATCACTTCTGAGTGGGTCCACAGGAGTGGGGTTGGCAGGTCCAGGTGGAGCCATGGGTGTCAGACATGCCAAAAAAATGAACAAACAATAAACCCTGAAAGGATGTCTTAAAAGGCCAATCTACAGTAGTGGTGTTATCCACAGGAATGGCTGGCAATTGTTTATGTCTACACCTTAGCAGAATGGCTTCTCTCCTCCTCCTAGCCTGATTAGCTGTACAAAGGCAGCTGAGTTTTGGTGAAGGCCTATTATCATTTAAGCTATAAACCAAATGTCTCCCAAAGTTAGCTTGGCCTAAGCCCAAGAATGATTAAGGGAAAGGCAAGGTGGAGGGTGGGTTGAATCAGATCTCTTTTACTGCCATGATTTTCTCACTGATACAATTTTTGCAAAGTCAGTTTCAGAAGGAGAAGCACGAAGAAAGGATGGAAATTTCACCTTTTCACTGAGAAGAGGAGGAAGTTTGGGGACGGAGGCAGAATCATCACCTCACTTGCAGTCCACACTATTTTTTATTTTCTTTTAAGCCAGTGGCTCAACACACAATCCATGGTAAATAGGAATATGGCTGTTCCCACAGGAAGGTAAGCAGTTCCGTCCCCACTTCCTGAGCCTACTCCTGTGGAATCACCACCCCTCCTTTGTACCATCTTTGAAAGCATGAGAGGAGCAGTATATCTATGGCCCATGGAAGTCTCTGAAGGAGGTACAAAAGATACTTTAATCAAACATTTTCCAAAACCGTAGAATACAGCACACCAAATACTCACATTCTAGTCTCCTTTTGTGATATTGTGATTTATAATAAGATATATATGTATTTTATCTTCTTTCCTTCCTAAAACCCTTGTAACCTCCAGAGTGATAAGAGAGTCTTTTATATGCTAATGAGTAGACTGATGGCTGTCAGCCTCTAGATAGCTTCAGGATGGGGCTATTCATCAGAAGTACCAACCACGGCAGGATTAGAGAGAGGGCTTGAAGTTCCAGCCCAGCCTCCAACCTCCAGAAAGGGAGAAGGGCTGAAGCTTGAGTTGATCACCAATGCTCAATTATTTATTCAGTCCTGCCTATCAAGAGAAACCTTTATGAAAATCCAAAAGGGCGGGGTTCAGAGAGTTTTTGAATAGCTAAGCATGTGGAGGTTCCTAGAAGGTGACCCAGAGAGGGTGTGAACCCTCTGTACCCCTTCCCAGCTGCTGCTTTGCTCTACAAATCCTTTCCATTGGCTGTTCATTTTTATCCTTCATAATATCCATTATGATGAATGGGTAAATGTAAGTAAAGTATTTCCCTGAGTTCTGTAAGCCATTCTAGCAAATCAACCAAACCTGAGAAAGGAGTTATAGGAACCTCTGATTGATAGCCAGTTGGTCATAAGTATATATGACAACCAACTAGTTGCTACCAGCATCTAAAGTAGGGGACAGTTTTGTAGGACTGAGCCCTTAACCTGTGGGAACTGGTATAGATCTACTCCAGGCAGATAAGGTCAGAATTGAGTTGAATGAGAGGTCACCCAGCTGGTGTCTGCTGGAGAATTGCTTGGCATGTGGGGAAACAGGCCTCCACACATCTGGTGTCAGAAGTGTTACGGTGAGTGAGACAGTGAAAGCAGAAAAAAACACTTTTTTTTTCTTCCTGTCTGTGATAACTTTCCATCTCAAAGTACGGTGCAGCCTATTTGACCAATACAGTTTCCCCCAAGATTATAGCCCAAGTAACAAAATAAGGATGTCTAAATTTTTAACAGAAAACCAAAAAGAAATCAAGGTCTAAAAATGAAATCCTCTTTCTCTTCTAGAAATAAATGGTCTCAATTTATTTATAATGTCAGATTCTCTCCTATCCAATTTCTCATTATGCTTTAGCCGGCAAAAAGGTCTCACTCTAACTTCTTGGTCATACACTGAGTTTCTTAGTTTCTTTGGTACTTCTAAAGTGGAATTGTTAGAGTAGGCAGATAGCTAGACATGAGCAGGATGGAGAGTCCCTGAGAAAAGGGCTGTCTGGAAAATCTCACATCCCAGAAATCACACAAAACAAGCATACTGGATATAAGCAGAGAAGAGGGGAAATATCTATGCAGAAAAAAATGTCAGTAATCTTTCACTCTGCAGTTAACCTGTCAGAATGTAGCTAGCTATATGCTAATAGGGATGGAAAGAGGGCAAAGGAAAAAAAAAATCCCAGGAGATACACAGGTGCAGTATGTACAGGTTCAACCACTATATGACCTTACTGGGGTGGCAGGAATGAGCAACACTCTCATTAGGTAGAATTTATATCCAACACCAGGCCCATGCATGCATGTGCATCAACTGACAGTAAGGGAGACTCCTGCTAACCTGGGAGCAGGAACTAGGTGGGGAAAAGGCAGAGTCTTAGGACAGAAGCAGGAAAACTAGACAAACACAAAGGCAGAGACTGGAAACAGAGGTGGGAACTTAAAGAAAAAAATCTGGCATAATAAAAACCACAGTGGAGAACTCTTGCTGCTGCTGGCTCATTCTCTCTTTTAAGCAACTCACTCTGACTCATCTTTCAGAGTATACAGTCTCTTTAAATAAGCACTGCTACTGGTACTTTTCCAGCCACAGCAGCTCGCTCTTCTCTTGGAGTGTACTCTTATCTCCTTAATAAACCTTTTGCTTACATTACTAAATGTCTCTTGGCTGAATTCTTTCTCCCAAGTTAGACGAGAACTGAGGATTCCAGCACTTCCTGGTAATAGAATTAATTCAATCCTAAACTCTCACATGTCCTACTTGCCAAATGCATAAAAGGTCAGCATACAGAACAGGCATTCTTTCTTATGTGCTCTGCTTCCCTTTCTTTTGGTAACTGACTTCCCAGCCCTTGTGTGATGGGGCTGTCAATCCAGGTGGCTTTGCATCTTCTGCCACAGAGTTAGGCACATCACGAAGAGGGGTCATTTGCAAACTCATTCCCACAATCCAGACACATTGATTGGTTTTAGTTTGGACTCAAGACCCAAGCAAGATGAATCAAAGCCCTTTGGGGAGATTTACGTAAATGCATCCTATAAAACATTGCTTTTCTTTAGAAGGCAAAATTTCCAAAGACAACATAAGCTTACATTACATGCAAGCAGTGATGGAGCTACAGGTCTAAGATGAGGACTGAATTCTGTTATCATATGGACAAAGCTTAACTAAAAACAAAGACAAGCAGAGACAAATAGCTGAGTGATGGGGAGTGACAGACAGCAATAAAGACAGAGAATTCTGAAGATATTGTACAAACCCTGCAGACATTCCAACCTGCAGCTTGAGCCACCCTAAGATTCCCCTAGTTCCATGAACCAATCACTTTCCTTATATTGCTTAAACTGGTCGAGGAGGATTTCTACCTCTTTTAACTCAAAGAACCTGAATAGTTGAGTCAATGAGATATGCATGGTTTCTAAGTGCAAGAGACCCCACCACCTGCACCCCATACACACACACACACACACACACACACACACATACACACAATGTAGACCATGTATATGCCTGCTGCAGAAATAGCATTTTCTATGTAATAGCAGTGGTGTCACATTGCTAGTCTCGAGCCACAACAGCAACCGTGTTGTCTGGGGTGGGGAGATAGACAGAGAAGGCTGGAAGGAAAGGATGGAGAAAGCTTGGTTTCAGCTTTGCCAGGAATCATCCTGTGGGCTTAAAATTGATTGGCAGAAATCCCCCAAGAAGTTAATTATGCTGTGATATGGTTTGGATCTGTGTCTCCAGCAAGTTTTATGTTGAATTGCAATCCCCAGTGTTGGGGGTGGGGCCTGGTGGGAGGTGATTGAAGCATGGGAGTGGATTTCTTATAAATGGTTTAGCACCCTCCCCCCTTGGTTCTGTCCTCACAATAGCCGGTGAGTTCTTCTAAGATTTGGTTGTTTAAAAGTGTGTAGCAACTACACCCTCTAGCTCTTGCTGCTGCTCCCACCATGTGAGATGCCTCACACCCCTTTGCCTTCTGCCACAACTGAAAGCTTCCTGAGGCGCCCCCAGAAGCCAAGCAGAGGCTGTCATGCTTCCTGTACAGACTACAGAACATTGAGCCAATGAAACCTCTTTTCTCATTAGTTGTCCACTCTCAGGTATTTCTTTAGAGCAATGCAGGAACAGACGCATACACGCTGCCATCAGCTTTTTATGAGATTTCTAGAAACCCAAAACTTTCTTAGCCTTATGTGCTGCTTTTGGAGCAACCAGAACCTGTCTTTAGAGACCCAGAAACTTCTGCTGGTTCCTCCCTGAAACTTTGTCTTTTCTGAGATTCTTCCAGCCTTATTTAATTCACTAGTCCAAAAACAGGACATATATTCCTTTCTCTCTCCTTTTTTCTTACTGCTTGACCTCTTCTTAGACACCTAAGGGTCTCTCAGTTCTGAAAGAGAGAATTAATTCTAGGGCAGCCAGTCCTGAGCACAAAATTCATCCCTAAAACTTGTACTTTGAAGTAAGCCCTCCCTGCCTTTCCCCTCCAATACAACTCCTTCCTTCCCCGCATGCACTCTATGTTGAGAAGAAATAAAGCCATTTCTTTTCTATATATATATATTTTTTTTTTTTTTTAAGACAAGACTTCACTTTGTCACTCAGGCTGGAAGTGCAGTGGTGTCACCTCGGCTCACTGCAGCCTTGGCCTCCGGTTCAAGCAAATCCACTGCCTCACCCCCGCCAAGTAGCAGTGACTACCAGCATGCACCACCACGCCTGGCTAATTTTTGTATTTTTAGTAGAGACAGGGTTTCACCGTGTTGCCCAGGCTGGTCTCAAACTCCTGAGCTCAAGCGATCCACCTGCCTCGGCCTCCCAAAGTGCTAGGATTACAGGCATGAGCCACTGTTCCCAGCCCATCTCTTTTCACTCATTAAAGAATCTCTCTATTCTGGGCCATAATCAGAGGCCTGTTATTTCAAAGTGAGATCGAGGACATGCTTCACTTGGCCCCAATTATTCCTCTCTCTTGGTAAGTCTGTTTATCAGGTTAGCTGTCAAGGCTGGGCAGAGCTGAACTCTAGAAATGGTTCCAGAGCTTCGATATCTCCAAGTAGTGTTTTGTCCCTAAATCCTCATCTCTGTGTATTTGCCCACTTGGCTCTGGATGAAGCACTAATACATTAGTGATTTGTTATAATGTTATCATATTATTATATCCAGGGCCCATAAATACCCAGATATTGCTGAGGGGCCTATAGTAGGAACAATAGCAGAATTCTAAGCAAAGGTACTTCTTACTTAAAAGATGAAAAGCATATGCTATGTCCACTGTAGGGCTTTCTGACACAGCTAAATAGAAAATGCTGCATGGGCTCCTTGCTTCTTCCCTTTCTGAACTCAATATGATCAGAGTTTCAGAGCCATCCCCAAACCACTCACCCAATTGTAGGTGCAGAGGAAGTAGATGAGAAAGAGAGATCTGGTTAGCCCTCCCAGCCCTGTCTGCTTGCCACATGCACCCTGGAAGGGTCAGCTCATGCATGCTGAGCCTTGCGCTCATAGTGATTCTGCCTGGTAGTAACGCTGGCCTAAAAGTATTTATTTATTTGTTTATTTATTGGTCTAGTTATTATTTACTGATCACCTAATACATACTAGGTACTGTTCTAGACATTGGGGACGTAACAGGACAGACAAAGTTGCTCCTATCACTGAGCTTACATTATTATGGGAGAAATAGACTACAATCGAATAAGCTAATGAAAAATATTAAAATGTGGGAGGTGATTTAAAAGAAATTAACACGGTACTACACTGGTAAGTAAATGACAAGGGTGCTGGAATGACTTGGATGAGTCATGAAGGCCTTTCATAAGAGACATCTGAGCTAGATTTGATGAATGAGAAGGTGCCAGTTGTGCAAGAAGTCAGGCGAAGCACACTTGAATAGAAATATCATGTGCAAGAAAGATGTTAGCACCTTCTCAGCATAGTCAGTGGGGCTGGAGCATGGAGGGTGAGAAGGAGGGTTCTATGAGTGAAGTGGGAGAGGCACTAAAGACAGACCAACTTGGAGCTGACAAGGTCGTTATGAATATGGTGAGAACTTTGGAGTTTATTCTAAGAGCATGGGGAAACCACTGGAAGGTATTAAGCAAGAGAGAGAAGGAGAAAATCTGATATATCTTTTAAGAGGATTACTATGGCTTCTGTGTGGATATTAAACTGAGAAAGGTGAAAGAGGATACATGTTTGAAAACTAAAGCAAAAGTCCAGTTGGGTTCCAAACTGAGAAATAAAATCAGCAAGTCTTTCTCCCTTGTGGGTAGAGGAGATGGGAAAACTGGTGGTCAAAGAAAAAAGTATGGGGAGAGGGTACAGAAGTCCGCTCTCTACTAGCCTACAGAATTATATGCAAACCCCTTACCCTAATACACAATGAAAAGACATTATGTGCTTTCTGCTTGTGATTTAGTTTCACAAAATCCCTTTGCAAAGATTTCCCTATCTTACAGATAGGAAAACTGAGGCTTAGAGAGGTAATTTTTTTCCTTCTGCTTTTATTCTTTTTTTAATTTTTTTAATTATACTTTAAGTTTTAGGGTACATGTGCACAACGTGCAGGTTTGTTACATATGTATACATGTGCCATGTTGGTGTGCTGCACCCATTAACTCGTCATTTACATTAGGTATATCTCCTAAGGCTATCCCTCCCCCGTCCCCCCACCCCACAAGAGGCCCCGGTGTGTGATGTTCCCCTTCCTGTGTCCATGTGTTCTCATTGTTCAATTCCCACCTATGAGTGAGAACATGCGGTGTTTGGTTTTTTGTCCTTGCGATAGTTTGCTGAGAATGATGGTTTCCAGCTTCATCCATGTCCCTACAAAGGACATGAACTCATCATTTTTTATGGCTGCATAGTATTCCATGGTGTATATGTGCCACCTTTTCTTAATCCAGTCTATCATTGTTGGACATTTGGGTTGGTTCCACGTCTTTGCTACTGTGAATAGTGCCGCAATAAACATACGTGTGCATGTGTCTTTATAGCAGCATGATTTACAATCCTTTGTGTATATACCCAGTAATGGGATGGCTGGGTCAAATGGTATTTCTAGTTCTAGATCCCTGAGGAATCTCCACACTGACTTCCACAGTGGCTGAACTAGTTTACAGTCCCACCAACAGTGTAAAAGTGTTCCTATTTCTCCACATCCTCTTAGAGAGGCAATTAAATGGTCAAATATCACCCAGCTTATGTGCTACACAGATTTTTTTTTTTTTTTTTTAGACCGAGTCTCACTCTGTCACCCAGGCTAGAATGCAGTGGGCAATCTCGCCTCACTGCAACCTCCGCCTCCCAGGTTCAAGCAATTCTCCTGCCTCAGCCTTCTGAGTAGCTGGGGTTACAGGCATGCACCACCACGCCCGGCTAATTTTTGTATTTTTAGCAGAGACAGGGTTTCACCATGTTCGTCAGGCTGGTCTTGAACTCCTGACCTCGTGATCTGCCTGCCTTGGCCTCCCAAAGTGCTGGTATTACAAGTGTAAGATACCGTGCTGGGATCTTTTTTTTTTTTTTTTAGATGGAGTTTCACTCCTGTTGTCCAGGCTGGAGTGCAATGGCACGATCTCAGCTCACTGCAACCTCGCCTCCCAGTTTCAAGCATTTCTCCTGCCTCAGCCTCCTGAGTAGCTGGGACTATAGGCATGCACTACCACATCGGGCTAATTTTGTATTTTCAGTAGAGATGGGGTTTCACCATGTGGGCCAGGCTGGTCTCAAACTCCCGACTTCAAGTGATCCACCTGCCTTGGCCTCCCAAAATGCTGGGATTACAGGTATGAGCCACTGTGCCTGGCCAACACAGACTTTTTAACACCTTGATTGAGCTATCATTGGCATCCAAACATCCACACATATTTAATGTGTATAATTTGGAGTTTGGATATATGCAAATGCCTGTGGTACCATCGCCACAATTAAGGTAAAACATATATCCGACACCTTTCAAAGTTTCCTTGTTTCTCTTTGGGTTTTGGATGGGCGGGGGTTGTTTGTTTGTTTGTGGTAAGAAACACACTGAACATGACATCTTCCCTCTTAACAAATTTTGAATTTCATGACACTGTATTGTTTACTCTAGTATACTATATTACAGTGTAACCATAGGCACTATATTATACAGCCGATCTCTAGAACTTACTCATCTAGCATAACTAAAACTTTATGCCAATTGAACAACAAGTTATAATTTCTCCCTCCCAGCAGTCCCTGGCAACAACTATTGTATTCTCTGCTCTGTGTCTATTATAGATACCTTGTTTAAGTGGAATCTCATGCGGTATTTGTCCTTCTGTGACTGGGTTTTTTCATTTAACATGATGTCTGTACGGCTCATCCGTGTTGCTGCAAGTGACCAGATATTTTTGTTTAAGGCTGAATAGTGCTCCATAATATGTATATGTCACATTTTCTTATCTATTCATCTGTGGGAGACACTTGGTGATTTCCATACCTTGGTTATTATCAATAATGCTGCAAAGAACATGGGTTTTGAGGGGTTTTGTTTGTTTGTTTGTTTGCGGTAAGTTTTTTTGTGAGTTTGTTTCTGGGAGTGCAGTTATTTCTTCGAGATACTGATTAGATTTCCTTTGTATGTAAGGAAAGGAAACTACTTTACATGGGGCAGGAAAGTCAGAAGCAGGATTGCTGGATTATATGGTAGTTCTATTTTTAATTTTCTGAGAAACCTCCATATTGTTTTCCGCAGCAGCTGGGCCATTCTGTATTTCCACCAACAGTGCAAAGGTTCCAGTTTATGCAGATGTGTTTTGAAGCAGGATCATCCAATAGCAAAGTCCCTGGTCTTTCAGCTCCATTACTCCCTCTCCTCATCATCTGCTCCCGTAGACATTCAACACTCTTTCCTAAAACTAGCTTACCACACAAATGGCCTGTGATGGAGATTTATAGTGCTCCCCAGTGGTCCCAGCTCTCCACTCCTTCCTGGGCACCCAGCACAATACACTTCTTAGCTCCGTGGCAAGTTGGAAAGGGCCAGTGACCAGTTTTGGCCAATAAATGTAAGTGGAAGTGGCAAAGATCACCTGTGCAAGGATGGAGTGAAAAACCTCTGTACTCTTTCTTCCCTAACATAGGAAACCTGCAAGCCACCAGTACTGCCTTACAAAAAAAGGTGCTTCCCCTTCCTCCAACCCCATATGCAAATCCCAACACACCAGAGGTGAAAGCAAGAAGGAATGGAAAGAGAAGTCTACTCACAGGTCCCATTCTGAGGCCTCCAGCCAAGGTCGGTGGAGAAGTTGGGAACAAATGAGAATGAGATTGAAGCTCCCGCTGTGTTCTTTGTATTCTTTAATACCAGAAAATGATGAGAAGACTGACGGGTCTGACAGAGACGTTCATAAGGGAGAGAAAGGAGAAACGGCGTGGAGCATTTTGAAGAAAGTGATTGGACAGAAAAACAAATTTGTGGTTATTCTAGGCCCAGTTTGGTTCAAATTAGAGTAATTACAAAGCCAATGACAGTTAATATCTATGGGGGGCTGACTACGTATCTGGGGCTGGACGAAGCCCTAAAACTGTCACCTTACTTTGCGGGGGACGCCATGGTGAGAACACTGCAGAGAGACCATTATGTGAGTTGCCACTGTCATGTTGCTGTGACTCAATGATCAAATAGAAGTAGCCCTGCCTCAGAGGCCACACTCTTCACAAGGGCCAAGATTCACACTTGCCATCCCAAAGCTTCCCACCAGGTGTGCTGTGGCATGCAGAGAGCCTTGGCTGGTTGCAGGCATACCGCATAAGCTGAAGTCTGGGTCAGCTGAAACCTCTGACTTGAAGAGCCTCATCTCTTTATCCCAATGGGTTGTTACATTTTTTCTCTAAAATCTACGGTGTGAAGAAAGTATAACAAGCATTGCAACACGGGTAAAGCAGGAATAATAATTATTTAAGCATCTGCTCCAGAGCAGGTTTTCCATATTCCAGTCACATGAGTTATCTCTTTTGATCTTCCTAATAACCCTGGGAGGGAGAGACTAGTTCTTCTCCTTGCAATAAGGATGTTAGGCTCAGAGAAGTGAAGTAACATGCCCATGGTCATGAAGCTGGAGAGAGTTGGAGCTGAGATTCAATCTCAGGTCTTCTCACTCAATATTATTAATGCCATGAGATTGCCCACAACAGCATCAGCTGGAGGCTCACAGCCAGGCTCCTGGGGTTGCCTCCTGCTGAGGCTGAACAATAGCTCAGATAGATCTGAAGAGCAGAGGTCAGAGTCAGCCGGCAATCAGCACCACTGCAGGCACATAAACAACAACTACAGCAAGAAGTGACATTAATACTTGTAATTCCAAGCAAATATCCAAAGAGGCTGATGAGGCATAAGTGAAAGAACTTGAAGGTAAGAAATGTCCACAGCTCATACCCATTGGGAACCCCCTTTGTCTTGTGCCTGAGATTTTCTGTGGTTTACATGGGGCAGAAGCCAGGTTGAGAAGAGGGGATGAGAGTCCCCAAGAGGACTTTCTTGTAGGACTTGCAGGACCAGGTAATAGTGGTTCCTGCAAAAAATTTGCAGCAGTTTCTGGTTAGCAAACCTGACATCCTACATGAAGGGAACATAAGGATAACAAATTAAACCATCTCATGAAGACCCTCAAGGGTAAGGTTCCTAGGATCTTCTTCTTCTTTTATGTTCTGATTCTAGTGAGAATAAGAAGTGAGCAGCCAAAAGGAAGACGAAAATCAGAACCTACTCTCTCCCCCTTCATAGTTATAGATTAAGGGACAAGATAATGGTCCTAGTTAGGGAAAGAGTGCACTGAGTTTCAATAAAGCTATTGCATATTCTGTCTGATATGACTGATAATGAAGGGCCATTAACTTCTCTTTTGTGATTTTGGACTCAAGTAGAAGAGGTTGGGTGAGCCAGATTAAATTAATTAAAGAGTGCACACATTCAAATACACACACACTTTATTTACACACATTTGCACCACCATTCTTACCACCCCAAATCTTGCAGTTACCATGGAGGACCAATTGAGGTGAGACCTACATTGTTGGATCAATTTGCAGCTTGAGAATAATATGGATTTCCACTAATCTACTCTTTTTGTTATTTTATTTATTCCTTTTTGACACTTGTTCTCACCCTTCTGCAGACAGCTAATCTGTGTTCTTTCCTCTGTGTGCTTGTCATTTATTAAATGATACATTCGTGCATTCTTTAGACACCAGTTGAGTACCTTTTATGTCTTATCCTAGAACCAAAAAGACGAATAAAATGCAATTCTCCTCTGTGGCTGCAACACTGGTGTTTGGTTTCACAAATGCTCTACTTTCTGCCAAGTAAACATGATTCTAATTGGTAGATGCTGTGTTGTTTGTCATGCAAATGTGATTTCACTTTGAACAGGATTTCGAATTGATGATTGAAGTCATTTTTCATCGTAAAAGCATTACATGCGCATGTGCACACACACATTATTTTCTTCATCCTCAAATGCAGGCATTCTGCCAAACATTGATGGGGATGGCCATCTTCTTTTGAAATTAATTAAAAACAGTTATAATTAAATAAATTGGATGCATAGCAATACTTTTCATAATGCCAGTATTAACTTTCATGGTTTGGCTCGTCTTCCTTTCATTTCATTTCTTTTCAGCATCATTTTATGCTTGGAGGCTCTGGAATGACAGAAAAGCCAGAATATCAATAGCCAACATTTAAGAAGCACTCATTTTTTTGCCAGGCACTGTTCTTAACATTTTGTACGAATCTAATCATCTAATCCCCACAAGAACCCTAGCAGGTATATAATGTGTTATCTCTGCTGAATGGAGGAGGAAACTGAGACACACAGAGTTTAACTTGCTCAAGGCCACGTAACTAGTGATTTGTTAGAAGTGAGATTCAAACCCACATTGCCTGACCCCAGAGCCCATTTCTTGGCTATTATGCTACATTGCATCACAAAGCAAAATTGAACACTGCCAGTGGAAAGGCTGAAGGAAAAAGAAGCCCCCAGACAGGCAGAATTGAAAGCTTTCTCCTTAACATGAGCAGAAAACTGAAATGAGCATAATTTGACAGATAGGGCCGAAGCTTACTCGAAAGTTATTCTTACTCGTCAAAAGAAAATGCTTCCCCGTGCACAAGCACGCTTACTGCAATTACACACACCATATGAACCTATGTATAAGCATCCCACGTTATAGGTATTTTTAAATTATAAAATTTAGAAATCAAATAGCAAAGAATATAAAATTTAAAAACTACAATTACTAACATAAACTTCATTGGCTAGGGACATCTTGCTGAAACTAAATTGCCATATCCAGTGTGACAATGGTCCTATCTGCCACAGGGAGGTCCTTTTGAGCCCACACATCTAGATTGCCTTGTGCTGTATGATCACTCCATCCTCCCACTGGTTTTCTTGACTGGGACTATCAGGAAACCTTTGTTCACATACAGAGCCAAGGCACCACTTGGCCTCACTTGTTGGAAGTGCCTCCATTTTGTATAAAAGTATACTGTCGTTCTTTATTTAGTAATCTACAAAATGAAAGAAACACTACTTATGGGGGCATTGAAATTTCATTGCTCTGAGAAAGGGAAAAAATGCAGAAAAATGGGTTTTGCTCAAGTTCTCGTCAGGCTTATGTGATTGCATGTTGTGCACAGTTTTTACAAGCTTTGTTATCTGGTTTCTCAGTCGATAGCAGATTGGAAGCAGCAAATTAGAAGAAGGGAGAGATATCATCATAGGCACAAAGATTAAAAATCATAGCAAATGCCAGCAGAGAAGAAGAGAACAATGTCAATCAATAGGACAATTTAGCGTCAGCCCAAATTGCTTCAAATACAACTGGTCCCGTTATAGAACAATGCAATTAACTGACACTCCCAGTGATGACTGAGTCATACAGGAAAGCTTAAATGGTTTCCTTCACACTATGTAAGATGTCAGAAAATGTAAAATGCATGTGTGAAAGATACTCATTAAAAATGATTAAAATAAGAAATAATTTTAATGTTTTAAAGGGTAAGCCCCCCAAACTGGTCCATTCAAAACAGGCCATTCTTGCAACATTGTAATTGTGGGGAACTGTTAAATTATAATGTCTCATCTGCATGTATTCTTTCTTATGTTAGAATGTAAAGAACTTGAGAATAGGAGCTCAAGACATGTTTCTGGCCTCTACCGTATCTGAAATAGACTGTTGTTCACAGTGGAAACCTCATGACATCATCATCATAATCACTGTGTATTTTCTCAGGCTGCACACTAACAGCACACTCATAACAAGTCTACAGAGTGGTCTGGTTCACCCCACGTGGTATCTGTGTGACCTGTCCACCTTGCAAGACTGAACTACATTTCTCAGAATCCCCTTCACGGTGTTTCTGGGTTGGGTCGACTTTCGCACCAGATTTGGAGCACAGAAGTGAAGTGGGGCCATTTTGTTTTTGCGCTTAGGCACTTTTTGCTTGTCTGCTGGCTAACCTCGTTGACCTGGGCTAACAGTCAAACCCACAGGTGCTCCACCTTCTCCTGGATACAACTTTGGTTTCTCTATCTCCTCAGCTGGGTGTATGTTTAGCTCTTTGATGAAGAATGTCAGCTTCTCTTGCAGGACTCATCCCACTTCATGGAAGTTGGAAGCAATGAGAATTGACACAGGTTCTGATTGGCCCTTGAAGGCTCTCATTCATGCCCATACATCCCAACTTGCCCGTCCTCTTCTCCACCTTATATCCACCTTTCCTTCTCAACTGCCTGCCCTGAACGCTTCAGGAACCAGCATCAGTCACAAAGACAGGAGCTTTGCAGACAGTGTTTAACAAGTACCCATAATTGTATAAGGCCAAATCTCCTAGTTCTGCTTCTCTGATTGAATCCTAACTGATGAACTCCTTTTTATAGGTTAGGAAATTAAGGCTCAGGGAGGGTAAGCAACTTGTTTAAAGCCTAAAAGCAAGTGAAGGGGTAGAGCTGGCCTTAGAACTCAATCTGACTACAACACTTGTGTTCTTAGTTATTAGGCCTTATGGCCTCTCTAATATAAATTTGTTAAATAAACAAATTCAAATATATATAATATCTGACGTGGAGCCTCAAAGTCAGGAAGTCATTTTAATTTCTTGAGCGCCTACTTGGTGCCCAGAGACAAATCCTGGCATTGGGGAAACCAGCAGCTCTAGAATCCATTTTATGAACTATCACCATGGGCTCTTTCAATCCCATCTATGACTCAACAGCCGCCAGTCAAATCTAGCTAGAGCTACAAGCACAGCTTTCTCCTTTGAAAACACTTTTAAAAGCTTCCTCACAGACACAACTGTCTAGTGGAATATGAAGGCAAAGATAAACATGCATACATTAGTGTCAGAAGGGGCTCTAGGGCAGTGATTTTATTTTCTATTCAATGTGTTTCAGTTAGTGAAATACATGACTAGTCATTTCTACTTAAAGTAACAATAGAGAAGATTAATCCAGACATGCCATATCTTCTGAATAGAGGCATGCAATATGCATACACCAATGTTTCTAAACTCTAAAAAACATCATGACATTTAATTTTACTTAGGATTTTTAAATAGAGATATACCTCAGTCATCCTGCTTTGGGAATTTCTAATGTCATAGTAAATGTTTTGATACGGAAGTCAGAAGATCTGGGGTCTAATCCTGGATGTACCATTAATAAATAGCTTTGCAACCCTGGGCAAAGCACTTCATTTCTCTGGGCCTCAGTTGGCATATCTGTAAAAGAAGGCTGTCAACTACTTTCACAGGATTTCTGACTCTTTGCAACATCTTTCAGTTTGGCTGTTATTAGCATTTGCCATTTAAGCATAGAACAATCAAACATTAACTTAAAGTTTCATAACATGTGTTCCTTGCAGGAAGTATGTAAGAATCAAATAAAAACAATTTCATCATACATAAATCCAATCCCAAAGTAATAAGAATACTGACTCTTTACTTGAGTCTGAATATTCAAAAGTTGCTCCTCTACCAACTTTACAGAATATTTCTCTGGAAAACTGAATAAGATCTTATCAGTTTCTTTTCTTTTTAATTGTTATTTTTAAAAATTTGCGATGAGATCTTGCTATGTTGTCCAGGCTGGTCTTGAATTCCTGGGTTCAAGTAATCTTCCCACCTCAGCCTCCTGAGTATGTGCACATGCCACAGTGCCCAGCCCCTGTTTGAATACTGAACTTCAAGGAAGGCTCAGGAAGGGCAGGAAATAAAAGGGATGTCAATCTGTAATTTGAAGATGGAATTTCAAGTCTTTTGAGGTGGTCCAACGTCTGAAATTATACTAATGGTTTCTTCTTATGAATCTAACAGATGCCAGAACTGTGAGTCTCTGTAAGAAACCATGAAAAATAAAAGGTGTGATTTCTACCTTTGAGGAGTGTATGGTCATGTGGAATATGTATTAATGAAATAAGATCTCAGAGTTAGAAGGATCCCTAAAAGTGGTCTAATTCAGTTGTTCTCAAACTTTTACTTGTATCAGAATCACCTAGACATCTTACTAAAACACAGATATCTGAGCCCTACTTCTGAGTTTCTGATTCAGTAGGTCTGGGAGGAGCTCAAAATTTTTAATTTTGCACAAATTATCATGTAATGTTGATAGTGCCGGTCTTCTGGAGGACATACTGTAGGAACCACTAGTCTTAGAATCTTCTCCTTCTCCTTCCCATGCTCATGAACCTCACATAGAAATTGTAAACATTCCAATACTGCCTACTCATGCTTTTCTAATCTGGCCCTAAACTCTTAGAAGTTTTACTAGAAACCAACCATTCGAATACACAAAATAAAGAATGTTTTTAATTAATGCATTTCCTATAGGGGTTTTATTTTTCATAGGTTTGGGTTCATAAATTTCCTGTTAAGTTGAGCCAAAATTGATAAGATTTCTAGATTGCTTCAAACATTGAATTATTGTTCCTTTTAGGGATCTGCTTCAGTTAAGATTGAACCACATGTTTTCTACCTTATAAACATTTTGAACCTGATACAGCTCAAGTATTTTCTACCAAGCTTAGTGTGGGAGAGTTTACAGTTCATTCTATGGTTGAATAGCTTTTTCCAAAGTGAACCCCAAACCCACCTCACCGTTGGTGCCCGTTCTCCCACTTGGAGCATCATGGATGAAGTCTTTACCCTATGCGGCTTAGAAGTTTTTTCAATATCCAAAGGCAGCTATCATGTCCTCTTATAGACACATCAAGCTCTTTCTTGTCTGTTTTTATCACCTCTGGTTATGACTTCACCCCTGTTCCTGAGTTCATAGAGGTTTAGGTGTAGACTCAGAACTAAGGCTAATTTTTCTCCACCAATTCAAAAGTATTTACTCAATATTTCCTACATGACAAGCCCGACGCAAGTTTTAGATAGAGATGAGTAACAGATTTTGCATTAACCTTCATGGGGTTCACAGTCTCAAGGGGAAAACCCGAATATGTTTTATACTGTCCTTTCTGAACTTTTATTCCTTTCTTGCTGAACATATTACATTTTTCTATACACTTTGCATCTAAATAATTCAATTCCTCCAAACATTTTGCATTATTTTATCTAAAAAGATTCTGATCATCTTACATGAACTCATTTATTTTACTCAACATCTACTTATTGTGAGGTATTGAGATTCACTCACTAGTGAAGCAAACATATATAGTAAGATCCCTGGATGAATCCTTTAAAAGCTTAGAGTAGGGTAGATGAGGTGAATTACAAAACTGTGTTCATTTCAAAATATGTCCCAAGCTGGGTGTGGTGGTGTGTGTCTGTAATTCCAGCTACTTGGGAGGCTGAGGGGGAAGGATTGCTTGAACCCAGAAGTTCCAGGCTGCAGTGAGTCCTGATCATGCCACTCTGCTCCAGCCTGGGCAACAGAGCGAGACACTGACCCTGTCTCCAAAGCAAAACAATACAAAACAAAATATCCTACAAATTTTTTAACATGATTCCCATTAAGAATTAGGGCCAATGTCCCATCCTCTTGAATCATGTGTCACATGTCACAGACCTGTGACAGCTTTGACCACAAGAATACAACAGAAGTTTTGTTCCGCCTTCCAAAGCAATATCATAAAAATCAATGCAACTGCCCTTTGTTCACTAGAACATTCATACTTGAAACTGATCCCATATAAGAAGGCTGACTACCCTGAGGCTTCTGTATTGTGAGGGAGGTCAGGCTGTGTGTAGAATACCTGTGCAGGAATTCCAATTGAGGTAGGCCCAGCTGAGGTCCTAGTTGATAGCTAACATCGACTGCCGTGCATGTTAGTGAAGACAGTTCCAGATAACTCCAGCCCCCAGCTATTGAGTCTTCCCAGCTGGTCCCAGGTATCTTAGAACAAAGACAAGCCATTCCTGCTGCGGCTGGGGCTGAGCCAGAGAATTTGTGAGCATAGCATAACAGTTGTTTTATGTCACTAAGTTGTGGGTAGTTTGTTATGCCGCAATAGTGCATTCAGCCTTTCTAGCATTGCTATAAGGAAATGCCTGAAGCTGAGTAATTTATAAAGAAAAGATGTTTAATTGGCTCACATTTCTGCAGGCTGTAGAAGCGTGGTGCCAGCATCTGCCTGGCTTCTGGAGGGGGGAAGGGGTCCTCAGGGAGCTTTTACTCATGGCAAAAGGTGAAGCAGGAGCAGGCATGTCATGTGGTGAAAGCAGGAACAAGGACGAGGGAGTAGAGGTGCAACACATTTAAACAAACAGATCTCGAGATAACTCACTCACTGTCAGGAGAACAGCACCAAGCCATGAAGGATCTGTCCCCATGGCCCAAACACCTCCCACCAGGCCTTACATTCAACATTGGGGATTACAATTCAACATGAGGCTATGGTGGGACATCCAAACAGCATCAAATAGTAACCAAAACAGAAACATACAAACATGTCTGTTTTCATTAATATTTATCCTTACAAGCTAGAATCAGAGGTTTTCCATGTTTTTAAAATCCCTATCCCCAATCCTTTTCTACTTCTATTTGCTATCTTATAATTATCTCTCTCCCTTTTTCTCTCTCTTTCTTTTTTTGCGAGCAGAATTTTTTCTTTCTTTCTTTCTTTCTTTTTTATTTTTGATGGAGTTTTGCACTTGTTGCTCAGGCTGGAGTGCAATGGCACAATCTCGGCTCACTGCAACCTCTGCCTCCCAGGTTCAAGCGATTCTCCTGCCTCATCCTCCCAAGTAGCTGGGATTACAGGCATTCCCCACCATGCCCAGTTAATTTTGTATTTTCAGTAGAGATGGAGTTTCACCATGTTGGTCAGGCTGGTCTTGAACTCCTGACTTCAGGTGATCCACCTGCCTCAGCCTCCCAAAGTGCTGGGATTGTAGGCATGAGCCACCGTGCCCGGCCTCTTTTTTGTATTATTTATTTCAATAGCTTTTGGGGACCAGGTGTTTTTGGTTACATGGATAAGTTCTTTACTGGTGATTTCTGAGATTTTGATACACTCATCACCTGGGCAGTATATGCTGTACTCAATGTGTAGTCTTTTATCCGTCATCTCCCTCCCACATTCCCCCTGAGTCCCCAGAGTCCATTATATTACTTATCCCTTTGCATCCTCATAGCTTAGCTCCCACTTATAAGTGAGAACATACAATAGTTGGTTTTCCATTCCTGAGTTACTTCACTTAGAATAATGGTCTCTAACTCCATTCACATTGCTGTAAATGTCATAATTTCATTCCTCGTTATGACTGAGTAGTATTCCATGTGTATATATACCACACTTTCTTTATCCACTCATTGGTAGATAGGCATTTAGGCTGGTTTTATATTTTTGCAGTTGTGTATTGTGCTGCTATAAACATGCATGTATAAGTGTCTATTTCATATAATGACTTTTTTTCCTTTGGGTAAATACCCAGTAGTGGGATTGCTGGATTGAATGGTAGTCTCTGTCTTTCTTGAGCATGTGTGATAACCACCTTATCTACAAATATACCCAGTTTTGCCCAAACTTTGCTCAATCCTGTTGCCTCCTCCAGCTTTTGCCAAACTGGGCAGTAAACATGCTACAGCAACAAAACACAGAGTAAATTACATTATAATTATTACACCTATAAGAATCTTCCCCTGGTAAAAGGATTTCCAACCCCATGGATGACCTGCTTGTTTCAAACAGTATTTGTAAAACAAGTTTTATGGTTCCCTGGAGAAATTACTCTGTCCTGTGTATCAAACAAGTGATCACAAGGTAATTTGAAGACTGTATGATTCTAGCCTGATTTCAAGTATTTTGTCTGGGAAAAGGGAAATGAATTACCCCTTTTCAGGGGGTGGCAATCTGAGTAACAACTTTCTAGTCTGAGTTAAGATGCTTTCAGCTATGCTTTCAGATTAAACCTATATGACAGCCTAACAACCTTTTTCTTTTTCATTCCAAGTGTGCAATGCTTCCCATATTAGTGGATATCAGATGAGAAATCTCATGTTGGAGTAAGATCGCCACCAGAATCCTGTTAGCATGTTAGCTAAAACCTGAAGACCCTACAGCTATCACTGACTGGTGAGTGAAGAAACTATGATTAAGAGGAAGGCAGAATTGAGCATCAACATGCATGAACCGTTATGAAGCCATGGGAAAGATTCTCCCATGGGGGAGAAGGTGGTAGAAATACTCACTTCCATCCACATGGTTGGAGTAGTGGTCAGAATATGGAAGAGGGTCTTCCAAGGGTTCTGGAAGAAGACCCAATCAGAGAACTGTGATTCAATGGGAGAGAGGGCAGAACCACAATGAATGAAATCCTTTTTCCCTGATGCATACAATGTTAGTGGATACAGACTAACCAGCATCAGTGTCAATGGAAAACAAAAATCACTCCGATGTAGAAAGCTATGATGACAGAGAAAATAAAACCTAGGCCGAACGCGGTGGCTCACGCCTGTAATTCCAACACTTTAGGAAGCCAAGGCGGGTGGATCACAAGGTCAGGAGATCGAGACCATCCTAGCCAACATGGTGAAACCCTGTCTCTACTAAAAATACAAAAATTAGCTGGGTGTGGTGGCACGTGCCTATAGTCCCAGCCACTTGGGAGGCTGAGGCAGGAGAATCGCTTGAACCAGGGAGTCAGAGGTTGCAGTGAGCCAAGACTGCATAACTGCACTCCAGCCTGGTGACAGAGTGAGACTTCATCTCAAAAAAAAAAAAAAAAAGAAAAAAAGAAAAAAGAAAAGAAAACTTGAGAAGAGGTTAAAGGCCAGGTGACAAGAAAAAAAAAAATCAAATCAATGTCTGCAACAGGGTAAAAATTGACAAAATGTATAAGCGCTTGTGGATGTAGAACCTTTGATCCTGATGTCACATAAATCCATGAGATTTATACATATGCATGTACACTACTTTGATCATGGTCATATTTTTACAGGTGAATACATACATCAAATTGTATACTATAAATATGTGCAGGTTTTCACATAGCAATTATACCTCAATACATTGCAAAAAAGAAAGAAAAAAATCCACAGATTGGACAGAAAACCATGCAACTCTTACTTATTGTAGATACTTTCTACATCTACAGATATAACTGCACCACGGCCCCCATCGTCTCCTAGCTCCCAAACATACAACTCAATTCTAGAGAAAACCAGAATATAATTAGCACCAGGCTCCATCTCAATCTTCCTTCTAAATCATCAGACAGGATTTCCTTAAAGACAAGACATTCTCCTGTCTCTTCGACATTTGGTTGAAATATTGAAAGTAAAGCATACCTAGCAGAGAGAGCTTGGCATACTCAATTCTACATTTTTGTCAGGAAAGAGAGACAGGCATCTTGCTATAGACGTAGTGTGATTTATAGCAACAAGAACTTGAAAAAGTGGGTTGTCTTCTTTTTAGAGCTAAAGGCCTCTTCCAGTTAACAGTTAGCATGGCTTGTTTTTGAAGAGTTAGAGAAAGGGATGCGGTGGTTGCAAACATTGTGTACCTGTTAGGAGTGGAAGACAATGTGTTTGGAGTTTTCGGCTGTTCCCTGGTTTGCAAGCCAGGAGGGAGGACTGTCACAGACAAAATACACAGTCAGCACAGACAGATGTGCTTAGGAGAATTGCAATTCCAACATTCACTCAAAACTGAGCTCCCACACAGACCACCAAACCAAAGATAAAGGAAGTGTTCAAGTCTCCTCACTCAATTAGTTCATTTATAAACATTTACTAAGCAGTCTGTTAGATGCCAATAACAAAGAAGGGATAACAGAGATGAATAAAACACATCCTTGACAACTTAGAATTCATATGCTAACTAGGAAGACGGAAGAATAAGCAATTAAAACACAACTTACCAAGGGCTGAAATAGAGATATGTATAAGGTACAATAGGAGAAATAACTCTGGCTGGAGAAACCCAAAAGTATTTGGCATGGAAAAGGACCACTGAGCCAGGCATTCAAGGAGTAGAAATTGCAAGGGTGAAAAATATATATTGACATATTCCAGGCATAGGAAAGAGCACTGAGTTAACACATGAAGGGCTATATGTCAGTTCCGGGTTGTATGTGGAGTAACACCTCACAAATGAAAATTTGAACACTAGGAAGTTCTATATGTCAAGTATAAGACTATTGGTGGCAATTATGGGAGATGGGGAGTTTCTTCTTCATGTAGAGGGTAGCAGTGCAATGGGGCAATGGGAATGTCACGGTTAACTACCTTGGTAGACCAGGGCATGGCAGCTGCACCAAACAATGGGCTGGAGGCTGCAGCACACACTCCCTCACCCCCCACCACACACACACACACACACACACACACAAACACACACACACACACACACACTCCGCAGAACACTATGGCTCATCCAGCTATGGTGGGCCAGGAACATGACAATCTGACAACCAGGATGGATGCCCAGCTCAGTGGCTTTGCCACAGAAAAGACACTACCCATTCATGGAATTGCCTTTCTGCTCCATGACTGTAGATCTCTCTCCAGTCCTCAGACTGCCCTCACACTTAAGACCTCAATGAGATGATCTCAGAAGAACCCACTCATCTATTTTGGGGAACAAGTTCTAGACGCAGATAGAAGCTTTATTGTTCAGATATGAAAAAATAGAAGCAAAGTAAAATGAGATACAAGAGGAGATCCTAAACACAGATGGATAGTGTACTATTTCCATAGCAATAGAAGAGCATTCTTTTTTAAGAGATTTACTGCAGGAAGCAGACATAAATTTTAGACATTTGTCTTGTATTGTCAACAGTATTAAAACAAAAGACAATACAGTGAGATCAAAAGGCAGCTGTTAAGAAGGAGTTATAAAAAGGGAACTAGATGAGATAAGCAGAAAACATTAATATTAAACATGTGAAAAGAGACTTTTTAACGTACAAAAAGAGTTAAGAAAAGAATCGACAGTGCAAAAAAAATTACATCAGCAATATGATCAGCAACTCACTCACAATCAAGAGGAAAAAGAAAAATAAAATAAATTCATGAAAGGGGTGATGCTACAAATAGATAACAGAAAAGAGAGAGCCAAAATGTATATTAATTGTGTATTTGATGGGAGGAATAGAAGAAATT
The DNA here is from genome assembly GCF_029281585.2 of Gorilla gorilla gorilla. Classification (NCBI taxonomy): domain Eukaryota; kingdom Metazoa; phylum Chordata; class Mammalia; order Primates; family Hominidae; genus Gorilla; species Gorilla gorilla. The sequence goes on along the minus strand of NC_073243.2, from coordinate 26,307,351 downwards.
GAGCAGAAGCAAATAAAATTATCCTAAAACTGAACACCTAAACTTGCAGATCAAAAGGCTTCAATAAATGGCTGGGTACAGTGGCTCACACCTGTAATCCCAGCACTCTGGGAGTCCGAGGCAGGCGGATCACCTGAGGTCAGGAGTTCGAGACCAGCCTGGCCAACATGGTGAAACCCTGTCTCTACTAAAAATACAAAAATTATCTGGGCATGGTGGCAGGCACCTGTAATCCCAGCTACTCTGGATGCTGAGGCAGGAGAATTGCTTTAACCTGAGAGGCTGAGGTTGCAGTGAGCTGAGATCACACCATTGCATTTCAGCCTGGGCAACAAGAAAAAAAAAAGGCTTCAATAAATATTAGACAGAGTTCCTACTAGATAGAGCTATACTTTGAACTCGAGGGTAAAGTATAATAAGATAGATTTAACAAGTTGCCAACCTTCCTATTTTTTTTGGTTGTTGTTGTGTTTGTTTTTGTTCTATGAGATGGAGTTTCGCTCTGTCTCCCAGGCTGGAGTGCAGCGGAGCGATCTCAGCTCACTGCAAACTCTGCCTCCTGGGTCCCCGTTCAAGCAATTCTCCTGCCTCAGCCTCCCTAGTAGCTGGGATTACAGGCGCGCATCACCATGCCCAGCTAATTTTTGTATTTTTAGTAGAGATGGGGTTTCACCATGTTGGCCAGGCTGATCTTGAACACCAGAACTTGTGATCTGCCCGCCTTGGCCTCCCAAAGTGCTGGAATTACAGATGTGAGCCACTGCGTCTGGCCCTACCTTTCTATTTTATAAAAATAGATTAACTTCCAGATTATCCTCTATAATGTTAAATGGCAAAAGTCATCAACAAAGTTTATAAAGGAAAGAGGATGAGATCAAAATATTCCATATATACCTATTTTAGTTAAAATGCTTCTCATTGCAAGAGACAGAAGCCCTGGGGAAGAGGAGCAAAGTAGTCTGATGGCAATCACGCCACTATCCCATAGAATGCGAGAGAAGTTCCCCCAAAGAACTAGGGGAAAAGGAGATGAGAAATCATGCCAAAAGAACACAGCCACAGCTACCACATTCCACTCTCTTCAGTCTTATGATCTGACACTCAAGCGCCCTTCTTTCTTTTTATTCATTCCCACAAATTGTTCTCAGCCAACATGATGCTATAATCTAGGACATAATGAAAACACTCACATAGCTTTTCCTCAAAGGAAGACAACCCAGCATTTCATCTGGCCACTGCATCCACCTGCAAATCCATCTGGAAGGTGCACATCCCTCTCATTCAAGGTCATGTGTGGGTCCCCAACCTGGTGCAACTTGAGACACAAGGGTAGATTTAGCCACATTTGACAAGCCCGCTGTTACAGTGATAGTGAGAAAATAGAATTAACACAGTAGTAACTCTGATTTAGAAAAGGGAAGGAGAGGAATTGACTTCAGTGGTCAAAGGGTCATAACTGCTCCTGCAGGGGAGAAACAGAAGGGTTTCCTGCCTGGTGGTGAGAGAAGTCCTCAATCAGTCCATTGGGCTGCCTGTTTTCTGCTCTCTTGGCTATCATGGCCCATTTCTGAGAGGGGTGCAAAGGATAAAGGGTAACAATCCCTGTTTAGCAGTGCATTTCTATAGGCCAGGTGACACAGACCTCAGATCTTAGAAGAGATCAATAAACATGGCCCCTGTTGGCCAGGCTTTGAGTTTCTCTCCTTGTACAGTCTCCTTAAAACTGAGTTAACAGTTGATCAATTTGAGTTCTGAACACTCTGGATAACCATCCCTCATCTCCATGAGTGCCAGGATCTCTGCATCTGAGTTCTACTGAGATGCTGTTTCTGGCTTTTAGCAACAGGCCAGAATCCTCCTCCCATCAAGGCCTGGAACCAAACCTTATAGCTTCACTTGTGGCTGCTGCCTCTGCCCATCACCAAGTGCTCAGGCAGAATTATTGTCCTCTTTGTCCCCATGTGGAGGGAAGGTTTTGGCTCTGATAAAAAACAGGCCAGACGTGGTGGCTCATGCCTGAAATCCCAGAACTTTAGGAGGCCAGTGGACAGATCACTTGAGCCCAGGAGTTCAAGACCAGCCTGGGCAACATAACAGAACCCTGTCTCTATATTAAAAAAAAAAAAATACAAAAATTATCTGTGCATGGTAGTGTGCACCTATGGTTCCAGCTACTTGGAAGGCTGAGGTGGGACAATCAATTGTGCCCTGGAGGTAAAGACTGCAGTGAGCTGTGATCACACCACTGTACTCCAGCCTGGGTGACAGAGCAAGACTCCATATCTACTTTTTTAAAAAAAGGATAGACAGCAGAAGTCATTTAGAAGGGACTTGGTATACCTTCAAGGGTTGTAATCTTATTTCTCAATGAGTTTCTGTGGTAGACAGCTTCTAAGATTACCTCCAATGAGCATTACCTCCTGATACTCACACCAGCCTATTGAGCATGGCCTGGACTTATTGACAGGTTTCTAAGACATTGGGTTATAAAAAGACTGTGGCTTCTGTCTTGGGCACCTCCTCTTTTGCTCTCTCCTCAATCATTCACCCTGGAGAAGCCAGCTATCATGTTATGGGGCAATCAAGTAAACAGGCCTACATAGCAAGGGATCCAGTCTGCCAGTCACATGAGACAGCTTAGAAGCAAGTACTCCCGCTACCCCAAGGAGAGTCTTCAGATGAGAACATAGCTTCAGCCAACACCCTGAGTGTAGCTTTGTGAGAGGGGACTGTGAGCCAGGGTCACTTATCTATGCTTTGCTAGAATTCCTACCCCACAGACACTGGACAGGAATCAATGTCTGTTGTCTTAAGCCACTACATTTCAGGGTAATTTGCTATGCAATAACAGATAAGTAATGCAATTTCTCACTCTCTCTCTCCTTCCTTGCATTAACTTGAATTTCATACAAAGAATTTGTCAGGCTGTGTGATGATATGACTGGATACTGTCTTAGCTGATTGCACACACCACAGTTGCATGATAATCTTTTTCTGCCTTCAGACAGGTAGCTGAAACTAAAATTTAGTAATTTATTCAGAATATTAATTAGTTTCCAAAAAAAGAAAGAAAAAGACCACCTACTTCAACATTCTGACATCTTTATTTTTTGTTGTTTTGTTGTTGTTGTTGTTATTTGTTTTTTTGAAGATCTTGCTGCTTACCAACATTCTGACATTTTTCTAAAGCTGCAGTTTCAATACGCACCTTGGACAAAGTCCTAAGATGGAAAGAGCTTCAACTCTGTAGGTAACAGCTTAACCAGTTGCTTCACTATTGCATAATAAACATTTCCAAATTCCCAACCAGAATTGGTAACATTCTCACCACCTTGGAAACCACCTTAACTTAGCCCGTTAGGTTTTTAACACACTTAGGTCAGCCTGAAGAGAAAAAAGTGGCGTGGATTTATCAACTAAGGTAACTGGAGAACTCTGGGATAAATCTTTAGGTACAGTTAAATTCAGAGGCTCAAATGATGACATCAGCCATCAGACCTTTCCATCCACCTCTCACTTTGGCTCTGCTTGGCGTTAGCAGACAGTCTCCCAATATAACAGGCATATGTTCCCTGACTGCTCCTACTAACACACTTCTTAGTATAACCTCAGGGAAAATGGAACTTCTCCAATAACATGCTAGCAATCCCTGTGGTTAAGGATGGGGTTCTCAAGAAAAAATAAGATAAATTTTTATAAAAGCGCTTGACAAAATGAGGCAGAAAGTCTGGTGGGAAAACAGAAACTGTAACATTCCACTTCACTCTTGCTACTCAAACTGTGGTCCACCGACCAGCAGTATCAGCATCAACTAGAAGCATATCAGAAATGTGAATGTAGCATCTCAACCTGTACCCAGATCTTCTCAATTAGTCTGCACTTAACAAGTTCCCTAAGTGATTCACACTGCAGTTCGGGGTGCTGCATTTATACCACCAAAGTGGCCATCTGAGTAAGAATGCAATGGGAAACTGCTTATAGGCCAGAAGGTAAAAAGTTTAACACCATCTATCCTCTCTGAAAGAAGAAATTCAAAGGTGTCCAGCCATTTGGGATATAAATAAAGAATCCAAGAATGAGGATGCTGAGATTCAAAAGGACAAACTGAGCTTTTAAACCATTTAAAAATAGAATTATGACCAACAGGATGTCTGTTAAGCTACAGATTTGCTCTCTGAAGCTTCAATTTCCTCACCTATAAAAGGAAAGAGATGTTCCATCAGAAATAGTCAGAGCTGGCTGCACATTAGAATCATCTGGGTAGTCTTACAAATACCAACGCCGGGCCCCATTCAAACAATTAAACCAGAATCTCCAATGATGAGGAAGACCTGGGATACCACAGTTTTCTAAACTCCTCAATGGTTTTAATAATGGTCCCTGTTTTCATTAAGGTCACACCAGAGTGATGTCCCAGAAAAGGCTAAGAACTAGCTCTAGTGTTGTTTTTATTAAAGCATTCTAGATTCTACATTCTCTATGTTGTAGCTTGTTTTCATGACTGGGCAGTGGGCAGATTCTCTTACCCTTTATAATGCTGAATGTTCTTTAAGGAGCTTATATCATACTAAGGGCAAGGGCTTTTGTTCTTAGGTTCTACATGGGTTTCTGTGTGCAACCTTGGGGAGAAAAGCTGAGATCTTTCTCCAATCTGAGCATTGAGTGGCATCAAGATTGCAAAGGAACAAGGAAAGTGATATGTATAAAAAAGGGAGAATTTGGAGTGCTCTGAAGGTGGGGAGAATGGAGAGGCAATCCAGGAAGGAATAGAAGGAAGAGCAGAGATGGGGAAAGGTGAAGATAGTAAGGCTGTCTTCGAGGTGACTCCTCCCCATGAGTGCCACATTTTAAGGAAATATACAACATGGTTGGTGGGAGTGTATTTCTTGTGGAGATCTAAAGAGGGGCTGAAATTAATGACATTCAGGGGCAGCAGATAGAGCCAACAGGGGTAGCATCTGTAGATGAAGTTATCGGACTCTGAGAGGAGCCTAGGCTACGACCTGCAGAAGTACTCTGGGAAGAGAGCAAAACTCACTGCTGTCAGGCTATTGCACCCAGTTCTCCAAGGGCAATGGATTCCCCCTTGTTTCTTCTCTGAATGAACTCATCTTGGCTCTACTCAGCCTCCTTCACACTGTCATTCATTCTTTAATGTGGCAGCTGTGGAGATGCAGCTGGGGACACAGTGGAATGAAAAAACAGACAGGTCATGGGACTTTCTGTCCAGTGGTAAAGACAGATATCAACCAAACTATCGCAGTATGAAGCCCATCATTCCAAACTGAGGTAAATGCTGTGAGGTAAAGGAATGTGGCTTTGAGAGGGCAGATAACAAAGGAATCCATGATCCACAGGGTGGTCCGAGAAGGTTTTCATGAGAGAATGATGTTTCAGTTTAGATCAGAAGGAAGGTGTGAGTGGGGGTCATGCTGTGGAGTTCGGTCTTTATCATAAGATCAATGGGAAACATTGAAGGGTTCTATGCAGAGGGTGAAAAGATTGTTCTGCAGCATGGAAAGCAGATCGGAGGGTTCAGAGTAGAGGTGGGGAAACCAATTAGGAGTCTCTATCAGTGGAGTCCAGCCAAGGCTAATGGTGGCTTGGATCCTAGCATTAGCAGTGGAGATGGAAAGACATGATTAAGTTTGAGAGATACTTGGGAGGTAAAACTGCCAAGACTTGGTGCTAAGTCCAACATGGGGAGTGAGTGAGAAACAGTTTTCCTGGCTAGCACCACCAGATGGATGGTAGTGCAGTCCAGAGGCAAGGCCGGCATGAACCTCATCACAGACGATTTACCTCTCCTATTACACTATTTACAGGAGAGTCAGCTGGAGTCAGATTAAGAGAGGGAAACCTCCTGAGGCACAATTCTTCCCTTCTCTGTGCATCCTATCTTGGAAATAGATACCCACCGAGCTACATCTCCCAATGTCAGTCATTAATCAAAAATAAGAACTGGGAATATGTTTTCCGAGGGATTTTCTTGGAGCCTCAGAACTTCTAGCTAATCAAAGAGAGACCTTTATTCTGCTCAGCCGAACTTAATCCAGGCTGTGATGGTTTACAAGGCCAGGACTTCACCTTCTGGAAAGGTACAAATACTTGCTTACATGGTAAAGCCTTCTAGCCCTTGGCGGCATCATCCTCTACCTTCTGAAAGATGCACATCAGGAAAATAGAAGCCAACACCCAACTCTTTGTCTCTCTGTGAAGGGTGTTAAGGTCCTCCTCAGTCAAGCCACCAGAAAGAGCAGAATTGCGCTGGCTCTGCTCCCTATTGGTGCTGTTGCTGACCCTCTCAGGCCCCTCCCCTCTTGGGAATGCAGAAAAGGAGATCTGTGGCATGAGTTAAGGGAAAGGGCACCCTGGTATGTAGTTGTATGCTTGGTTCTGTTTCCAACAGTTTGCATCCCTCTAGGCAGACCACCTCATTTCTTTAAGTACTAATTTCCCTAGCTACAAAACAAAGACCATGTTTTGTGCCTTATAGTTTTGCTGTAAGGTGCACAAGGGTTGACATCATTTATCATGCCCTCCTTGAAGTGTTTTCCTCACTTGGATTCCAGGGGCCATTACTCTGCTGATTTTCCTCCTATATGACAGGCTGCTGCTTCTAAATCTTCTTTGCTGATTTCCACCTTCCTTCTTAACCTTTAAAATTTGAAGTTCCCTATGGCTAATAAGTCTTTGCACTGCTTTTCTTCTCTCTCTTCACTTCCTGGTGATCTCACCTGGTCTTATGACTTTAAACATTATTTCTACCCCAAGTCCATATCTACAGCTCCATTAATTATTCAGTTGCTTTCTCCCATATCTCCATTTATCTATTAAGCCTAATACATTTTAACCTGAACCCGTAATTCTTTGCCGCACATTATTTCTCCACTGTTTTTCCTACCTCCTTGATAGAAGTTGTTCATCCAGTTTTACTGAGGCCAGAAACCTAAGGGTGGTCCATGAGCCTCTCTTTCTTCATCCCCTAAGTGCAGCCTGTGAGCAGTTACTATCAGCTCTACCCTCATGATACGTCTTGAATTCATTGCTTCCCCTGATCTCCAGGTTTCCATCCTATCCAACAGACTGCTATCTTTCTTGGACTTCTGCAATGGCCTCCTAAATGAACTCTCTTTTTCCATTGCCATATGCTCTCAATTCTTCCCCCAGAAGTCTGATGAAGTCTCACTCTGTCATTGTGCAGTGGCACAATCTTGTCTCACTGCAACCTCTGTCTCCTGGGTTCAAGCAATTCTCCTGCCTCACCCTCCCAAGTAGCCGGGACTATAGGTGCATGCCACCACGCCCAGCTAATTTTTGTATTTTTAGTAGAGACGAGGTTTCACCATGTTGGCCAGGATGGTCTCAATCTCTTGACCTCATGATCCACCCGCCTCGGCCTCCCAAAGTGCTGGAATTACAGCTGTAAGCCACCGCGCCCAGCCAGAGTTGTCTTTCTAAACCGTGAACCAGATGATGTCACCACCTACTTGTCACTCTACAGTGCATTTTATCCCACTTAGACCAACTCCAAGGCCTACTTATGACCTAGAAGGCCCCCACCCACTTCTCTGGCCCCACTCTTGCCCCTCTCACCCCACTTATCAAGCTCAGCCACACTGGCCTCCTTGCTGTTCCTTGAATGTACCAAGTGCCTTCCTGCCTTTGGGCTTTCCTGCATGGTGTCCCCTCCTCCTGTAGGGCATGGCTGCCTCCATTGCCTCATTCAGGTCTCTTCTTTAGCATCACTTCCTCAAAGAGGTCTCCTTAACCCTTTTTTAAAACACTTGGCCCCCATCACCTTTTATCAACCTACTCTGTTTTATTGTTCTTCAGAGCATGTATCACTTTCTGAGATAATGATTCTTAATTACTTAAATCTTTGTTAGTCTCCCCTATAAAAATATAAGATCACATGGGCAGGGATTATGCCTATCTCATTCGCTGCTCTCTCCAGTTCTCCAGTACCCAGAACAGTGTCTAGCACATAGTAGGTGTTCAATAAACATTTTTGAATGGTTATATGCATGAGTGAATGAGAAAATGAATGAATGAGTGCCTAGTTTTATTTTAAGGAGGTTAATTAAGGAAGAAAACACCTGTAGAACTCAAAGAGCATACAAAGGAAAACACTGGCTATCTGAAAATGTTACGTAAGTTTTGGAGCAAGTTGAAAAATATTAGGGGTGTTAACTAAAAAATCGTGAGTGTTCACAAATTTGGAAAGGAGAGCTTTATTTCTTATAAAGCGTTATAGCCTGCAAGATGGCCATTTTGAGAAGCTGGGAAGCATAGTCTCCAGTCAAAGCCCAGAGGCAGGCAAATTTCAAGGGAGGAAGGGAAGGGTTTGACAGGAATTTTAAGCAGAACAGGTTGGCCAAACATACATATTCAATAGGTTATAGGAAGAGCTATGTTCATGAAGGGGTCCTGATGCATGTATGTTGAACAAAAAAATGCATGTTACATACAACCCACGGCCACCTTGGAGTAGAGATTTAACATTTTGATGAATTACAATTAGACCCTATATGTCAAAAGGTCTTTTCGGGACACAAAGGCACTCAAATGTGCAACCTCTGTAAACTAGCCAGAGCCCAGTCCATGGTCGGTGGTCTTCTTAGCTGGAGAAAGTTACTGAAATCAGTCTCTTGTCCAATCAAAGCTATAGTCATGGCTGGTGGAACAGGGGGTCAGTTAGTCAGCATCTGTGAGCTGGATGTGTTGTCATTGTTTTAATATTGCTTACCTTGAGGCCAGTGCTTGTTTAGCTGCTAGAGAAAAAGAAAATCCCCTGGGAAGTTAGAACACAGTTTATTCTTTGAGTGTAAGATACATGACTTAACCCTTGCCTGGCATGGCCTTAGGTTTTTTTGTTTGTTTGTTTGTTTTTGTTGTTGTTGTTTTTTTTTTTTTTTTTTTTTGAGACGGAGTCTTACTCTGTCACCCAGGCTGGAGTGCAGTGGCTCAATCTTGGCTCATTGCAAGCTCTGCCTCCCGGGTTCATGCCATTCTCCTGCCTCAGCCTCCCAAGAAGCTGGGACTACAGGCGCCCGCCACCATGCCTGGCTAATTTTTTGTATTTTTAGTGGAGATGGGGTTTCACCGTGTTAGCCAGGATGGTCTCGATCTTCTGACCTCGTGATCCGCCCGCCTCAGCCTCCCAAAGTGCTGGGATTACAGGCATGAGCCACCGCGCCCGGCCGGCCTTAGGTCTTGTTTGTAGTTTGGTATCTTATTGCCACAAAAAGTCCATTCTGTCAGTCCTGTGATCCCTATTTTAACATTAGTGCTGGTCATTTGTTATGTCTAAACTGCAAAAGAGAAGATATATAACAAGGTGTGTCTTACCTCCTGTCTTTTCATGGCCACGAACTCAGTTTTTAAGGTTTCCCTAGGGTCCCATTGGCCAAGAGGGGATTTGTCCAGTCAGTTGGGGGTCTTAGAATTTTATTTTTAGTTTACTGGGGGAGAGCAGACTGGGAAGAAAAAAAAAGCAACTGCAATTTCCAAAAATAAAAATAAGGATTTACGGTGCTTTGTTGAAAGAAAAGAGAGTAAAACAAGAACAAAGAATAAGGATACTGGGCTTAAATACTTCCTGAGATTGCAGAAGTCCCAAAGTGAGAATGTATATAACACAATCAGAAGAAAGGCCTCCTAAAATGGTAAAATGCATTATGGAAACGCAGAGGGAGAAAGATGAGATGGAAAAGAATAAAAATATGTGTCTTTTGTATTTACAAAAAGCCATGCTGTCCTTAACTGAATGTTTCTGTAAGTGGTTTTGGTTTTCCTGGTGGTGATAAAGGAACTGCAGATACTGTACTTACATTATGGAAATTCATTTTTCAATTCTTGAAAGGCCTGTGAGAGGTGAATGCAATAATAACCGTGAAAGTAGAAAGAGTTCTAGAATGAAAGGTATTGTTGTGAAAGGAATATAAAGCATCACTGCTAGGATGTAAGGGTAGACTTGGTGGAACCTGCTCAGAATTCCAGTTGGCCCAGGGTCTAGAGCTGGGAGCAAACCCAGAACTCCAGGTAAGTGAGGTGGCTAGTAATGACTTGCTGATGTCACAACCAGTGGGAAGTGTGACAAGGAAAGGAGAGAGATGTACCCCCTGGAGAACCCCTAGCCCTCCAGGATGCTCAGAGCTAATCTGACTTAAAGTAGGATTTTTTTTTTCCTTGCTATCTCACTTATCCAAGAAGCCACCACTTTGTCAGTATTGATTGTGAACCACGCAAGTGAGCAGATGCAGACAGGTGGAAGCAGGGCTGTGACCCAGAAAGCACCTACACAGGGATTCGCTGTTCCTGGACAACCAGCAGATGACACTATGCCCTCCTCCCCAATATTAAAAGCAATAAAAGCTCCTGCCAGAAAAATGGTTTCTACCCTTGACCTGCATCGTCCCCTCCTAGAGATAGGAGAAAGCTATACTTCCTGCCTTCTCCAAGTTTTGGCATTGAACTCTGAACTGCACAGCCAGCAGCCTTCTGGAAATGAAGCTGGAGAGCTCAACAGCAGTGGTGAAGGTGCTTTGAAGAGGGTCTCTTGGAGGCCTGGGATTCTGCAATGCAGAAGTCAGTGATCCATTCCCCTTGTCCATCCTGTGCATCTATAGAGCAGTCTGAATACAGAGCTACATCAGAAACACCAGTCCTGATACCCCTCCCTGCTGGGAGAGAGAAGGAGCCATTCTTTGACCCCAACAAGTGGCCGCTAGGACATGCCCTGCCAGGGGCTAGGTTGGGACAAGGAGAGAAGGCCCAGCCTTTCCTCTGCTTGTGTTTTGGAAGCAGTGCCAGGGATAGCCTCTCTCACCCATACACTGGGTGATGCCCTGCTTTCTCTGTCCCCTCCTGAATCCCTAGAACACACACCTACTTCCCTACTGCAGCTCCTGTGGGCTCAGCCTCCCAACTTCAGCACAGGCTGGGACTCAGAGACTAAAGTTGCTTCCTGGAGGAACATGAGGTAACCTCGTGTCCTCATTCAAACTCTCTAGGCCAATGCTACAGGCAAAGCTCCACCATATGTCACTTTCCCAAGCCTGACACCTTTTCTAGACAAGTTTCCAGGATGAGCAAATGAAACAGGCAGTTACACCTCCACTTGAGTCCTGAGACAACATTTCCAACTTACTCTGTGCTTTCTTCCCTGAGATCAGAAGTTTCCTCAGGTCTGCTCTGCTTGGAAAAAGAACATCAGTGGGCCCAGGAAGATGCCTCATTTTTCTGTGTGCTAGGATTCTTCTGGAGATATAACCGGAAATCTCTCCAGTGTTGCAGAAGCAGCCATGCTTAACCAGAAGGGCAACTTTTAATTCTGCAGCACGGTTTATAAGGTTATTTTAGATGCTTAAGGCAGGTGAGAGGGTCAGTTGGTATTTTTGCCTTTCTTTTAGATGTCTGATTACTCTGGAGCCTGTATCAGTCAGAATAGGTTAGGTCTATACTGCATTAACAAATGACTCTCCAAATGTCAATAAATTCAACAATAAAAGTGGATTTTTTGCACATGCTATGTGTCCACTGAAGATGGCAGAGGGCTCAGTTCATTGGAGTCACTCAGGGACTCAGGCTGATGATGAAGCCACCATATTTAACGTTTTGGGTCGCCATATCAAAAGGAAAGACATGTCAAGAGGGTCTTGGATCAAAAAGTAAATGCTCCAGTCTGAAAAGCAAACCATGTCACTTATGTTCACAGCACATTGATCAAAACTAATCATTTAAATGCATTCAATCACAGAGGAGTCAGGAAGTATAGCCAGGAGCCAGGGTGCAGCCACCCTGCACCAGATGTGGAGAGAATTGCAAATGTTTGGCAAACAGCACCAATGATAACCACAAAGTTTCTGGGGTTAGGATGCCAGCTTATGCGCGCCCAGCCCTTCAGGAAAAACAAACAAACGAACAAAAACAAAACAAAGAACAATATGCTTTGCTTCAGGCTCAGAAGCAGGCTCTCATCCCTTCCTATTAAATTTGAACCCTGGGGAGCCCTATGATGATTCCAATGGGAGGATCAAGAGAGCACGTGGTGGCCAAAAGGTCCTCTGCAAGACAGAGTTTGTTACCCTCTGTGGACATTTATTGAGCAACAACATTTACCACGACGGATGGCTCCCGGAAGCATGACATTTCAGTTTATTGATTCGCTAGTGTGCTAGACAGGACCCAGGACATGCTCAGAGCTGGGCACATGGCCAGATGGCCAGCTGCAGTGCAGAAAGTGGGGTTGACAGATGCCCCTGAACCCAGCCCACTAAGGGCACAGCATCCTCCTCCTTCCTGCAGGACACATGTGAAGCCTTAAAGTTCAATTCTCCCCCGATTAAAGACCAGGCTGCCTCTGCCCACAGGGATGAGACTTGTGTCCAGCTCTTCTCTTGTTTCTCTTCAAATTCGCACTGAGGGTTTCTTGTCTTGCTCACTTTTCAGTTGTGTGATGAATGTCAGTGGCAATAGGTACAAAGCCTCCTATCTGTCCCTCCCCTGTACACTTTGCCAGGACCCAGAATCATGTGTCAATTCTGATAGCCGTCCGTGTTCCCAACTCTCTCAGATCCCTCAATAACCTCCTGGGGACCAAAAGCATAATTCTAGCAAAAGCTCTGTACGGAATTCTCTCTTCTTTCTGAGCCAATGTCAAGGAGTGAGGGAAACAAAAGTACAGTGGAGTGTGGCATGCTGATGTCGTGCTGACGTCATGCTGACTTTCAGAGGGAAAACCAGGAGCTCTGGAGAACCCAGGCTGCAGTAGGGAGGGCTGTTTGCGATCTCGCATGGGTCAGGAATGTGAGTTCCCCAGGAGGGGAGCTGCCATTGGGCAAGAGTAACACAAGGACTCAAAGGGGGTCTTGAGGGGCCTCATACAGGAAGAAGCTGGCATCACAGATTGGTCCCCTGGAAACCATGCCAAAGCTAGCCTGGCCACCTTGTTGTGGGGCATTTGAGAAAAGGGGTAGCAGTGTGCCATTCCCAAGATCACACAGCCAGTTATCAGGAATCCTGACCAGCACCCCTGGCGCTGCATGCCAGATGGGAGTGGAAATGGTTACAGACTCCAGACAGCCAAGACACAGCTGAGCCATCTCTGGACCTGTCATCAGAGAAGTGCCTGAGACGGAAGCCACTGAAAGGTCATCGCCCAACTTCTTGAGGATTCTGAAGGCTACAAGTGCCCCAGGGCCATGGAGGAACAGAAGCAAAATGTTGGGTTATTCCTTTCGTAAGATTCATCCTACCTTGATTTATCATTCAGGCTTTGCAGGGAGCTTCAATTAAGTCTTTACTTTTTTACTACTTGCATATGGTTGACAATAAATAGTAAGTCATCTTTTTTTTTTTTTAAGAGAGATGGGGTCTCACTCTGTTGCCCAGGCTGGAGTGCAGTGGTGCCATCCTAGCTCACTGAAGCCTTGAACTCCTGATTTCTGGGCTCAAGCAATCCTCCTGCCTTGGCCTCCCAAAGTCCAGGGATTACAGGCATTGGCCACCATACCTGGTCATTAAGTCATCATTTTTTTTACCTTGATAATGTTTTGTCAAAAATTCTATTTGTAAGGAGTCTTTGAGTTGTGACACAAATTTCATTAAGAAGGAAAAAAGGAAAAAAGTGAATTATTAGCCAAATAAACTAATAGTCAAGGATGTACCTTGATTCAGGTACAACTCAACTGTTGGCATCAGGAACCTCTCTTTCTCCCTCTCTCCTCTGCTTTCCTTTGTTTTTCCTTCGTTCTCATGAAGCTGACTCTTCTCATGAAGGGGAAACATAGCTAGTGACAGGACCAGATACTCATGTTTACAACCCAGCACCACCCACAGAAAGATGGCAGCTCAGAAAACGTCCCAAGATTGACCCTCAGTGGCCCAGCCTAGGTCGTTTTTCCATCCCAAGCCAACAACTGTGGCCAGATAATGCAGTGCAGTTGACCAGCTGCCCATAACTAGAACTGGGTGGTGGTGGCTCATCCTTCCTCAAATGGCAAGGATTTTCCTAGTCCTGGCAGGGGACTGGTTGCTAAAGAAAATAAGGATGCCACTCTTGGAAGCAGAATGCATGGGGAAGTAGGCAGAAGAGACAACTGCTCACTGTAAACCCCTGCTAATCTTCCTTGTGTCTCGTTTTTAAATGCTGTGCTGCATCTTGCTTCCTCCCTAAGCAGCCATCAGTTACTGCTATTAAAGGGCTGTTTAGTTTAATTCAGTAAGTTTATTACTGGGTCTGAAGAGGTTGAACCCAAACAAAACACTGGCTGTCCCCTCCTGAGTTCCTCTTCTGTGCTCTTTGCTGCTCAAAAAACAAGCCAAAAGAAAAAGTGAGCTTCCCTATAGGGCTAAATTTCTGTTCCCTAGGAGCTGGATTCTAGTGATTTTAGGAGAACATGAAGACCCCATAAACTATAGGACAGACTCAACTGAGGTTTTTAATGCCTTCCAGTTTTTGGTAAAATACAGTTACTTTGTCCAAATTGTCTTCATTCAAATTAAGTCTCTGCTTACCCAGTTGTTTACAGAAACCCTCACAAATGAGATTAACGTTAAAAAACAAAGAAGAAAAGACAACAAGATAATTAAGTCTGATTGCTCCAGAGCAGGTTGGTGACAGCCCTGGAAAAGTGCCAAAGCTAATTGACTGAAGATATTTCCCATACAGTTAATTGCAAATGGTCATTGAAAGCCCTTGAAATTAACTCAGGTTCCCTCATCTGAAGTGTGGAGAAGGGATTTAGAAGTGTGAAGGAGACTGGGGCTTTAAACAGGAACCCACCAGGGACATCGGCTCTTCCTGTCCCAGACGAGATGAGACTTGGCAGACTAACGTTGTCAAATCTCATCACTTCTCTGGGCCTCGGTCTTCTGCTCTGTAAAATGGCCACGGTGGGTAGGGGTGGGGTGGTCATGTCAGAGCAGGATGACCTGACCGTCTGTGATCTCGAGCTTTCACCACGTGCAAGGCCTCTGCTGGGACTGACAGGGACAAAAAAAAAAAAAAAGAAAAGGCTCATTCTTCAAGTCACTTTTCAAACCTGTAATGGGTGACTTAAAAAAAAAAAGTCATAGTGAAAGGTAGAGAGCCACTGGCCACAGGATAGGTCTGAGGAAAGATGCATTACTGGTCAGGAAGAACAGGAGAAGCAAGGAAGATCTGGGAAGGCTCCCAAGTGGGAAGTCTTGAAGAGTAAGATTTAGGTGCATGGGGGTGTGGGGACCAGTCCAAGCTGAGTCACATGTGGGTGGTGTGTGTGGGAGCCACCCACGCTGGTAAGGCCAGAGTATCCGTGCACTGAGAGACGTCCTACTCTTGCTGCCAAAGAACAGTCACTATCCCTGTCTACCAGCAGGACTCCCATGGGGCTAGGAATCCTGCAGGAATTGGGACTCCCTGGCTCAGGAGGCAGACACGTTCTTCAGGGCACAAAGCAGCTTAGTGACCAGGTCTTCCTGCTGCCCCTTCCATGGAGTGTTTTCTGATCTCCACCCTAGTGCTTGGCTGTTAACTCAGCTCTCCTCTGCCTCAGGACAGCTGATTGCCCTTCACCCTCACAATGTCAGCATCCCCGTGGCTGCTTCTGCCTTGTGATAGATGTGCATTGTCCCCTCTCTCTGCATTTTTTATTTTACTTTAGCACCTGTTAACCTAAAAAAAACATGTATACATTTGGGAAATAGAGGGGAGACTATTTCTTGTAAGGGGTTACATCCCGCAAGGTGGCCATCCAGTAGGCTGGGAAATACAGCCTCCAGCCAAGACCAGAGACAAGCATTTCAAAGGATGAGGGGTTAGGGCAGGAGCTTTATGCTGACCGGGTTGCCTGAACATACATATTCAACAGGTTATAGGAGAGGCTATGAATATTCATAAAAGTGGTCTCCACACATGCATATTGAACAAGCATTCATGTAACATACGACCCATGTTCACCTTAGGGTGGAGACTTAATATTTCAATATATGACAATTAGGCATAGTATGTCATAAGATCTTTTCAGGACATGAAGGCACTCAACTGCACAGCCTCTGTAAACCGGCCAGAACCTGTCCATGGTTGGTGGCCTTCTTATCTGGAGAAAGTTCCTGAAATCAGTCTCTTGTCCAACCGAAGCTGTAGTCATGGCTGGTGGAACAGGGGCTCAGTCAGTGTCTGTGGGGCTGGATGAACTGTCATTGTTTTCATATTATTTAACTTGAGGCCAGTGCTTGTTCAGCTGCTAGAGAAAAATAAAACCCTTGTGGCAGTTAGAACATAGTTTATTATTTAGGTGTAGCCTGCATGACTTAACCCTTGCATGGCATGGCCTTAGGTACTGTTTATAATTTGATATTCTATTGTCAGTCTGATGATCCCTACTTTAACATGAATGCTGATGAGTTGTTGTGTCTAAACCACAAAAGGGTGGGGTATAAGGAGACATGTTTTGCCTCCCATTCCATCATGGCTGGGAACCCAGTTCTTAAGTTTGCTGTGGGGTCTCCTTGGCCAAGAGGGGATCTGTCCAGTCGGTTGAGGGGGCTTAGGAATTTTTTAGCTTATACTTTCTGCAGCAATGAACAATTTCCTACCCACATAACTAGTTAAGATCCTCATAAAGGTGAACCTGATTAGCTGTGAGGAGAGACACACGTCACTGACCAGATCTTCAATCGTGTGTCCAGTACAAGTCAAATTAGACACATGTGGCACAGAACAAGGACACCTGTCAGTAACTTTCTGCAGCCGTTTCCCTCAGCAAGCAGCCGTAGGCAAGGACTTCTCAGGGGGTTTTATGGTGTCAGGTTGATTGGCGTCCCTAATGTGAAAAAGATATAGAGACAAAAGTAAATATTGTGTGTGGGCCCCACGGTCTCTCTCACAACTACTCAACTCTGCAATTGTGGCACAAAAGCAGCCACAGACAACACGTAAATGAATGCACGTGGCTGTGTTCCAATAAAGCTTTGTTTATGGATACTGAAATTTGAATTTCACATAATTTGGATGTGTCACAAAATACCCTTTTTTTCCCAAACATTTAAAGATGTGAAAACCATTCTCAGTTTGTGGGCCACATATAAACAGGCAGCAGGCCAGATTGGCCCACGGGATGTAGTTTGCCAACTCTTAGTTTATGTCAGTTGTTTTGAAAGCATGGTCCCTGGATAAGCAGCCTCCACATCTCCTGGAAACTTGTCAGACTTGAGATTCTCAGTTCCAACCTCGGGTCTATTGAATTAGAAAGTGGAGGTAGCCCTCTAGGTGATTCTGATCCACATTCAAAGTCTGAGGATCACTAGTGTAGAATTTTAATGTCTACCAAAATTGCCTGGAGGGCAATTTTGCCCAGGTGAGGATCTGACTCTAGGAAGTGGGGATGGGAAACTCAATTGCTGGATTGTCAGCACAGCTGACTTTTCCCCAAACCACAGCTTCCCTTCATATTAACTGGCTTAATAAATTATCACCTATCTATGAGTTTAAAATAATTAGTAAGACTGTGGCCCATTCTTCCCAACCCCAGGGAAAGGATCAATGTGACCAGGATGTTTGTTGATAATCTGGACTTTCTTATTTATTTATCCCCAAGTATTTTTCTTTATTTATTGGAAGCTTCTGGCTTTTGTACTCTGACAGTTTATGACCCATCACCTAATTTAAGAGTGTTGGGTAGAGATAAATGGCTTTCTACCCCTTTCTTCCATTCTCTCCAACATTTGCAACACACTGATTTCCCTCTCCTTCTCTCTCCTCTTCCTGCTTCTTCTTGCCCTTAGCTTGTTAAAATAAGCCCAATAATAATAACTAACACTTAGTGATATTTGTTTCATGCCAGGTACAGTTCTCAGCCTTGTATTGACATAACTGGCCCTTACCAGAAAACTATGAAGAAGGCAGGATTATTACCCCCGGGAAACTGAGGCACAGCAAGCTTAAACAATTGCCTAACATTAAACAGCTGATAACTGGAAGAGCCTGAAGTCTGATTTTGGCTCCTTGCTCCTACCATTATGGATTTATTACCCCTCAGCCCTGCCGTAGATTCACTGAGGCTGGGAAAAAATATCACTAGAAGATGCAAAGATGCTTCCTCAGATTTGTATTCAAAATGTGACAGGTAAAACTTTTCAAGGAAAACATCTTCGTGACCTTGGGGTAGACGAAGATTTTTTAAATAGGACACAAAAGGGCTAAGCATAAAGACAAGAAAAGTTGATAAATTGGTCAACACTAAAGTTAAGAACCTCTACTTATCCAAAGACACCAGTTAGAGAATGAAAGGACAAGCCACATGTTTTAATGGTCAAAATATTTGAATAGTCTGGTCACAGGTGAGGTTATCCAAATGGCCATTAAATATATTTTTAAAAAAGGCTTCGACTTTGTCAGTCTTCAGGAAGATGCTAATTAAATCAGTGATCTGATACACTACCACCAGTAAATAAAAATCTAAACTTTTGTTTTTAAATAAGTGTTTATGCAAATGTGCAGCGACCAGAGCTCCCATATGCTAGTGGCAGGAATGTAAATTTTTGCAGTCACTTTGTAAAGCTATTTGGCAACATTCACTAGAGCTTAACGTATGCATACCCGATGACCCAGCCATTCCATTCCTAGGCATTTGTCTCAAAGAAATGTGTGCATGTGTTCACCAAAAGAAGTGTACTGGAAGTCTCATAGCAGCATCCCAAATGGAAAGTACCCAAATACCCATCAACAGAAGAATGGATAAATAGTAGTATATACACAGAATGGAATACTTACAGCAATGGTACATGACAGCAACACAACTACACACAATATGGATGAATTAATCTTACAAAGAATGTTGAGAAAAATAAGGCACACACTACACCACTACACTCACACACACACACACACACACACACACACACAGATAATCTACACTATTGGAAGTTGGAATCGTGGTCCCCCTCGTGGCATGGAAATAGAGAGGTTAGTGACTAGAAAAGAGGCATGAAGGGCTTCTAGAGTTCTAGTCATATTGTTTTTTACTTGAGTACTGGATACACAAATATGTTCAGTTTGCAAAAATTCCTTGTATGGAATCCTCCTCTGTGCTTTTCTGAGGTATGTTGTACTTCAATGAAACATTTATGAGATACTTCTATTAGATAAACAGATGCCTACACTTTGTACCTGTTCCAACTGTCCTGAGGTTGCAGCATACTTGGAACTTCTAACCCCATGTGTAGGTAAATACTGGAAGCCTTTTATGGATTTCTCATTAAATGAGCAGTTAAGCTCAGCAAAATCCCGAGGTACTTGGCTTGGAGTAATGAAGATCCCCATACTGAAGCAACTTCCAAGCATGTTCCAAGCTGAGTTAAATCTTTCAAACATCTCTTAATTTTGTCTCCGTGGAGAGAGAATTTTGTAGTCCAATTCATCTCCCACATCCTAACTGTTAGCAAGCTTTCCTTTTTTTTTCTTTGAGATGGAGTCTTGCTCTTGTGGCCCAGGCTGGAGTACAATGGCATGATCTCAGCTCACTGCAACCTCCGCCTCCTGGGTTCAAGCGATTCTCCTGCCTCAGCCTCCCAAGTAGCTGGAATTACAGGTGCCCACCACCACGCCCGGCTAATTTTTGTATTTTTAGAAAAGACCGGGTTTCTCCATGTTGGCCAGGCTCGTCTCAAACTCCCAACCTCGTGATCTGCCTGCCTCACCTTCCCAAAGTGCTGGGATTACAGGTGTGAGCCACCATGCCTGGCCTAAGCTTCCCTTCTTAAAGAAGAAACTCTCTTTCTGACTAGGCTAACAAGGAAAGTATTTCCTAAGCCTTGGCACTGCATCATGACATCCAAACACACTAAGTGAACTAAGATCACTTTTTAATCGCTGACATCCATGAAGATCAGAGGCTGAAAACAAGTTGCCTAGACCACTTGTCTTGCTTGGTGATGTAGCATCCTGTTTTAAATTTGAATTAGCTGCCAATAGTTTTAAATGAAATTTCACCTACCTCTAGATTTCTGGTTTCTCTGGAAAAATCAAGTGTCATTTATCTCCCTAAGGCCCACCCCCAGCCCTCTCCCCTTGGCTACATTAGGTCCTCAGCCTCTGTAGACATAGGGTTGCAACTCCTCATGTAGAAAGTCTCAAAAAACAATGACAAAAAAGGTCCTTGTTCAGAAAGACTTTATAAGATATGATACTGGCCATTTCATTAATTGGATCAATCAATACTGATGGGTCAGTCCCTATATTAGGTGCCAAGCAAGTAACTTAAGCATTTGGACCTGGTTTCAGCATCCCTAAACTGACAGAATGGTAGAGATTTTCTAAAATCTTCTTCAGCTTTACATTTTGATTCTTCTGTGATTGCAATTAACTGGAGAAGTATTATGTAATGATTTTTCAGGAGTAGGCCAAGCATTCCAGAATAGCATATGAACATATGCATGTGTAGTCAACCTCTGGCATGGTTACTGGGGTCTGCCCTGGCCTCCGTTTAGTAGCCATAGGAAAAGAGAGACCATTTAGAAAGCATTCAACCATCAGAGCTTTATTTGAAGAAGTCGAGAATGGTTTCATTTTAGAAACCTCAACAAATTTCCCATTTTTTACACCAGAACCTGGAAGTCCCCAAATAGCCTCACCCAGATCTCCTGAATAAGTTGGCTTTTTTTTTTTTTTTTTTTTTTTTGAGATGGAGTCTCGCTCTGTCACCCAGGCTGGAGTGCAATGGCATGGTCTCGGCTCACTGCAACCTCTGCCTCCCAGGTTCCAATGATTCTCCTGCCTCAGCCTCCCGAATAGCTGGGATAACAGGCGCCCACCACCACACCCGGCTAATTTTTGTACTTTTAGTAGAGATGGGGTTTCACCATGTTGGCCAGGCTGGTCTCAAATGCCTGACCCCAGGTGATACGCCCGCCTCAGCCTCCCAAAATGCTAAGATTACAGGTGTGAGCCACCATGACCCGCCTCAGTTGGCATTTTAACAAGATCCTCAGGTGATTTATATGTCATTCATATTTAAGACATGCTGTTCTGGAAGATACCCTGGAAATATCTATCCACGACAATCCACCTTCATCTGCCTATCCCAACCAACAGTCAGGAGGCTGAGGACTGACAGCAGACTTGTTCCCAGTCCTCCTCTGACAGCAACCAATCTCATGGATGACATTCATTCACACTCGTGTTCCCAGGGACAAACCCAAAGCATGCTCTCCCAGCTCCTGGTGACTCTACCTTTTCTCTCCTACCCAAGAAAGCACCTTGGAATTCTAGTGAGTGAAGGTGACTGTTCCAAATTTTCAAAAGTGAATAAGGTACATCCTCTCCTGGTGTCACTACTATTGAGCAACAAATTACTGGAACCCTCTTCATAACTACTCATGACACACCAGTGGAAGGAGACACACAGCTTAGAACTGCAACCAGGAGCCTGGGAAGAAGAGCATGACCCTGGGAGGAGGAAAAGCGGGACTGCCTGGTGCCCTTCCAGGCAGATGCTAATGAGTCACTCCAGCCCTTAACCTCCCTGCCAGAGAAGCAAGCTGGTAATATGATGAACTGTCACTGTTCATTATGGGGACAGCCAATGAGTCCAGAAGTGTTTGCAGGCACAAACAAGCGTGGGACAGCATTAGAGGAGCAGTGCTGGGGCAGAGGGCTGAGGAAGGTGGGCAAGGGACCAGGAGCAGCCCATCCCACATCAGCCTCTGCCCAGCGTGTCTGCTGGGCAGCCTGTCCCTACACAGGCTGTAAAGGACATTGCTTCCTGCACAATGACATAGGTGCTGGCCTGGGGGGATCATGAGCCAGGCAGGGTCTACATACTATCCACCTAGAAGAATGAACCTGAGCATCTCTCCAAGTGCCCCAGCAGCTCCAAGACAGGTGCTATGGGAGAAAAGAGAAAATAGATGGGACTGTTCGGCAGGAGGAAGGACCAAGGGCTTCTGCTGGTCCTCATGAGGATTCTATTCTCCTCCAGGTAAATCAGAACCAACCCCCCAAACCCATGTCTCATGTGAGTCCTGGATCTGACAGCAGGATGGAACAAGATTTGATCTGTTCAGATCCCTATAATTGGGAATAGGGTAAGTATCTCTTTGTCACAAACCGAGGCCCCAAATGGTCAAATGACTCACCCAAGGTCATTGTACTAAAACTGTGTGGAAAAGAGAATAATCAGAACTCTGTTGCATTTCTGCCCTTTGATGTTGGATGTTTCCATAGCCCAGAGGCTGATGACAGTGGCAGCTTTGGGGCAAGAGGCAGGAGGGTGAGCCGTGTGCACATCTGGCTAAGTTTCCTGTATATTTCTCTCTTGGGATGCATTCCCCCCACTCCCTAGGTCCAGGCCGAGCCTCCTTCCCCATGAAGCTTGCCCTGACCCCGCTCACCCCCATGGCAGTCCCGTCTGTCGTACAAATAGTGTCTAAGAAATCAGCCCATCAACCTGTCCCATCACGATTCTATTCCCTCCATCATGTATGTAAGTATCCCCTCATTAGCTTGTAAGGTCCTCAGGGGTAAAGGCCCTACAGAATATGCTTCTTTTCTCTCACTGCTCCTAGCAGAGTCCAATGTATGATGTAGATTCTCAGTGTTGCCCACTGACTGAGCAAATCGGTAAGAAGCTGCCCTAAGATTTAAACAAAAAGAACTCCAGTAAGGGAAAAGTGGAGGGAACTTAAAAGGATTCATTTCTAGAAGCTTATCTTCCCCCCTCCCAAAAAACAGAAACAAAAAAAAAAAAAAAGGAAAAAAGAACTGTGAGAGGGGTATTTCTGATCTGTAAGCAGCTTGAAAACAGGTCACTGCTTTTATATTTCCAAATCCACTCCTCTTGTCCCCCCAGTTCTAGCACAATTCCTGGCACATGTTAGGTGCTCAATGAACGTGGGTCAATTGCATGTAGTGAGGGAAGGAAAAGAGCAATGTAGAAGAATTAAGAGAAAGCAGGACTGAGAGGTGAATGGATTGAGGGAATGTGCCTGTCATTGCCTATTTGGCCTCAATGCCATTCCTGCCATCTCATGCTCTGCTCCGTCACAGCTGTGGCTGCTGTGGGTGATGGCCAGAAGTGGCCAATACCTGCAGGGCCCAAAGATGGCTCTAGACCCAGCAGCAGCAGCAGCAGCAGCAGCAGCAGCAGCAGCAGCAGCAGCAGCAGCAGCAGGTAGTTGCAGCTTCCAATGGCCTCTTGTTGCTATCTACAGTGCAGCAGTGATTTCTTTGAATAGCAGCCGCAGCCTCCAGCAGGGTCAGCCACCACTGTGCTACTGGGCTCTAGAACCCCCTTGTTTGGTTCCTTCAGTCCTAGGGAAAATCACAGCTTCCTGGAATTTCCAATCTCTGTGGTAGCTCATCTTCCTCCCCTCTCCTCGTTGTGGCTCTCTCAGCCCTCCCAATGCTTTTGTAACATGTTCTATCTAGTAGTCCCCCTGTGTTTGAAATATTTAGCATGGTTTCTGTTTTTCTGGCTGGACTTTGACTGATAAAGGATAAAAGACAGAAAAGAGAACACAAAAGAGGGTAAAGGTGATAGAAGAAAAACGTCGTGTGACCAGAAGTAAATGTCAGTTCTGATAGAAAATGTAAACAAATTCAGAAGCCATCTGTATTCAGTCCCCAGGAGTCTCTTGTGCCCCCAGAGCACTGTGACACAAACAAGACCATCCTTCCTTGAGAAAAGCCTTTGAGTTTAGCCTTTTCATCTCCCGCTTTCCAACTTTTCTTGATAATCCCACAATCTCACGCGCAGCCAGGCAAACAGTTCTCTCTGGTGTCACCTCAAACTCTTGCACCTGTTCTTCCTGTTTGGAAGGAGGGCTTGGCTATCACCTTGAGCTTCTTCAACTCTGAAATCAGATCTTGAATTATTGACTCTGTGTGTCATGAGAGATGCCAGGAACTCCTCACAGCCTTCCCTGGCATTGCTGCAGTTTATATCATTTGCTCTTCCTGTAAACTAAAAACAAAACAAAACAAAACAAAACTAACGAAGAAGCAGTCATCTTTTACGTGCAGATGTCTGCTTCTGCTGTAAGTATCTTTCATTTTCAACCAAAACCTGGGGCCAGGGAGATCACAAGGTCAGTGGGAGGAGATGGAGCTAGCAGGGGGCTGGCAAAAGCCACTTGGGACTGAGTAAGGCAGCTGGCGCATAGAAGAGCATTTCTTCCTTCTTCCACGCCATGAACTGGGAAGATCATTCTCCTCTGCCTGCCTGCTACCAAAGCACCCCCTCTCAGCCTGTCTCATTTTCTCACTCTGTTCTTTCTTGACTTTTTCCCATTGGCGTTCTTCCTTCTTTCCCCTCTGCCCTACTTGCAGTGACTTCTTCATAAAGCAAGAGTTGAGGTTATCAGCAGAGAATGTGAGAGTGGGAATGAAGTCAGGGGCTTGGGGGGTGTGGAGAGTGAGCCCCTCATCAGGTGGTGAAGGGAAGCCTTGAAGAGTATCAGTGAAAGCCCCATTGAGATCCAATTGTATGAATCTGTGGGTGACCTACAGGAATTGACTCATAGCTCTTTCTAGAAAGACCCTGCAGCCAAGGAGAGAAATATGGCAGTGCAATTTATTCAGAGCAAGAGCCCAGCAGAGCCAATGGTCAAGGAGATGAAGAATTAGATGAGGGTTTTGCAAGCAGTGTTGAAATAGCTGATCAAGAATTTAGTCTCTATACAGGAACAAATTGTTTGTCCACAAAATTGACAACAGAAATAGCCTCTAATACAGTCCCAACCTAACAGCTGATTCTCTCCCATAATTTGTTTGGAAAGTTACTAAGAAGTTTAGGAATTTAATATGTTTGATTGTGTGCAATAAAAATGAATAAGGGGCCGGGCACAGTGGCTCACATCTATAATCCCAGCACTTTGGGAGGCCAAGGTGGGCAGATCACTAGGTCAGGAGTTCAAGACCAACCTGGCCAAGATGGTGAAACCCTGTCTCTACTAAAAATACAAAAATTAGCTGGGCGTGGTGGCAGGTGCCTGTAATCCCGCTACTCGGGAGGCTGAGGCAGGGAGAATTGCTTGAACCCGGGAGGCGGAGGCTGCAGTGAGCCGAGGTCATGCCACTGCACTCCAGCCTGGGCGAGCCAGACTCTGTCTCAAAAAAAAAAAAAAGGTCGGGAGGGGGCTGAAATCTAAAACCGCCCTTGGCCCTATAGTTCAGCTAGTTTTTAACTTTAATATGGAACATTGTGCTGACTCCTAAGTCTTCGAGCGAGCTGTTTATGCAGAGAAGATTGCCCCCAACTCTCTCCCCACATCCATACCCCCAATTCCAAATTCAGGGAGTTTGCCAGTTTGCCACAGTAGGTTTCTTGGGCTCTTACTGGGTTTTTACGAGGAGGCATCCTTGCATCGCTCATGTCCCTTAGCTTCATTTAGCTCCATTTGGGGAGGTCACAAGAGACTAAGCCAAGTCCCTGGAGTTAGCTCAACTAAAGAAGGAAGATCACGTCTGGATTCTGATGGGAGCCAGGCCCAGAACTAGGGTAGGACAGGACTTCCTGGGAGGAGCAGCACAGAGACTGGAAATCCAGCTAGGCAGGCAGATGCCGACAAGTGCTGAGGCAGCTGTTTAAATGCAAGAGGTGAGTTTCAGGAGAACCCGAGGAGCCTGAAAGACTCCAGGAGCACCACAGGGCCAGGTTCAAAGAGACACGAACACAGACATTAGCTGGACTAGGATATGTCCTGCAGGGTTTCATGAGCCTGGACAAGCAAGACTCCAAGTCTATGAACTCAGAGAGGTAGCAGGAACAGCAATGGGCAGGACCCCAAGGCAGAATCAAAACTGTGGGTCTTTTCCCTTGTGCCAGAGGAGGCGAGAGAGGAGAGCACTGTCTCTGGCTAAGGCAATATGGCTGTTGTCTCTTGGAATCTGTCACCCAGGAGTCAAGGAGAGAGTGAGACTAGGCAGGCTGGGAAGACAAGTAGAGGTGCTGACTGTGGAAAACAGCATATCTCGTTTAAATGTCAGGACAAGTTGTTTGCGCTGGTGGGAGTGGTAGTGAGAGGTGTGGAAAAACACAATGTGAGGGAAACTTATTTTGTTTGAGAGGGAACAAAATACAACTTTCAGTACGTAAAATACTGACCCATCCTGGTGATTGAAGAGCCGTCATCAGGATGAAGTCAAAATGCAGGAAACAGCTTGAAACCTGATCAGCCCCCGATTTCCTTAGGTAGCTTTGGAAAGGACTCATGTGAACAGTGTATGCAGGGGTGCAGGCTAAAGACTAATTTTCTCAAAGCACTGTGGCTGACAGAGCAAAAGAAAGAGAGTTTGGCTAGATTAGGGCAAAGACAGATGAGTATAAATGATGTGTTAGGTAGTTTATCAGTTTGAGTGGGAGAATTAATCTACGATATGTGTGCGTCTGGATGTGTGTGGATATATAATTCAGAAATGGCAAGAAGGGAGCATTAAGGTTGAGAAATGGTGCAATTAAAAGAGTCAAGAATCACTTCTGTGAACACTCCTGCATCATCATTAATGCAGCCACATTACCCTCCACAAACATTGCACAAGGTCCCGTTTACAGCCTCCAACCACTCACAGAGGAGGGCCAGCTGCCAGCAGCATCTCTGAGGCTCCTTTGGGAAATTAGTGATTTTCCTACTTGACAAACCGCTGATTTAACCAAGTCCTGCCCAGAGCAACTGTAACTGTTTACATAATATAACCCTGAAGGTGCTGATAGGAAAAAAAAAAAATGAGAAAGCAATTAGCCAGCTACCTAGTGGTGGCCAAAATTTCTGTTTCTACAGGTCTGGGATGGGGCCTGAGAGTCTGCTGCTTGGGTTTGTTTTTGTTTTAAGAGACAAGGCCGGCTGGGCATGGTGGCTCACGCCTGTAATCCCAGCACTTTGGGAGGCCGAGGCAAGCGGCTCACGAGGTCAGGAGATTGAGACCATCCTGGCTAACACGGTGAAACCCCGTCTTTACCAAAAATACAAAAAATTAGCCCCAGCTAATTAGCCCCGCCTCGCCATTCCTGCTTTGAAAAGAATGAGCTTTTTCAGAAGCATCTTCACTTCTCAGCTGTGCTAAGAAGGATGGAAGTCAATGGCATCCTTAAAGACTTCCGAAGATGACATCAAATTCTCATCTTCCAGAAGATCAGATTCAGATTATATTAGAAGCAGTGTAAGTTCCCTCCAGCCCCTTGGAAAATGTCTGATTAAAAACAAAACAGAACAAACTCCAGCACTATCCCCTTCGTCTTGCTCATGCTTTGAATGCCTCATGCTTGTTCTCTTCCTCAAAGCTCGAACACAAAACTAACTCGCACTCCCCGTCAAAGTCACCTGTAAGTCGGCTTGCTCTTGCCCTAGCCACCCTCCTTTATTTTCTTTTTCCTTTTTTTTTTTTTTTTTTTTTTTTGGTGAGGTGGAGTCTCACTCTGTCACCCAGACTGGAATGCACTGGCGCAATCACTTCTCACTGCAACCTCCACCTCCCGGGTTCAAGTGATTCTCCTGCCTCAGCCTCCCGAGTAGCTGGGGCTACAGGAGCGTGCCACCATGCCCGGCTAATTTTTTGTATTTTTAGTACAGATGGGGTTTCACCATGTTAGCCAGGATGGTCTTAATCTCCTGACCTCGTGATCCACCCGCCTCGGCCTCTTAAAGTGCTGGGATTGCAGGTGTAAGCCACTGCGCCCCGCCTGCCCCTAGCACTTTCTAAAGGCCCATCTTCCTGCCTAGGCTTCAAAGGGCTCCTTTATCTCCAGGAGATGGAACCAAGAGGCAGGATGCACTGAGGGCAGTAAAGCTATGACCCCCATGATGAATGTCCAGGTGGGGGAAAGGGGAGAAATTGCCTTAAGTTGCCATTTGAAGGAAGCCCAGATCCACCGATCCTGGGATGCTCTGCAACTCACAGAGACTCCTAGCATTCTAGGGGTCTGTGCAAGGCAGGTGCTTTAAAACTTAAGCTTCATTAGCTTTTAGGAAAATTGCCTTAAGTTGCCATTTGAGGGAAACCCAACAATGGTTGGGCATTTGGAACTGACAGCCATCAAGGCCAGGATTTTCACCTGGCAGTGAATAATGCAGTGAACATAGGCAGGAGAGCTGCATTTAAGCCCCAGCTCAGTGCAGCTTTTCTCACCTATTATCTGTATACTAACCGTAGCTAAGTCACAGCATCAGCATGAAGATTAAATGAGATTATGCACATGGACACTCTTTATTAACCCCAATGGTTTTAGATTTATATAGATGTAACCATTCCTCATAATTTTGGGCTTCCTCAGTGACAAAGCAAACCTGGTAGAGAGATTCTGCTGTTTGGGGTATTTTTTTTTTTTCTCAGACTTAACTTCACCATTCAGTTAACTATTCCACGTATTTGTCTCAGAAGAATGTCAATATGGTCTAGTCTTGCTTTTGAGATCGAAAATCTCAGGTCTCTGGAGGAAGGGCGGCAATGTGGACTCCAGTGATTGATTTCATGAAGACTGTGTAGAAGAGGAATAAGGAAGGAAAGAGGAAAGGTGGGTTCTGGAAAGCACCTAGAGAGGGCACACGGGAAGGTGTGGAGACAATGTGAGGAGCCTCCGAGCTTCACCAGTGTCACAGAAAAGCTTTGACTATTGCCGGGACTCAGGAACAATATGGAAGCCACGTGAGGCCCCGCAGACCACCCAGTGTTCATTTGTACGAGCACCATGGAGAAGCTCTGTTGCTGTCCTCAGTTTTGATGTCCAGTAGTGCCCAACAGATCATTTGATGACCATCTTGCAGAAGTGATACCTGGTGTTCCCTGATTAGTACATACATATTATATAAAAATATAATATATATATTTTTTGGTTGCCATATAACTTACTCCAAATGGACAGTTCTCCTTTGAACACTGCAAGACTTTTCTAAGACCCCAACTCAGAGGCTGGGACCATGGATATCCCAGTGAGGTGAGTGAGGGCATGGAAAGGCATGGCCCTGCACCTGTGCCTCAGTCAGACATCACAGGACCAGCTTGAGATGTGCCTTGGAGAGAATCCAGTGGTAAGACAGGTACCGCCACCCCACTTCAGCAAATAAAGGAATCAGAGGACCCCCACCACCACCTCAAAGAATGAAGTCTGGAGAAATACAAAACCAAGGGGCAGCAATAACGTGAATTACCCTAGTAACAAAAGTGAGCGTGTTTGGAGATTGATCCTTTCTCTCTGTGTGTCTCTGAAGAATGGAGGAAAACATTTTCATCTTTGCTAGTTTTTCTTTTTCCAGACACAGCATATGGCATACACTGTAATTATTCCTGATCCCATCCAGTCTCAACACCCTCACCACTAACAACTCTATTCCAACCAGGTATATTTTGGAGATAGAGGTGGCAGAACTTGCTGAAGGATTGCACAGAGAAGGTGAGAAGAAAGCAGGAGTCAGGAATGACTTCAAGCATTTTGGAGTCAACAACTAGCAAAAGGTGGTGTCATCTACTGAGATGTAGTGGGGAGGAACAGGTATTTCTGTCTGAAATTATTTATCTAGTTAATTGGAATTTTCTGGTTCTCCTACTAAACTATACACTTCACAAAAAAGGGGGCTTTGTACTTTGTCTTCTTTATACAGTTCACTGCTGCCTAAAATAATGCTTGGAATAATGATGGCACTCAATAAATATGCATTGGATGAATAAATTGCATGAAATAAAGGTAAGTGCAATAGGTTCAAGGGAGAGATGAGTTTGGGATGGAAGAATTACAGGGTTTTTTGTTTTGAGATGGAGTTTTGCTCTTGTTGCCCAGGTTGGAGTACAATGGTGAGGTCTCAACTCACTGCAACTTCTACCTCCCGGGTTCAAGTGATTCTCCTGCCTCAGCCTCCCGAGTAGCTGGGATTACAGGCACCTTCCACCATGCCCAGCTAATTTTTGTATTTTTAGTAGAGACGGGGTTTCACCACATTGGCCAGGCTGGTCTCGAACTCCAGACCTCAGGTGATCCATCCACCTCAGCCTCCCGAGGTGCTGGGATTACAGGCGTGAGCCACCACACCCAGCCAAGGAATTACAGTTTAATTTGGGAAATGTTCAATTCAAAAAGCCAAGAAAACATCAAATTGTAGAAATCGTATAAATTCTTGGATATTGGAGCTTGGAGTTTAGGGAAAAGGTCAAAGCTGAAGAGAAAAATGTTCAGGGTTATCCATGTAAGATTGGTACCTAAAGTCAAGAGCCGATGGGATCACCTAGGAAAAGGTCTCTGGAGATCTGAGGGAAGAGCACAGAGGACCACCAATATTTAAAGATCTGGAAAAGAATGAAGAGCCAGCAAAGGAGACTAGAAAGTAGTCTGTGGTTATGTAGGAAAGCAAATGGAGAGACATCATTGTCTAAGAAACCACAAGAGCAAAGGGTTTCAAGGTGGAATCCAACAGCCGTGGGTTCCATCCTGCTAAGAAGATGCATAAGATGGGTGTTGTTCCTGTGTCTCTCACTGAGTTACCAACTCATTGAGGGCTCAGCTTTTGCTGTTGCATCACGCTGTGCCCAATATAATATCACCATGCCCAGCTGTGACAAGAAGCACCAGGGAGGCAGATGTGGGATGGTGCAAAGGGCCTACAGAGAGACATGGATCCTTATCCCTGCTGATAGCACTGGCTACCTTTGGTTGAGAATCTACTCCATGCTTGGCACAGTGATAGGCACATAACATGGTATCTCCCATTTAACACTCACAGCAACTCCATAAATGGAGACAACTCTGTGAGGTACTTGTATGATGGCCATTTGACGGGTTTCCCAAAGTCAGGATGCTGGTCCATGCTAGAGACCAATGTGGCTTTTATTGTGGTGGTTAAGGGGGTGGACTTTGGATTTGGACAGATATGAATTTAGTTCCTGGTGCTGCCACTGGCCGAAAACATGGTATCAGCTGTCTGGATCTCAGTTTCCTCACCAGTAAAATGATCCAGTTGGATGAGGAGATCACAGTCATCACCTTAAATACCACATCCTACAATCATAGATTTTGTTCTTCAAGGGCATAGTGCAGAAAAAGAGGTGAGATTTCAGAAACTTTAACCCATGCCTGACACTTAGGCAAAAATGCCCAATAGGGTATCTCATCTGTCACTAAATTGTCTTCTCAAAGTCAGCTCGAAGACAGATGGCCTGTTGTTGCTACTGTTGATGCCACCACTTCTGGGACCAGGGGACAAACTACAGCCTTGTAGGTCATTCCTCACCCATTGGGCACCAGGCAGTGCATAAGCCAATGGTGTAGTGAAGAAAGTGTATTTCATCTCCGCTGGCCTAATGATGGAGTGAGTGGCTGGAGGAGCAGCAATTAAGGATTTTCTGCCTTTTTCTGGAAAGAAGCTAAGATAGATGCGCTTGTTTGTGGAGAGTAATGAGCAGGAACTCTTACACATTTTAAGGGAACCCAGAGAAGTTTAGTCTGGAGTTGGGAGAGCAAGGGGAGGCACAGGGCTGCCTCCTGAGTGTCATTCGTCACAATGGCCCATGGCACTCTGAGTTCACTGAAGAAGTCATCCACATTCTGTCCAAGGGAAAGGGCTGTGATATGTAAGGGGATTGACTCTGCACTGCTCCAAAGAATGAGTGAGGACCAGTGAGTAGAAGTTACAGTGAAGGCTGTTTTCAATTTACTGTAGGAGACAGAATAGCAGAGGGGCTGGGTGCATCAGCTTCGGAGTCAACAGCTGCACGATCTAAGGCATGTAACTTGTCTTTCTGAACCTCAGTTTTCACATCTACAGAGTGAGAATAAAGTAGAGTGTTTAGCATTTGCCTAGGCCATATTATCTTTGGTTTCATTAGCATTAGAAAGAGCATTCTGACAGCAGTTAGAGGTCAGCCTCTGAGACTAGAAGGATTTGGGTAAATGACCATCTGACAAGGAAAAAATATCTCAGAATGGAGACAGGCCCTGTCCAACCCAAGGACCTGAAGTCTGGGCAATGCCTCTCTAAGCAGTTCACCAACTGCAGGTCCCCTCTGACTTATGTTTCCAAAACAGAGTTCTTGCTTTGTTTTTCTTTGTTTTGTTTCCCAGAAGAGGATAAAAGAGCAGAACAATGTACTGAAAGTAACTAGAAGTTTTTTTACATGTATCCTCAGGGCAGCAGTTTCTGAGGTCTCTGAATAGGAAAAGAGCAGGCTGCACGTCTTCAGCAACATGCCTGCTTTGTGCTGAATGAGGATAGGGCTTCTGGTGCAGTTGCCAAGACTGTTGAGTATCTCATGATTGTCTCTATGGCAACCCATGGTTGACAGTCCCAGGCAACCCAATCGCAGATAGACAAGGTTAACCTCTCCCTCGCTGAGGCCAGAAGACCCCGCCACCTCAGTGAATGCAAAACCTTGGTCTTCAGTCCTTCAGAACGAAAGTACCTGAGGGGATACTGCAGCTTGTCAAAAGAATTTTTGTTATAGCAGCAGAACCTGTTCTTTGTATATTGAAGTGCATAAATTAGGTTACATTGTTTTAGCTGTTCTGGTCAAAGTCAGGATGGGGCATTTGTACATCTTCCCTCCTCTGAGATGAGATAGCTCATGAAATACTTCTGGTGGGGGGTGATGTGGACTCCAGGACCCCACAGGAAACCCACTGGTCTAGACTCTAAGTACTGTAGAAGTTGGAAGAAGGGGGAGACCCTTGAAGACGGAATGAGTCAAGGAAGGCTACATGGAAGAAGTAGGATCTTGATGAATCCTTGGAGGTCGGATAGTAAGTGGTGGGCAAGAAGGTTTCCAAGGCACCCATGTGAGAGGGATACGTGGAAAGCCCTTTACTCTGGACTTCTCCATCCATCCACTCCCTGTGTCCAAATTATTTTTATCTGTCCTTGGCTCTCTTGAGAAGTCTATGTTTTCTTCCACACGGTCTCCATCCCTGGTCTAAGCTGATAATTTTTTGAGCTTCCTAGACCATTAAGATAGGGGAGTCTTCATTTATGTCATTCATTTTACATCATTCATTCATGCACCATCTATGTGAGACAACTCTGCCTGAGAAAAACAAGAGGCAAAATTCAAACCTCCAAGAGCTGGCAGCCTCTCAAGTGACCCAGCCTGGTGGGCACAGCAAGAGAAACAGAGAGAGTGCAACAATTTGTTAAAAACAGCACTTTGGTCCCTGTAAGAATAACTTATATTCATTGTGAAAAAACTAGTAAAACGTTGAAAAAGTAGCCTTATTTAAAAAGTATACAATATAATATATTTTATATAATATATATTTTATGTAATATATAATTATTTATATACAAATATCTCATAATATATACTAATGCTAATATATGCATCAGATATATTTCGTGTTTCATATTTAGGGTCCTTTCATTGTGCAACTTTTTTCCTGTTATTTGAACCTAACATCATAGTATATTCCCATGTTCTTATACTGTTATGACTTGAATTGTGTCCTTTCAGAAAACTCATATGTTATCCATTTGTTTAAGTTGTAACCCCCAGTACCTCAGAATGTGACTTTATTCAGAAATAGGACTGTTGCAGAAGTAATTAGTTAAAATGAGGTCATCTGTGCATAGGGTGATCACCTAACTCAGTATGAAAGATGTCCTAATAAAAGACGGAATTTTGGATACAGACATGCAAGTAGGAAGAAGAGCATGTGATGATGAAGACAGAGATTGGGGTGATGCTTCTACAAGCCAGGAGACACCAAAGATTGCCAGCAAACCCCGAGAAGTGAGGTGAGAGCCCTGAAACAGATTCTCCCTCTCAGCCTCAGAAGAAACCAACCCTGCTGACACTTTGGTCTCAGACTTCCAGCCTCTAGAATGATGAGACAATAAATTCCCATTGGTCAAGCCACCCAGCCTGTGGTACTTTGTTATAGAAGCCCTGGGAAACTAATACACGTGCCATTAAAATCTCTTCACAACCATGCTTTTTTCCTGCTTGCAAAGTATTGAAGTCAGCATAAGTTAGGTTATGCTGTAGTCATAACCACCACCAAAATCTCGGTGGCTTAACCCAACAAAAATCTACGTGTCATTGATGTTACAAGCCCCATTGTTGGGTGAGGGAGCTCTTCTCCAAGTAAACACTTTGCACCATCATTATGCCTCTGTCTTAAATCAGTGCTTCAGAGTTTTCTCTGATAGGGGAAGAAAGGAGTGGAAAGTTGACCACTGGCAATTTAATGCTTCCACATTTGTGGAAGCCATTGGCTCACATTTCCTAAGAGGGACTTGTTATTAGTGAACAGTCTGCCATGCATGTCTTTCCTTGGAAGGACATCAGGAGTATGAATGTACCATGTTTGCTCCAGCAATGCCCTGCCCTTGAGAGAGCTTGTGATAGAGCTGACAGTTGGGACCAAACCTCAGGACACCAATCATGCTAGAGGTCAAGTGAGATCTGAAATGCCAGAGATGAAACAAGGGTCTGCAACTGAGGTTGGGAAAGCTGGGGAGTGTTTCTAGGGTACCAGAGTTCTCAGCTACACCAACAATGTTCAGGTAGTTGTGTTTCCGTCTGTGCTATCTCCACCCCTGGTCTAGGCTGATAATTTTTTGAGCTTTTCTGACCATTAATGAGAGAGTCTTCATCTAAGTCATTTATTCTAAATCATGCATTCACATGCCATCTGTGTGAGACAACTTTGCATAAGAAAAATGAAAGGCAAAACTGAGGCCAGCATTACTAGGAAGGAAATAATCTCACCATCAGTTAACCATGAGCCCACAGAGTCTAGAGATGGTCCAAACATTCTTGTACTTGTCCATTCAGCCTCCTTTTGGTCCTTAGAGTCTACTGGAAGAATGTCAAGGGTCTGTGCCCTCTCTGGTCTCCCCAGCCCCATCTTCTTTTCTCCCTCCATAATCTCCTTGTTTTTTCTACACTTCTTTCTGACCCTTTCTCCCCTGCCAGTGCCGCTGCTCCATCCTGGAGAAACTCCACAGGCTTCTCAAATCCTAAGCATTTCCTCTGACACAGTCCTGAAATGGCAGGGACAGGTTCATATGGCCTAGAAGCCCACCATAGAAGAAGAATTTAGATATTTTTTGATTGTTCAAAAAAGAAAGCATTCACACTCTTTTATATAACCTACCTGTGAGGATGCTTACAGGGGACTGCTTAGTGGTGCCTGAAGATGAAGCTCCTCTCTTGGGTTCCAAATCAGAACATGGGTGTTGAATGTGAATGAGTCACCTTAAAAATCTGATTCTATAGATGTGTGGTTGGTGGTAAAAGGGTTAAAGTCATATTTGAAAGGTAAGTGGCCCTCCTTCCCTTTGCTCATATGATTGGCCAGATTCCAAGCCATTAACTGAGCCATATTTATGTATGAGTGGGGTCACTCTATTTGAAAAGGAAAAGCAATAGTCAGCCAAAACATCAGTTTCTCCCCTCTCCAGCCCACCTGCTATGACTTGAATCTTTGTCCCTCCAAAAAGCATGTTAAAATTTAATCGCCATTGTAACAGTATTAAGAGATGGGACCTTTAAGAGATGAGGATGGAGAGCCCCATGAGGGCTCCATTCTCATGGGTAGGATTGGTGCCATTATAAAAGGGTAAGTTCCATTCCCTCTTGCTCTCTCTTACTCTCTGCTCTTCTGCCATATGAGACACGGCATTCCTGCCCTCTGGAGGCTTCAGCAACAAGGTGCTGTCTTGGAAGCAGAGAGCAGCCCTAACCAGACAACAATCATGCTGGCGCCTTGATCATGGACTTCTCAGCTTCTGGAACCATGAGAAATAAATTTCTATTGTTTATAAGTTTTTGTCTTGTTTTGTTTTGTTTTTGTTTTTTTGAGACAGAGTCTCGCTGTGTAGCCCAAGTTGGAGTGCGGTGGCATGATCTCAGTTCACTGCAACCTCTTCCTCCTGGGTTCAGTGATTATCATGCCTCAGCCTCCGGAGTAGTTGGGATTCCAGGCACACGCCATCACACCCAGCTAATTTTTGTATTTTTTGTAGAGACAGTGTTTCACCATGTTGGCCAGGATGTTCTCAATCTCCTGACCTCGTGATCTGCCCACCTTGGCCTCCCAAAGTGCTGGGATTACAGGCGTGAGACACCGCATCCAGTCTATTGCTTATAAGTTACTCAGTCTGTGATATTTTGTTAGAGCAACAAAAATGGGCTAAGACACCAACCTTCACATATGGTAGAATTGTTGAGTGAACTCAGAGCCCACCTCATCAGGCCAGGCCTAACAGTCTTTCCTCCCTCCAACAGACCTGAATGCACTTATCATTGCCATGGAGACAGATAATAAGGCACCAGAACTTGGATTTTGACTTCAGGAGGAGAAGAAAGCCCAGCTTGTGTTTCAAGCTAAGTTTTATAATCCAATCCTACTCTTTCAGAGAGCTCTACAATGGGGTGTTGGGTGCAAAAGGATTCTTTGTTCCCCATATAGCTTTTCCTTGTGAATATCTCTTTTAGGGAAGAGGTGTTTGATTGGAAATCAGAATTTGGATAGTGCTGAGACCCTTGCCCAGAACACCATCAAACCTGACTCTTCACCTAACAATGTGCTCTTCAGAGCTGAGTGAAGGCATCACAGAGGAGGTGGCATCTGAGCAGTCTTGAAGGATCAATAGAAATCTGACAGGAAGATAAAGGTGTTTATTTCTCTGGCTCACTGAGAGGTGGAAAGTGGGGGTTACCTGGGGCAAGGTTGCTCAAGGAATCAAGGAGCCTTCCTATATCCATAAAGGCAGACTCTGCTTCTTCCATGTTCTTACCATCTAATTTGAGTTGTCTAAGTGATGGATGTGCTGGGAAGGCTGTTTCTCAGTGGGTAAGGGATTCTCTGTCTGCTGGGTCGGCATGATTTTGGCAGGCTGTCTGTCTTGATTTGTTGCTTTGAAGGGCCATTGCTCAGAAAGCCTTTGTTATCAGCAGAGTCTGGGGCTGCTGGGTCCTGTCTGTTTCTGCTCTCCGGCAGGCACACATGCCAGGCTCAAGGCACTGTTATCTTTATTATCCAGTCTTTAGTAACTCTAAGCCTGGAGGAAGGGTGGGTCCGGCTGATTTGTGGTGGGCCACCCCGACCATTCAGTATTTGACGGGCTGGGGATTCTGAGATGGGTCATAATCTTGGGATTCACTGCTGGGGACTTGTTGAGTAGCCTGTGAACTCAGGTGAAGAATAAGACATTTGATAGAGACAACAAGTAAGAATGGCAAGTAAGATTGCCATATATTATATTGCACCCATGCATTTAATCACTCATGCAGCAAACATTTATTGAGCTTCTATTTGTA
The DNA here is from genome assembly GCF_029281585.2 of Gorilla gorilla gorilla. Lineage (NCBI taxonomy): Eukaryota > Metazoa > Chordata > Mammalia > Primates > Hominidae > Gorilla > Gorilla gorilla. The sequence goes on along the minus strand of NC_073243.2, from coordinate 26,270,132 downwards.
TCAGGTGCTGGGAAGAAATAAGAAAAGACATCTACTTTCCCAGGACTAAAACAATAAACACAGTAGCATGCAAATGTGCCATGTCAAAGGGAAGCTCAGGAAGCCTTTGGCATGTTTGGCGAGCATCCTCTCTAGGAGGATTTCTGCCTTCATCTATGGTGGGGCAGAGGATGATGAGGTCAAGGAAGATTCAGTCCACCAAATAGAATTGCTGCGAGGAGCAAATGACAATTTCAGAGGTGCATAAACATTGAGTAAATGGTAAAGCAAAAGAAAAGAACAGAATTATTTGTATTGCTGCTCTCTGGCTACACAGCGCTATGGAGTCCTTCAAACAATTGTGGTGCCTAAGGATTTGATTCAGATTAGGCATACTTCTGAACCCCAATATCTAGCATTTCCCTACATTATTTCATCTTTCTAGAATGCCTTTCTCCCAACCTTCTCCATTGCCAATCCCAAACCACATTTTCCTCAATAGTAGCCTTGATCCAACTTCATACAGAAAACAGTCTGAAGATGCTAATCACAATCCCCCCACCTGCTCCCACACTGGATTCCAAGTGACTCCGCCTTTCAACCATACTGCTGAGAGAGATGGTGGCATGTGAGGGAAAGGATCTGCTCACATTTTTTCCGACCTCAAACCTTAGACATTTCACATGCCTCCTACAACTAACATAGCTTTTAAATGTTCTTCACTTTGTCCTCAGTTTGTTTGGTGAATGAAAATTCTATCTTTCCCACTATACTGTAAGCTCCTCAAGGGCAAGGCCAATGCCCTTGGATGGTTTTCTTTGCTCTATCTTGGCTGGCACTGTGTGAAACGCTCAGTGTTTGTCATCACTTTATCTGCAATGGCTGATAGAAATGAGGCTGTTAATTTCATCCGTGGGACTTCATTTGCAATTAAATGGATGGTGATGCCTCGGTTATGGCTTAATTAATAAATTCAATAAACATGAATTAAGGATCTATGATGAGTCAAACACTGTGTTAAGCACTGGCTCTACAGAGATGAATGACAGCTCTCTGCTCTCAAGAAGTTCACAGTCTAGAAAGAAACGAACACGTGCAAACAGATATTTATAATACCGGGGTAATTGCTAGAGAATAGATCTGTTTAAAAGATTGTGAAAACACAAAGGAGGAAGCAAGAAACCACACTTGCTGACATGATGGATCATCTTGGTTTTGAATGATGTAAATGAAATTTCCAAAGAAGCCAGGGAAAGCATTCCAGGCAGAAGTAATAGGGGTATAAAGACACCAAAGTATGATGAGGTGGGAAGCCACATTTGAGGAATCTGAGCATCTCAGTGTGAGCAGGACATGAGCTATGTAGTGGGACGTGGTGGCAAATTGTGAGGTCTTTTGTACCAGCCTGGGCATTTAGACTTTTTCTTGTACCCACAGAGAGCAAAGAGAGATTTTTAGTGCATGAGGCACCATGATTCTATCTGCTTTTTGAAAAGATATCTCTTGGTCTAGTTCTACCCAGAGTGCCAGAGGAGGCTACACAGAGGCCAAGAGAGGCTTGAGGATCAAGTGGATTGAAGAGCAGCTAAGGGAAGAGACAAATTTAAAAAGCAGACATAAGGCCGGGGGTGGTGGTTCATGCCTGTAATCCCAGCACTTTGGGAGGCCAAGGTGGGCGGATCACGAGGTCAGGAGATCAAGATCATCCTGGCTAACACGATGAAACATTGTCTCTACTAAGAAATACAAAAAAATTAGCCAGGCGTGGTGGCAGGCGCCTGTAGTCCCAGCTACTCGGGAGGCTGAGGCAGGAGAATGGCGTGAACCTGGGAGGTGGAGCTTGCAGCAAGCTGAGATCGTGCCACTAAACTCCAGCCTGGGCGACAGATCGAGAGTCTATCTCAAAAAAAAAAAAAAAAAGCAGACATAATAATACCAGCCAGACATTACTGTGGCAGAGGGGGGAACCCCTTCAACTATGAGAGGAGGGATGGAAGAAATGGTGAACCATTAACAAAAGTAGTGGCATGCTTTTACTAACTAGTCAGGCTTTTTCTACAAAAACAGTAAGATGTATTTAAACTAGCTAAACATGAATATTAATTAGATTGGTTACAGATACAAACAAAATGCAATTTAGAGAGTAGGAATATAAGAAATACAAATGGCTAGGTACAACTCAGTACCTTTTGCACTAGTGTGTAGCTACAGTTGACCCTTGAACAATATGGATTTGAACTGTGATGTTCCATTTATGCAAGGATCAATAATACGGTATTCCTGGGATGCTAAGGCTGTGTATACACAGATTTGACTTTTTACATAGGCGGGTTCTACAGGGCCAACCACAGGACTGGAGTATGCACATATTTTGGTATACTCAGACGTCCTGGAACCAATCCCTGGTATATACCAAGGAATGACTGTTTAATGAATCATTGCACAATTTAAACTGGTCTTCTTCTAAGTATGTCAATACTTCTCTGTGCCAAAACCTGAAGGTTTTTCCAAAGCTCTTCAGTTGTGTCTAGGTCCTACGAGGAGCTGTCCTTCCATCCTGTATATCTTCTCTGTAGCAACACTGACAAGGAGCACTCTGATTCTCCACTATTGGGGGAGGGTAAATAGACAGTGTCACAAAAATAAAGCATATAGGCAGGCCTCGAAGCGTGGCATTCCCCATTTGGATCACCAAGGTCCAAAATCTCAACCTCAGCTTTGCAGATCTCCAAATCCAATTTTCTCAGTGTTGCAAAGTTAATTGAGTTCAGAAAGGCTGAGCAAACAAAAATTTGCCAAATCATTAATTTACCATGAGAAACGTAACTGCCAGAGGGATCAGCTACTCATGCCCTATAGCCTGGTTAGCACATTTGCTCTGTTTTAACATGTCCACAAGAAGCCCAATTACAACTTGAAAGTTGCATGGTGAGCAAAGAATCCCAACAATGGGCGATCAATATATACACAAACAACTAATGCCACTAGGTATTATTGTCAGATGCCTTCACTGCCCCCAGAGGAACTTTTTAGTCCATACTCACAGGCAGCATTTGGTGGCAATTTACTCTAGTTTTTGACAAAGCATTTAGAAGAAAATATTATCCGAGATGCTCATATTGTTTATCTTAGAAATTGAAAAATAGCAGGCAACATCAAATTTAAAATTATAGTTCCAACAGAAATTGTTTCACCAACCGAGGTATTAAACATTCAGCCAATGTGTGTCTGGAGTATTCTAAGTGCCAGGTGTCATGATACAGATACGTCAACAAACAAGGCAAGGACCTCGCCATCAGGGGCTCAGAATGTAGTAGGAAGCAAATGTGTTGACTCGCAACTGCAATGCAGAGTAAGGTTTTCTGTAATGAAAGCGTGTCCTACATCTGGTGGGAGCCAGGAGGAAGGGCCCTGATTCTGCCTAGGTGTCAGAGAAGGCTACCTAGAAACCAAGACGCTTACACTAATCCTACTGCAGTGTCTGATTTTCACAATTGTAGAAAATGCATTTTTCTGACTGTATATCACCAATAATGCAATCATACGGTGAGCCACTGCTAGTCTTGCAGTGTATTTCTTTTTAATTTTACTTATCAAAATGTGTATTTATAAATTAGGCTTCATACAGTATCATGCTGATTTCATGTAGCATCATATCATGAATTAGTTCCCATGCCTTGTAATAAAAACACATTTTTAAAAAATTACTACATTGTATTCCATCATCTGGATATATCATATTGATGTAACATTTGTTGAACATTTAGGTTATTTCCCATTATTCAATATTTTTTTTAAACTGTAACTAAAAGGACTTTAGAGATGATGTAGTAAGTTGTCTCCCTTTGCAAATGAAGGACCTGGGTTCCATTAAATTTAAGTGATATGCTCAAAATCATATAGCTAGCTAATTTAAGGGCTGGGTTTGGATCCCCGGGAAAATGCATTTTGGGAAGGAGGAAGCGAGGTGGGTTATCTAAGAGTTGATGAAAATGAAAGGCCCTGGAAAAATACAGTGGCCAGAAAGAACCACGACATCCAAAGTGGGGAGGACAGGGGCATGACAGCATTTTGAAGGTGCCAGGGCACTTGTGTGAAAACTGCCTTTCCAAGGAACTGACATGAGCCCTTCAGCCTGCAGGAGTGTGAGCTGAGGGGGCCCTCCTGAAAAACAACCTGACAATGTATCAAGAACCTTAAAAAGGCCAGGCACGGTGGCCCATGCCTGTAATCCCAGCATTTTGGGAGGCCAAGGCAGGTGGATCACTTGAGGTCAGGAGTTTGAGACCAGCCTGGCCAACATGGTGAAACCCCATCTCTACTAAAAGTATAAAAATTAGCTGGGCATGGTGGCAGGTGCCCGTAATCCTAGCTACTCAAGAGGCTGAGGCAGGAGAATCGCTTGAACCCAGGAGGCAGAGTTGCAGTGAGCCGAGATCGTGCCCCTGCACTCCAGCCTAGGTGACAGAGCAAGACTCCATCTCAAAAAAAAAAAAAGAAAAAAAGAAAAGAACCTTAAAAAATACCCTCCTGACCTAGAAAAGCAGTCTGACCCAGGAAGAAGTCAACCACAGGAATCTGTCCTAGGAAGTTGCCCTATAGGGGAGAAAAAGTATCTTTTCTCAAGCTATGGCAAGGTTCACAGCTGAGGACCCTATAATGAAAGACAGATTACCAAGATAAAAGCATACAAATTTATTTAATCAAAGTTTTATGAGACACAACACCCTTCATAAATGAAGACCCAAATACACAGGGAAAATGGCATTTTTTTTTTTTTTTTTTTTGCTTAGATTTGATGAAGAATAGTCATGAGGAAGTATGATTGGAGAAAGGGGGTGTGATCTAATGGTAATAAACTGGAAGAACTAAGCAAGGCTTGTTGGTTCGGAGTCTCCTCTGTGTTCCTGTGTCTTCAGAGATAGGGATGTTAATGAGGGTCTCATGCCCTACTTTAGAGGAAAGAGGCTAGGTTTCATGGCCTGCTTCAAGGGATAAGGGGTGAGGAGAAGTTAAGAGGGCCTTCCAGCTTCTGCTGTTTTTTCAAAAGCCAAAGTGGCATATTTTGAGGTATCTGCCTAAATCCCAGCAGCATGTACATGGGTAGTCACTGAAACTTGTTTATAATACACACACACACGCATGCACACACACACACACATACAGAAAACATTAAATGTCAGGGAAGGTTAAGTATATTATGGCACATTCAAAAGTGGCTGAGTAGTGTTCTGTAATCATTCTTTTTCTTTGTAAATGTTCTACTTTTCCTGGAATTCATAATCACTTCTTTTTCTCATTTTCGTACTTTTCTATGCTCTTGTATATTTTCTTCTTCTCCTTTAGTTATCTATCACTGTGCACCAAAATTTAGTGGCTTAAAACAACCATCTCATTTTATCTCATGAGTTGACAGTCAGGGATTTGAGGTTTGTGGGGTGAATCCTTTGATCCAAGTGATACTGACTGGGCACATTCGGTGGTAAATTCAGCAGCCCTGGTCAGGGCTGGAGGCTGCACAATAGATTTACCACGTGCTTGGCCCTTGGTGGGGACAGAAGAGAAGCATGGCTCAACTGGTCTCACTCTCTCTCTACCTACTCTCAGGGGCTCATCATGCAGTCTCTCAAACAGTGGCTTGTCCACTCAGTGCAATACCTTCCTTGGGGCTTCCAAACTTGTCTTGTGTTCTTTTTCCTCTTCCAACTTAGTGGGTCTCAGCAGAAAGGACAGATACATGCATGTGGCCAATCTTCTATATTTAATTGAAAAAACATTGTTTTTTATTTAAGTAAAAAAACAAGTCATGGCCGGGGGCGGTGGCTCACATCTGTAATCCCAGCACTTTGGGAGGCCGAGGAGGGCAGATCACCTGAGGTCAGGAGTTCGAGACTAGCCTGACCAACATGGAGAAACCCTGTCTCTACTAAAAATACAAAATTAGCCAGGCGTGGTGGCACATGGCTGTAATCCCAGCTACTCAGGAGGCTGAGGCAGGAGAATCGCTTGAACCCTGGAGGCAGAGATTGCAGTAAGCTGAGATCACACCATTGCACTCCAGCCTGGGCAACAAGAGCGAAACTCCATCTCAAAAAAAAAAAAAAAGTTATAAAGATGTTCATATCTTTTAACTCAGTAATGCTATAGAAGGTAAATAAATAATTTTTTAAAAATCAAGAAGCCAAAAGTATGAATATTGCCATAATGCAAAACAGTAACAACTTTATCCAATAGTAAGTGATTATTCATTTAGAATACAATGAATGCAGATAAGATAATACTTAGCCACTTATAAAAAATCTTTAAGTGATAAAACTAAATGCAACTTGGGGAAACTCTTATGTTATAACATTAAACGAAAAGGCTGGTTACCACTCTGTAAAAATATACAAGCCCGAAGGAAAAGCGCAAAAACAAAGACAATTTGTGGAAATTGTATGTGAGTGGTGATATTTCACATGATATTTTTCTTTTTTTAAAGAAGACTAATGTTATTATATTGATATAATAACTAATGTTAGCACATTGATTTTGTACTTAAAAAAATACCAAGCCTGTTCCATTACAATATGTTCATTTTAGTGTAATGGAACATTTAATGAAATGTATTTGAACCCAGGCACTGCATGGCTGTGAGACTTAGCCTTGGAGACTGAGGAGCCCAGCGCTGCTGCTAGCTTGCTGCACTGTTGGGAGAGCATCTTCCCATCTTCTGGCAGCTAGGGCATGTGAGAGACCCAGCAGAGAGTGTGAGTTTGTGCCTGTGAGTTAGCTGTTTCTAAGCACATCGTATTTTGTGCCTCTGTGCCTCCTAGCACCAAGAGACACACTTCCTTCCTGTGCCACTTGCTCAAAGTTTTTGTCTTTCTTCTTTAAGTATGGTTTTCATCTGAAAATGTGGAGTTCCTCATTACCCAAAGGATACCAGCAAACTTGGCTCTGAATATGCACAGAAGGAAAAACATTAGTGTTGCTGTTACACTTTTCCATTCCATAGATTACATTCCATCATGGAGTTAAAAAAGGCATCTAGGAACTGGTTCCCACCATATGAATTCCAAGTGACACTGGTAAGTGGCCCTGAGCCCAGGGCACACAACATCAGCCCTTGAGCTCAGCTAACCAGCTAAAGACCACGTGACTCAGAATTGAGCATGTCACAGGGAAGTGGAGAAGACTCTCAAACTTCTCTAGCCCCACCTCCTGTACTTTGTACAAATCCTACCGTCACCATGAAGCCATCCATTGGCTTCTGCTTAGCCTTGAAATGAAGATTATCTTTTCAGAGTGTCAGATGTCAGAACCATTTTCCACATGTGGTGCTGAGTGCTACTGCTCTGCAAGTGACTCTTATAAGCCCCATATCACACGTATGCCTACTATATGCCCAGAATTATTCTAAATGTCACAATAACTTTGTGAGGTGGATGCTGATAGCACCCCAATTTATAGATGAGGACCATGGAGCCCAGGTTGTAGAAGCAACTTCTCCAAGGTCAAAGTCACACACCTAATAAGTTGCAATGATGGGACTCAATCCTGGCCCATCTGACTCTAGAGACCATGCTCTGAGCTACACTCCTGAAGATCTTGCAGTGGGCCTCTGATGACCGGGTATTCTGAGGATAAGCCAGCCCTGTGATTCTTTGCCCCCTTCATCTTGAGTCCTTAACAGGAGATTTGTAGGTTCTGAAATCATTCAGAAAAAGAAGCAAGAGTTACTGGTGCATTAGAACAAAGTTTCCCGGTCTGATTTTCAAAGAAGACTGGCTTTCCCTTGAGACTTAATACAACTATCAAGTGAGGAAAAAAAGAAAAGTAGTAATTTGTAAAGTTCCCAAGCATCAAAGAAGACACTGCTATTCCTATTTTCCACATCACCAGTGTAAAACCCCTGACACTTGGCAAAAATGAGAAAGGGTGGTTGCATCTATTATGGAAGTTTCCAGATGATGCTGGTAAACCCTGAGCTATTAGTGGGAACTCCTCTGTTAGAACTAGGCTTATATTTTTCCATGGAAATAGACATAATATGAAGAAAGAAAAACAAACAAAGGATGCCTAACCAGCAACCAGTCAGAACCAACATTTGACTCTCAGAAGGACACCAGCAAATAAGACTAAATGTTTCTCCAAACGAAACACCAGCCAGCATAGGCATTTTTATAGTTAAGTTTGGTCCACATTTGACATAACAATATTCAGCAAATGTTTTTTTCATTATCATAGTTTTTTAAATAAGTAAAAAACTATATTTTAAATCAATAGCAATGTTTCCTCTCATAGTGTGAGATAGTATTGTTTACAGCCTTGTGCTTAGCTAGCAGTACCCATCTCAGTGATGCTTCAGTTACATTCATCTTGTCAGTTTTCGTACACTTGATTTCTCCTAAATCAGAAAGCACCAATTCTCAATGGTAGGCTATTAGGAATGGCCACAGCAAATGTTTGTTTGTTCTTAAGAGTGTGTATTAGTTCATTCTCACATTGCTTTAAGAAAGTACCCAAGACTGAATAATTTATAAAGGAAAGAGGTTTAATTGACTCACAGTTCCGCATGGCTGGACAGGACTCAAGAAACTTACAATCATGGCAGAAAGGGAAACAAACATGTCCTTCTCCACGTGGCAGAAGAAAAGAGAAGTGCCTAGCAAAGAGGGAAAAGCCCCTTATAAATCCATCAGATATCGTGAGAACTCACTCACTATCAGAGAACAGCATGGGGGTAACTGCTCCCATGATTCAATTACCTCCCACCCCAAGCTCCTCTCACAACACGTGGGGATTATGGGAACTACAATTCAAGATGAGATTTGGGTGGGGACACAGCCAAACCATATCAGAGTGTTAGGAATATTTGGATAAAAGGTGAACTGAGAAATGGAGAGATTTCTCATTGAAAACTACTTACCACATTCTGTTAGGCATGAAGACAACAAAATCCAAGCTAGAAGATTAAGTGCCTCAACCCAGAAGATCATGACAAGAAGTTTATAATCTATTCTTCACCTGGACGTGTCTCTCTACATTTGCTTATATTTGTTACAGTTTTTGTATATGATTTTAAATAATACATCACTGAATTGGATTCTGACAAGAAAATTGAAAAGAAAATCAGCAAGTAATGGAAAAGAGTTCATTTTTAATAATGGAGCCATTTTTATCAAGTCAGGCTTTTTTAAAAAATCCTGATGTCTGATTTCTCAACCTTAAAATTATGACATTTTATGCCAGAGGTGATAGTTCAAGCTACTTTTGAAACTAAATAGGTCATTGAAAAATACCATTTTAGATACACCTCTTAAAGTTAGCAAAATATACCAATTTTTCCACTAGCCAAATTCCCTCATCTTAGTTGTTGGCTTGCTTATTTATTTACCTATTTATTTATTGTTGAAAAGGTCAAATAGTTCTATAAGGCTTAAAACAAAACAAAAAAGAACTGCCCACTATCCTACCTCTCAATATCCATAAGAGCAAATCGATAGAGACAACAACTTTCAATTTCTTTAGCAGCTTTTTTCCTTCTGGTATTTACCTCTACTTTTCTAAAGAACATGCTTATGGTAATTGATTTTTTTTTCAGTTTTTAAATATTGTCTCTTGAACTGCAACTGTGGATGATGAAAATTTAGCTCTCTTGCCATTACTCACCCTGCCCCCACCAGACACATCATCCTTCCAAATGCAGATATTTCATGCTTTGTTTAGATGCCTATTTACTACTTATCTTATTGTTAGTATATACTATTATTCAAGCTGAGTCATGTCGTCCTTTCTGGAATATAGTTTTATTTTTCTTTTCTGCTTGTTTTACTTGCTTTGTTGTTCAAACATCCATCGCTAATTCATCCTCAAGCACTCTACAGATGTGTACATCATCTCATAGTTTGTTTAAACAAATTAGGTAAGCTATATGGTTTACCCCCTCCCAGCTTCCCAACCCTTCATGGCCCTTTTTCCTCCTGCTCAAACCTGAGCTGGTTGTCTTCTAGGCCCCCTGTCCCTGGAATCTCCATTCATCATCATCCTGCAGGGGTTCCTTCATCTCTCACCTGTTTCAGATTTCCTTGCTTACTCATTTTTCTATTTATTTATTTGTTTATTTATCATCTATATATCATATATATCATCTATATATCATATATATCATCTATATATCATATATCATATATATCATCTATATATCATATATATCATATATATCATCTATATCATATATATCATATATATCATATCATATATATGATATATCATATATATCATATATATCATATCATATATATGATATATCATATATATCATATATATCATATCATATATATGATATATCATCTATATCATATATATCATATCATATATATGATATATCATCTATATCATATATATCATATCATATATATGATATATCATCTATATCATATATATCATATCATATATATGATATATCATCTATATCATATCATATATATGATATATCATATATATCATATCATATATATGATATATCATATATATCATATATATCATATATATATCATATATATCATATATATCATATATATATCATATATATCATATATATCATATATATCATATATATCAATCATATATATGATATATGTATCATATGTATCATATATATCATATGTATCATATGTATCATATATATCATATGTATCATATGTATCATATATATCATATGTATCATATGTATCATATATATCATATGTATCATATGTATCATATATATCATATGTATCATATGTATCATATATATATCATATGTATCATATGTATCATATATATATCATATATATCATATATATATCATATATATCATATATATCATATATATCATATATATATCATATATATCATATATATCATATATATCATATATATATCATATATATCATATATATCATATATATCATATATATATCATATATATGATATATATCATATATATGATATATATCATATATATCATATATATCATATATATGATATATATCATATATATCATATATATGATATATATCATATATATCATATATATCATATATATCATATATATCATATATATGTCATATATATGTCATATATATCATATATGTCATATATATGTCATATATATCATATATATCATATATATGTCATATATATCATATATATCATATATATGTCATATATATCATATATATCATATATATGTCATATATATCATATATATCATATATATGTCATATATGTCATATATCATATATATGTCATATATATGTCATATATATCATATATATCATATATATCATATATATCATATATATCATATATATCATATATATCATATATATCATATATATCATATATATATCATATATATGATATATATCATATATATATCATATATATGATATATATCATATATATATCATATATATGATATATATCATATATATATCATATATATGATATATATCATATATATATCATATATATGATATATATCATATATATATCATATATATGATATATATCATATATATATCATATATATGATATATATCATATATATATCATATATATGATATATATCATATATATATCATATGTATCATATATATATCATATATATCATATGTATCATATATATATCATATATATATCATATGTATCATATATATATCATATATATATCATATGTATCATATATATCATATATATATCATATATATATCATATATATCATATATATCATATATATATCATATATATCATATATATATCATATATATCATATATATCATATATATATCATATATATCATATATATCATATATATATCATATATATCATATATATCATATATATATCATATATATCATATATATCATATATATATCATATATATCATATATATCATATATATATCATATATATCATATATATATCATATATATATGATATATATCATATATATATCATATATATATGATATATATCAGATATATCATATATATATGATATATATCAGATATATCATATATATATGATATATATCAGATATATCATATATATATGATATATATCAGATATATCATATATATATGATATATATCAGATATATCATATATATATGATATATATCAGATATATCATATATATATGATATATATCAGATATATCATATATATATGATATATATCAGATATATCATATATATGATATATATCAGATATATCATATATCTATATATCATATATATATGATATATATCAGATATATCATATATATGATATATATCAGATATATCATATATCTATATATCATATATATATGATATATATCAGATATATCATATATCTATATATCATATATATCAGATATATCATATATATCATATATATTGACTCTTCTCATTCTAGTCTCTCTTTATGTATATATCTCTCTCTCATATATATATCTTCTTGGAGATTTTATATATATATATAATATCATATATAAATATCATATATATATACACCATGTGGTATCATATATATGATGCCTTTTCCGGAATGTCATCCATAGCCATAGAGCCCTTACACCTTTCACTAGCAAGATGCATTTAAGATTCATCCATGTTTTCAAAAGGCTTGAAACTCATTTCTTTTTATTATTGAAAAATATCACAATATAGGTATGTACTATAGTTAATTCATTCAACCATGTATTGAAGAACATCTTGGTGACTTCCAGGTTTTGGTGATTATGAATAAAGCTACTATAAACATTCATGTGCAGGCTTTTGTGTGGACATAAGTTTTTAAATCACTTGGGTAAATACCTGGGAATGCAATTGCTTCCCAGCAGTTAACACTGTCGAGTCTTCTGGATTTTAACCATCCTGGTGGGTATTCTTACAGTGATATCTTGTGGTTTTAATTTGTGATTCCATAATGACTGATGATGTTGAGTATCTTTTTATTTGTTTATTTGCTAACTGCAAACTTCTTTGGTGAGGTGTGTGTGCTCAGATCTTTTTTAAAAAATGTTTGAGTCATTTTCTTCCTATTGAGTTTTAAGGGTTTTTGTTGGAGCATTTTATAAATATCATTTAGATCAAGTTGATTGATAGTACTGTTTGAGTCATCTGTATTCTCAATGACTGCCTGCCTGCTTCATTTATCAGTTACTAAGAGAAAGCCGTTGAAGTCTCTAACTGTAATAGTGGATTTGTCTATTTCTTCTTTTGGTTCTATCAGTTTTGCCTCATGTATTTTGATGTTCTGTTTATAGGGGCATAGATATTTAGGATTGCTGTCCTCTTGGAGAATTGAGCTCTCTTATCCCCAGTAATCTTTCCCTGATAATCTTCCTTGTTCTAAAGTCTGTTTTGTCTAAAATTAATATAACTACCTATTCTAGTTTTCATTTGATTTGTAGCATAGCTTCCTCAATCACTTTGTTTTTATCTTATCCTAGTCTTCATAGTTATAGTAGATTTTTATAGATAATACATCATTTACTCCTTTTTTCTTTTAACTAACTGTGACAATCCCTGTATTTTTACTGGTATGTATTTTGTTGGCATATTTAAACCATGCATATTTTTAAAAATTTTTTTCAGTTTTGTGGTATATGTGCAGGATGTACAGGTTTGTTATACAGGTAAATGTGTGTCATGGTGGTTTGCTGCACAAACCATGCACATTTTAAGTTATTATAGATTTAAATGGATGAATGACTACCATGTTTTTACTGTTTTCTATTCATTATATTTGCTGTTTGTTTCTTGTCACCTCTCTTTTTCTGACCATTCTGATTTCAATTAAGCATTTTGTATGGTTTCATTTTTATCTTCTATCTTAATGTATTATTTATATTTACTTTTAAATTTTTAGCAGTTGCTCTAAAATTTTACAACGTATGTTTTTAAATAATCTAAATCCATCTTGAAATGGACTTTCATTTCCAAAGTTATTTGGTCAGCACCTAAGTACTGCACAAGCAGTGCCGGTAGCTTATAATGAAATATTCCCAATTCCTCCCTGATGCCCCTTGTGACATTGTTGCCATTCATTTCACTTATCCATAAGCTATAATCACCCAATATATTATTACTATTATTGTCTAAGTAAAAAGTTATCTTTTAGATCAATTAAGAATAAAAAAGATATTTTATTTTATCTTTATTCTTTCTCTGCAATTTTTTTTGTTTCTTTACATAGATACAAGTTTTTTATCCGTATCGTTTTTCTTCTTTGTGAAAACATTTTGACATTTCTTACAGCACAAATCTGCTAGTAATGAATTCCCCTCGGTTTTTGTTTGTCTGAGAAAGTCTTTGTTTTTCCTTCACTTTAGAAGGATAATTTCACTGACTATAGAATTCTAGAAAGATGGGGTGCCACGGTTGCCTGGTTTTTGTCGTTTTTAAACAACCTGTTAAAGATTTCCATACACTCTTTTCTAGCTTGCATGGTTTCTGATGAAAAAGTCTGCTGTAATTTTCATCCTAGTCTCTCTATAGGTAAGATACTTTTCTTTTTTAAAAAATTTTAACTTTTATTTTAGACACAGAGGGTACATGTGCAGAATTGTTACATGGGTGTATTGCATGATGCTGAGCTTTGGGGTATGGATCCAATTACCCTGATAGTAAGCATAGTACCCAATAACTTGTTTTTCAACCTGCACCTCACCCCTCTGTCCCCACTCTAGTAGCCTGTAGTGTTTATTGTTCCTATGTCTATGTCCATGTGTGTCTAATGTTTAGCTCCCGCTTTTAAGTGGCAATATGCAGTATTTGGTTTCCTGTTCCTGCGCTAACTTAACTACGATTATGGCCTCCAACTGCAGCCGTGATGCTGCAAAGGACATGATTTCATTCATTTTTATGGCTGCATAGTATTCCATGGTGAGTATGTACCACATTTTCTTTATCCAATCTACCACTGATGGCAACTGGGTTGATTCCATGACTTTGCTGTTGTGAATAGTGCTGCAATGAACATACAAGTGTCTGTGTCTTTTTGGTTGAATGATTTCCTTTCCTTTGGGTATATACTCAGGAACGGTGTTGCTGAGTCAAGTGGTAACTCTGCTTCAAGTTATTTGAGAAATCTCCAAACTGTTTTCCACAGTGGGTGAACTAATTTATATTCCCACCAACAGTGTACAAGTGTTCCCTTTTCTCTGCAGCCTCACTAGCATCTGTTGTTTTTTGACTTTTTAATAATAGCCATTCTGACTAGTATGAGATGCTATCTCATTGTGGTTTTGATTTGCATTTCTCTGATGATCAGTGATGTTGAGCATTTTTTCATATGTGTGTTGGCTACTTGTATGTCTTCAAGAGAGAAGCCCATGTCATTTGCCCAGTTTTTAATGGGGTTATTTGGTTTTTGCTTGTTGAATTGCATAAGTTCCCTATAGATTCTGGATATCAGGTCTTTGTCAGATGCATAGTTGGTGAATAGCTTCTCCCATTCTGTAGATGTCTATTTACTCTGTTGGTAGTTTCTCTTGCTGTAAAGAAGTTCTTTAGTTTAATTTGGTCCCACTTGTCTATTTTTGCTTTTGTTGCAATTGCTTTTGGGGACTTGGCGAAAAATTCTTTGCCAAGGCCATCATCAAGAAGAGTAAATCCTAGGTTGTCTTCTAGGATATTTATAGTTTGAGGTCTTACATTTAAATTTTTGCTCCGTTTTGAGTTAATTTTTGTATATGGTGTAAGGAAGGGGTCCAGTTTCAATCTTCTGCATATGACTAGCCAGTTATCCCAGCACCATTTATTGAATCATTTCTCCATTGTTTATTTTTGTCAGCCTTGTCAAAGATCAGATGGTCGTAGGTGTATGACTTTATTTCTGAGTTTTCTGTTCTGTTTCATTGTTCTATGTGTCTATTTTTATACCAGTACCATGCTGTTTTGGTTACTGTAGATTTATAGTATAGTTTGAAGCTGGGTAGTGTGATGGCTCCAGCTTTGTTCTTTTTGCTTAGAATTGCTTCAGCTATTCAGGCTGTTTTTGGTTTCATATAAATTTTGGATTAGAAAGTTTTTGGTCATTATTACTTCTCAAATATTTCCTCTGCTCCCTTCTCTTTCTAGAATTTAAATTATACACAGACCATTTTTTATATTGTCCCTGAGTTTTTGAATATTCTGTTTGCTTGTTGGGTTTTTTAAATTCTTTTTTCTCTTTACCTTTCAGTTTGGAAGTTCTGTTGACCTACCTTCATGCTCACTGAAAAGTTCCTCTGTTGTGTCAAGTCTACTGATGAGCCCATCATTTTTATTACAATGTTTTTAATTTCTAGCATTTCCTTTGATTTCTTTTTCTTAAAGTTTCCAATTATAGGATTAAAAGAAAATTCCCTATCTGATAATCCCAAAGTGTGTGCATATCTGAGCCTGGTTCTAATGATCACTTTGTTTCTTCATACTGTGTTTTTAAAATATTTTCCTTGGAGCCCTATCCCACGTTGATTATTTTCCCCTTAGGGGACTGGAGTGGGGGAGAATTCTTTTTCCCACAGTTGGAGAAAGTTTCCAGAACTGTGAGTAGGCAAAGCCCTTTCCCCTGGGGAATGGGCCTTGGTTATTGAGAGGATGCTCTGTATATTTGACCATAGCTAATCCTTCCCTCCCACTGCCAGGGCCCTGCGGGTATCTGAGTGAAATTTTCACCATGAGAAGCCTGGTGGGGTTTCTAAAGGGAAAGCTCATAACAGTGTGGAAGCCCCAGGAGTTTCTCACTCTCACACTAGCCCTCCAGCAGTTCCTTAAATTTACCATGTAAACGTTCCTACAGGGTTATGACTGCAGGCTTTTGTTCCAGATAAACAGGTCCCAGTTACTGTACCTCCCCAGATGTACTCAATGTTCCAGTTTCAGGTTTGCCCAGGTTTGGCAGTTTACCCTGTGATCTCAGTTCTTTGATGTGGTCAAGAAAAGTCACTGATTTTCCATTTGTTCAGCTTTTTCTTATTTTAAGGATGACAGTTACCATTTCTAGGCTTTTCATCCTGGAAGTCTCTTCATACTATTCTTACACCTCAATGAATATGAGTCATGAATCCATTTTTGTGTATTTGAGATATAACATCACATAATATGACCACAGAAAGGGAAATGTGATGAATATTAAAAATCCCAAATACCATGAAGTTATAGTGGCAAGATAACTTCACTCCCTGAATGATGTGTTAGTTGAGACAGACGGATGAGTGCACTCCTTGTGGGGCCCATGCAGCCTTCAAGGTTGTAATGTTTAAAAAGTCACAGTGCTTCTAAGAAAAAATAAAAAATCACACATTTCCCTTTTGTGAAATACATGTTTCTCACAAATAAAAAAGTTTTTTCTTATTAATATTTCCTTGGAAACTGCCAAAATGTCTATGGACTACTTGATAAAATCCCAGAAATTACACCATGAGATTCTCCTCACTAGGTATTTTTAAAATTTTCTTTTGTTCTCCTCACTAGGTATTTTTCAAATTTTCTTTTAAAGTGTGATATCTTGTAAAAGAAGACAGCATTAAGGGGTGAGTCCAAAGAAGCAAGGTGATGGAGAGGCAGGTGTTTACTTGTTTATGAATTCATTCATTTACTACATTTTTATTAAATATAACATATTCCAAGTGCCCCATAGTCCAGATATATAGTCCCTTTTGAAGAGTGTTTTAGTCTGTTTGGGTTATTGTAATGAAAATACCATAAACTGAGTAGCTTACAAACAACAAAAATGTATCACTCACAGTTCTGGAGGCTTGGAAGTCCAAGATCAAGGTGCCAGCAGATTGAGTGTTGGGTACAGGTTCACTCTCTGGTTCAGAAATGGTACCTTTTCACTGCATCCGCATGTGGTGGAAGTGGCTAGCTGGGTCTCTGAGGTCTCTTTCATCAGGGTACCTCCAATCCCATTCATGAGGGATTAGCCCTTATGACCTAATCACCTCCCAAAGGTCCCATCTTATCGTTATCATATTGGAGATTAGGTTTTAATGTATGAATCTGGGGAGATCACAAACCTTCAGACCACTGCATATTATTGTGATTGTGAAGCTCTCCATATGTGTAAAGCTTGCTATAGAGAAAATTAATTTACTCTTCAAGGGTCAAATGAACATTCTCTTTGCCTTCAAACAAGATCACCTCTCTGGTAAAGCATCATGGGCCTATAATAATTGCACCAATTATGGCAAATTAACTCATCATTGGTGGCCCAGAGGGTAGTCATCACCAGCATCTCTCCTTACTTCCACTTGCAGGAATCACATAAGAGAGAATAAGCATTTGGTCACCATCTCCGTTCCCTATCTGACTTCATAGGAAGAAGGGTTATCTATTTGGCTAAAACTGGGCTCAAATGTCTTGTGAGAGAAGTGGAGAAACAGAATCCTTAGTCATTTGTTAGTGTTTTCTTGGCTAGCCCCTGCTCAATATGAGTGTGGTACATTCAAAGCCACCCACTTTAGAAGCTCCGTGTTGGTCATGTCCATCCTTACTGCACATCCAAACCTTCTTCTTCTATAGCCTTGCTCTAATGTTGCTAGTTTACGTCTAATTTTTTCTCTGGCTCTCAACTTTCTTGGGAAAAGGGATACGACTGCTTCTAACAACTGAAATCCTTTTCAGATCAGGTGGGAGTGCATTTTTAGGCTTGTCTGTTAGTATAACAGAAGTCATCTTGTCCTGATTTCATTTACTGAGAAGTTTGATTATATTCGTCTCAACATGTATATACCCCAGACATTACAGTTGACATTGTCTGCTTAGGTGCGTGGTCTGTTGTCATTCTCAAGGTGTGCCCTGCATATAGTCAATAGGTAAAGCAAATAGGTCTTGTCCTTCTGTTCTGTTTACAATGTTGTGGCCCAGAGGATATATCAGCCTGAGGGAAGCAGATCCTTTTTATAATTTATCTTCCCAAAAAACAATTGATATAGCTGATTAGATGTGACTCTTACTAGAACAGTGACATCAAAGGAACACGATGAGTGAGTGAACCTCATCCACTTAGTTTAAGAGAAATGGGTTCTGAAGAGAACAGATAGTGATTTCAAATATTAGAAATTGGGATGTGTGTCTTTCTTTGTCATTTTTATCTATACAAATAGAGAAGTTGACACATGTCTGCCTACCAATGAAAGCATAAAGTTAAGAGTACTTCTGTACGCATTGATCTTGTTATAATCTAGAAGTGGTCTCAATGGACAATTTGGTAATCTCATCATTGACAGACCTAAAAATAAAAGCTTGTCATCCATTTCTGTCATCATCTTTGACAGATGCACTTTCACTTATTTAGATTGCCTCCAACATCTATATTTAAAATTTAAATAATGATTTATTTAATCATTAGTTAAATGATGTGTATCTTGTAAGAGAAGACAATAGTATGGATTATTTGCATTTATCCTAGGGGGCTCACCATAAAGCTGCTTTGCTAAGTATTGAACTGCTTTTGGAAGCAGTATATTTTAATAGTGAAAAAATGCAGACTTTCATAAATACTAATTATAAATCTATAGTAATTAAGAAAGACTGCTATTTTCATGGAATATATTAAAATATATTGATATTTTAATTGAATATCCAAATAGAACAATGAAACAGAATAGAAAACCCAGAAACAAATCCATGTGTACAGAATTACAGCTAGATAAGAGGAATTAGTTCTAGTGTTCTATAGAACTGTAGGGTGACTATAGTTAACAATAACATATAATACAGTTTCACATTGCTAGAAGGAGGATATTGAATGTTCCCAACACAAAGAGATGATAAATACTCAAGATGACCTTGATCTGATCTCTGTACATTATATGTAGCAAAACATCACTATGTACTCTGTAATTATGTACAATTATTATATGACAATTAAAAAAGAAAAAAACCCAAAAAATCCACATGTAAAAAATGTGTGTATATATGTATTTATATATATAGTCATGGATTTCATACAGTCACAGACTTTGAATTAATGAAGGATAAACTATTCAATGAATGGGGCTGGATCAATTGATTATTCCTAGTTAAAAAATAAAATTGGAACCTGTGTTAGACCATTCTTACAATGCTTTAAAGAAATACCTGAGACCAGGTAATTTATAAAGAAAACAGCTTTAAATGACTCATGGTTCTGCAGGCTATGAAAGCACGGCACTGGCATCTGCTTGGCTTCTGGGGAGGCCTCAGGGAGTTTTACTCATGGCAGAAGGCAAAGCAGGTGAAGGCACATCATGTGGTGAAAGCAGGAGCAAGAAACAGGGTGTGGGAGGAGGTGTCACACTTTACATTAGAGAGAACACTCTAGACAACCCATTCACTATCACAAGGACAGCACCAAGCCATTAGGGATCCACCCCCATGACCCAAAAACTTCCTACCAGGCCTCAGCTCCAACACTGCGGATTATATTTAAACATGAGATTTGGGTGGGACATCCATACTGTATCATAACCTACCTGACATCATATACATAGATCAGCAGGAATTTCAAAGTGTGATGATACCAAGTATTGGTGAGGAGAGGGAACAAAAAATAGGACCTCTAAAACACTGTTGGTGGCATGATTTTTTTAATTGCTATGGAAAATAATTTGACATTTTCTAGCAAATTTTCAGGTGGGCATGCTCTACAATCAGAAATTCCGTTCCCAAGTATCTACCCTGGAGCACTAGTTCACAACCCTATCAAGCCCAATATCCTCTTTTGATAATAAACAGTTGGTAACACTCTCTTTACCTTCTTTAAATGAAATTCACAAACAACACAACTTACCCACACACATGATTTCAAAAAGTCAACATAAACTGGAGAATCAAGGATCTGTTACAAAGCAAACTAAATTGTGAACAAAGATTGAGTACTTCATACAATATAAGAAAACTACACTTTCCCTTGGTAATAAAAACATTCTCTTTTGAGGGGCATTAAGCCCATGAAAAAGGAAAGGTAATTCTAGAAGATGACTTAATTTTTCCATTAAAGGTATTTCTAAGTCATAAAAAAGTTAATATGGTACCTAACTGTATTTTTAAAAGGAAATAATGGATTATACTAAAATATTATATTTCTTTTTATTTTTTAAAATGCCTGATTTTATTATGATAAAATATACCTGGTAATACCACTGGTAATATAACATGTAACTTTTTTTTTTTTTTTTTGAGTTGGAGTCTTGCTCTGTCGCCCAGGCTGGAGTGCAGTGATGTGATCTTGGCTCACTGCAAGCTCTGCCTCCTGGGTTCATGCCATTCTCCTGCCTCGGCCTCCCCAGTAGCTGGGACTACAGGAGCCCACCACCACGCCAGGCTAATTTTTTTGTATTTTTAGTAGAGACGGGGTTTCACCGTGTTAGCCAGGGTGGTCTGGATCTCCTGACCTCGTGATCCGACCCCCTTGGCTTCCCAAAGTGCTGGGATTACAGGCGTGAGCCACCGCGCCTGGCCCAACATGTACCATTTTAACCATTTTTAAGCATACACTTCAGCAGCATTAAGTACATTCACGTTGTTGTGTAGCCATTACCACCCATCCATCTCCAGAACTTTTTCATCTTCCCCAACTAAAATTCTGTACACATTAAACAATAACTGCCCATGCTCCTTCTCTCCAGCCCCTGGCAACTGCTGTTGTATTTTCGGTCCCTATGAATTTGACCACTCTAGGTACTTCACATAAATGGAATTATGCAATATCTATCCTCTCTAGACTTGTTTATTTTACTTATCATAATGTCTTCAAGGTTCTTTCATGCTGTAGCATGTGTCAGAATTTCCTTCCTGATATGAAACCTACTTGATCATGGTGGATTATCTTTTTGATATGTTGTTGAATTCGATTAGCTAGTATTTTGTTAAGGATTTTAGCATCTACACTAATCAGGGATATCAGTCTATAGTTTTCTTTTTGGGTTATGTTTCCTCTTTCTCTGTCTTGTGGAATAGTGTTAATAGGATTGGTACCTAGCTGTATTTTTAAAAGGAAATAGATTATAATAAAATATATTTCTTTTTATTTTTAAAAATGTATTATTTTATTCAATTCTTCTTTGAATGTCTGGTAGAATTCTGCTGGTAAATCTGTCTGGTCCTGGACTTTTTTGTTGGTAATTTTAGAATTACCTTTTCAATCTCTGTGCTCGTTATTGGTCTGTTCAGGGTATCTAATTCTTCCTAATTGAAGCTAGGAGGGTTGTGTTTTTCCAGGAATTTATCCATCTCTTCTAGGTTTTCAAGTTTATGTGCATAAAGGTGTTCATAGTAGCCTTGAATGATCTTTTGTATTTCAGTGGTGTCCGTTGTAATATCTCCCGTTTTGTTTCTTATTGAGGTTTTTTGGATTTTCTCTCTTCTTTTCTTGGTTAATCTTGCTAATGGTCTATCAATTTTATTTATCTTTTCAAAGAACCAGGTTTTGTTTCATTTACCTTGGTATTTTTGTTGTTGTTGTTCCATTTTCATTTAGTTCTGCTCTGATCTTGGCTATTTCCTTTCTTCTGCTTGGGTTTTGTTTAGTTCATTCTTGTTTCTCTAGTTCCTTGAGGTGTGACCATAGATTGACAGTTTGTGCTCTTTTGGTCTTTTTGATGTAGGTGTTTAGGGCTATGAACTTTCCTCCTAGCACCACCTTTGCTCTATCCCAGGGATTTTAATAGGTGTCACTATTGTTGTTCCGTTCAAAGAATTTTTTAATTTCCATCTTGATTTCATTTTTGGCCCAATGATCATTCAGGAACAGATTATTTAATTTGCATGTATTTTCCATGGTTTTGAAGGTTCCTTTTGGAGTTGATTTCCAGTTTTATTCCACTGTGGTCTGAGAGGATGCTTGATATAATTTCAATTTTCTTAAATTTATTCAGCCTTGTTTTGTGGCCTATCATATGGTCTATCTTGGAGAAAGTTTCATGCGTTGTTGAATAGAATGTATATTCTGCGGTTGTTGAATGGAATGTTCTGTTGTATCTGTTAGGTCCATTTGTCCCAACATATAATTTAAATCCATTGTTTCTTTGTTGATTTTCTTTCTTGATGACCTGTCTAGTGCTGTCAGTGGAGTATTGAAGTCCCCCACTATTATTGTGTTGCTGTCTATCTCATTTCTTAGGTCTATTAGAAATTGTTTTATAAATTTGGGAGCTCCAGTGTCAGGTGCATATATGTTTAGGATTGTGATATTTTCCTGTTGGACAAGGCCTTTTACCACTACATAATGTCCCTCTTTTTCTTTTTTAACTGCTGTTATTTTAAAGTTTGATTTTTCTGATATAAGAATAACTACCCCTGCTCACTTTCAGTGTCCATTTGCATGAAATGCCTTTTTCCATCCCTTTACTTTAAGTTTATGTGAATCCTTATGTGTTAGGTGAGTCTCTTGAAGGCAGCAGATATTTGGTTGGTGAATTCTTATCCATTCTGCATTTCTGTGTCTTTTAAGTGGAGTGTTTAGGCCATTTACATTCAATGTTAGTATTGAGATGTGAGATATCATTCCATTCTTCAGGCTATTTGTTGTCTGTATAACTTAGTTTTTTGTTTTTGCTTTTTAAATTGTATTTTTGTTTTATAAGTTCTGTGAAATTTATGCTTTAAAGAGGTTCTGTTTTGATGTGTTTCCAGGATTTGTTTCAAGATTTAGAGCTCCTTTTAGCAGTTCTTGTAGTGGTGGCTTGGTAGTGGCAAATTATCTCAGCATTTGTTTGTCTGAGAAAGACTGTACCTTTCCTTTGTATATGATGTTTAGTTTTGCTAAATACACAATTCTTAGCTGATAATTGTTTTATTTGAGGAGGCTGAAGATAGGGTCTTGATCCCTTTTGCCTTGTAGGGTTTCTGCTGTTAATCTGATAGGATTTTCTTTATAGGTTATCTCATGCTTTTGTCTCACAGCTCTTAAGATTATTTCCTTTGTATGAACTTTAGATAACCTGATAACAATGTGCCTAGGTGATGATCTTTTTGCAATGAATTTCCTAGGTGTTCTTTGTGCTTCTAGTATTTGGATTTCTAGGTCATTAGCAAGGCCAGGGAAGTTTTCCTCAATTATTCCCCCAAATATGTTTTCCAAACTTTTGGATTTCTCTTCTTCTTCATGAACATAAATTATTCTTAGGTTTGGTTGTTTAACATAATCCGAGACTTCTTGGAGTCTTTGTTCATATTTTCTTATTCTTTTTTCTTTGTTTTTGTTGGATTAGGTTAATTCAAAGACCTTGTCTTTTGAGTTCTGAATTTCTTTCTTCTACTTGTTCAATTCTATTGCTGAGACTTTCCAGAGCATTTTGCATTTCTGTAAGTGTGTCCAATGTTTCCTGAAGTTTTGATTGTTTTTTCTTTATGCTTTCTATTTCCTTGAATATTTCTCCGTTCGCTTCTTGTATTGTTTATTGAATTTCCTTACACTGGGCTTTGCCTTTCTCTGGTGCCTCCCTGAGTAGCTTAATAACTAGCCTCCTGAATTCTTTTTCAGGTAAATCAGGGATTTCTTCTTGATTTGGATCCATTGCTGGTGAGCTAGTGTGATTTTTTTGGAGGGGGTCCTTGTTCTGTCATATTACTAGAGTTGGTTTTCTGGTTCCTTCTCATTTGGGTAGGCTCTGTCAGGGGGAAGGTCTAGGGCTAAAGGCTGTTGTTCAGATTCTTTTGTTCCATGGGGTATTCCCTTGATATAGAACTCTCCCCCTTTTCCTATGCGTGTGGCTTCCTGAGAGCTGAGCTGTAGAGGTTGTTATCTCTCTTCTGGTCTAGCCACCCAGCAAGTCTACCAGGCTCTGGGCTGGTACTGGTGGTTATTTGCACAGTCCTGTGATGTGAACAGTCTATGAGTCTCTCACTTGTGGATACCAGCACCTCTTCCAGTGGAGGTGGCAGGGGGGTGACATGGATTCTGTGACAGTTCTTAGCTCTGGTGGTTTAATGCTCTATTTTTATGTTGGTTGGCCTCCTGCCAGGAGGTGGCACTTTCCAGAGAGCATCAGCTATGGTAGTATGGAGAGGAACAGGCAGCGGGTGGGTCCTAGAACTTCCAAGAGTATATGCCCTTTGTCTTCAGCTACCTGAGTGGGTAGGGAAGGACCATCAGGTGGGGGCAGGACTGGGCATGTGTGAGCTCAGACTTTCCTTGGGTGGGTCTTGCTGTGGAGTATTTGGGGTATCTCCTGGGTCCTGCAGAAGCAGTTCCCATCCTTCAGAGGGTCTGTCCTTTCAGAAGGTCCTCTCAGGATTCCTGATTTTTCCTGCAGTCGTTCTGGAGCTAAAATTCATGATACGAGCCTCCACATGCTGCTCTGTCCATCCAAGTCAGAGCAGCAATCTAGTCCTGCCTCTCATCCGCCATGATGATCCTGAATCTATGTTTTGAGGAACCACCATACTGTTTTCCACGGCAGTTGCACCATTTTACTTACCCAATTGCAATTACAATTCCCAGAGCAAAAGCGTTTTAATTTCTTCATATCCTCACCACTTTACTTCCTGCTTTTTGGGTAGTAGCCACCTTAATGGGTTGAAGTGGTATCTCATTTCAGTTTTGATTTGCATTTCCCTAATGATTAGTGATGTTGTACATCTTTGCATGCACTTACTGGACTTTTATATATCTTCTTTGGAGAAATGTCTCTTCAAATCCTTTGCTCATTTTTAAAGAATGTTGCTTGGGTTTTTCTGTTTTTACAGAGTTGTAAGAGTTCTTTATATATTCTGGGTATCAATCCTTTGTGAGTTATATGATTTGCAAATATTTTCTTCTAGTCAATGGGAAATGCATAGGTAACTTAACTAGAACACACCCACCTTTGTGTAGTATGACCTTAATGCATCCATTGCTAAGGCAAACTTGAACAAGCGTGTTGAATGGGTAATTCAAGTACACAAGTAGAACTGCTGTTGATGATGTGATTTTCCAGAATAGTGAATACCTGGTAAAGTTCTGAAAGTGCATTTTTTAAAAATTACATGTCAGCTACATTCTTGGAAAGCTCATGTGGACTAAACCTATGTAGAGTATTTTGTGGTTTTATGTAAAATAAATTTATTTTATAGATTCAAATAATTACAAATTTTACACCTGAATATCTGGCAAAATACTTCAAAGTCACAAGATGTCAGGACACATTCCTGTTTATAAGAATGTATCATACACTGCAGTACATCTAGCTTCTCTTGACCTCAGCCGCTAAATGCCAGTAGTGCCTCCCAATTATTGTGACTAACAAGTTTCACCCAGCTGGGCCCGGTGGCTCACGCCTATAATCCCAGCACTTTGGGAGGCTGATGCAGGTGGATCGCTTGAGGTCAGGAGTTCGAGACCAGTGTGGCCAACATGGTGAAACCCTGTCTCTACTAAAAATATAAAAATTAGCTGGACATGGTGGTGCACATTTGTAGTCCCAACTACTCAGGAGGCTGAGGTAGAAGAATCGCTTGAACCCGGGAGGCAAAGGTTACAGTGAGCCGAGATCATGCCACTGCACTCCAGCCTGGGTGACAAAGGGATACTCTATCTCAAAAAAAAAAAAAAAAAAGTTTCACCCACAATTCTAAAATATCCCACTAACCTGGAGAAACTCTTAAACATATCCACCAGGAGATATGGACAAGAATGTTCAGAATGGGATTTTCATTAACAGCAAAATATTAAAAATGACTCAAGTAACCATCAATAGAAGAATAATTGCAAGTCTTACAATGGAATGCTATCCAGCAGTGACAATGAATGGATATGAACTACATCCATGAAGATGGATAAAACTGAAGTATAGGTTGGGCACAGTGGATCACATCTGTGATCCCAGCACTTTGGGAGGCAGAGACTGGTGGACCGCTTGAGCCCAGGGGTTTCAGACCAGCCAGGAAAACATGGCAAAACCATATCTCTACAAAAAATTACAAAAATTATCCAGGCATGGTGGCATGCACCTGTAGTCCCACCTACTGGGAAGGTTGAGGTGGGAGGATGACTTTAGCCCAGGAGATTGAGGCTGCAGTGAGCTGAGACTGTACCACTGCACTCCAGCCTGGGTGACAGAACAAGACCATCTCAAAAATAAAATAAAATACAATAAGTATATACAGTTAAACAAAAAATAAATTAAAGAAAGATCCATACAATTTGGTATATTTAGTGCTTTGAAATACACAAAACAATATTGTTTGGGGCTATACATAATGATATGTAATTATAAAGATATTCATGAGAGTGGTATCAATTTCAAGAATAGGGGCTATCTCTAGGAGGAGAGAATCAAGAAGAGAATGAGATCAGGGAAGAATCTGTGAGGGTGTCAACTTTATTCTTAATGCTTTATACCATAAGCTGGGCAACGGGAGCACGAGTGTTCAATGCATAATACCTTAAATTTTGTATGTTTAAATATTTTTAGGCAAACAAAGATTTGGAGATTTCTGCTTCCAGAGAGACCTGATTTTGAATCCTGGCTCTAAGACTTACAAGCTTGTAAGATGAACAAATCACTGAACTCAAAATGTTAGCTTTTCTGTAAAATGGGGATGAAAATAGAAGCCACAATAAAGGGATGCTATAGGATGTTCAAATGACAGAATATATCTAAAGGTCTCAGCACAGCACCTTCTTCTAAAATAAGAACACCTTGCACCAAGGAAGAATAAACCCTATTCAAACACACCTTATATAGTCTTCACGATTTTCAACTAACAATAATATCCTACCTTCTGTCTGATCGGTTGTCAAAATATGTGTATCAGCCCTTAATGGAAACACTGAATAGATGTATTCTAGTTATTTGTCAGATAAGTCTCTGTTGTCCAAATCCTATCAAAACCCCATTTATGAGAATAGATATTTATAGAGGATTGTCTGAAGGACATGCTATTCATCTATTTTCTAGAAATGATAAATTTAGCCCTAGGATCAGAGCACACCATCTGAGAGCTGTGTATCTGGATGGCATCACTCTGACTGTTGTCAGATTTACTTGACATAATGGAGCTTTGCTCTTCCAATATTGACTTGCGTTGAGGGATGCTGCACGAAGCAACCAAGCAAACTTTGCTCTTCTTGTATTTATTGCTGAGATGGAAGCCAGGAAGATATTCTCTGAATCAAAAAGTGGTTTCTTTATGAAGACCCAAGGGAGAAATCTTTTCTCAGCTCAGCAAGATGAAAACCTTAAACAAGTGGGTTGTCTTTTTCTTCTGGACAATACGGGTTTTTTAACTGAACACATTTCCCTACTTACTTTAGCCTCCTGAAAATATACAGCCCAATCTCTAGTATCTCTATAAAATAATCTGGTACACATTCCTGGGGGGTAAGTAAATTTACCCCTGGATTGTTTTGGGGTTTTTTTTTCTCATATTATCTCTTTGTCCAAATATTTTTAATGATTTATTTTATGAGTACTTTTGGAAGCTGGTTCAACTGCTTTATAAAACAAGATAGAAGAAAGTGGGGCGGGAATGAGGATAGAGCAAAGAAAAGTGTAGTATAAATAAGTGACAGATGAAGTAAAACAACGTCTTTTTTACCTTTGTATTCCCCAGAACACTTTGCACTGACTTTTACAACTAGTATATGGTTAGTAAATGTTCATTATAGTAAAAAATGATTTAAAAAATCTCTCACTCTCCAGAATATCCTTTTTTGTGCTTGTGCATGGCTATAAGGTTGGACTGCAAGTGAAAAAGGCCTAATGGACTCCTGAGAAGCAAAACAAGAATATTTAAATACTTTGTTAGTGATGTTCAACATTTCTAAAGGGATGTCCTAACTACTCTCCAAGGCTCACTCAAATGCCATCTACTTTTATAAAAACACCCTCAGTTGTAAACAAAGACCTCTCCCTCCTCCAAACTCCTTCAGAACTTACTGCCTCTAAGCAGTCATTTAGAATTTGTTTTATGGTAACTTACCTTGAGATGTACATATAAAGATAGATAGATGATAGATAGATAGAAAGATAGATGATAGATAGATAGATAGATAGATAGATAGATAGATAGATAGATAGATATTTGGAATGGAAAAAGACCATGCTTATGGATATTTATTTGTGTTTATTGAACTTATTGAAATTATGACCAAGCATATTAATGGTCATAATTTCAATAAGTTCAATAAATATTTTTAAATTAGTAAATGAATAACTATTTCATTGATTGATCTCTTAACTAACCTTGAATTAAAACCTGTTCACATGCAACAATGTGGATGACTCTCAAATGCATTATGCTAAATGAAAGAAGACTGTCTCAAAAGGCTACAGACTTTAATTAAATTTATATAACATTCCTGCAAACGCAAAACTATAAAGATAGAAAGCAAATTAGTGTTACCAAGGGCTTGAGGTAAAGGGAGGAGCTGACTACAAAAGGGTAACGGGGAATTCGGGAGGATAACAAAACTCTTCTGTAATCTTGACTGCATGATGGTGGTTACACAACTGTGTGTGTTGTCAAAACTCTCAGAATGCTATCCTAAAAAGCGTAGATTTCACTGTTTGTAAATTATGTATAAGTTAAAAAGAACAATGGAAAACCCATCATTCAGCATATACTGAAAATACTGAGTAGAGTTTCCAATTTTGTTACTCTAGTGAGTTAACCCATCTCTGAGGCCTAGGGCAATAGGATAAGGTCTGTGTATGTGCTGCCTCTCCTCCCTATTCCCAAAATAGATACTGCTAATCAACCATGCCATTTTTTTTTCATTGTGCGGCAAGACAGGACTTTAAACAAAATCTTCAACATAACACTCTAGACAGCTACCAATAATATTCTGGAATTGGCATGAGATAAAGCCTATTTTCTGACTGGGACCCAGGTCATCCCATACAGCACTACCATTTGCTTATTTATACCTACTCAAATTGTAGGAATAATGCTTACAAAGAGTTCATTTAATTTCACATAATTTTGTCCCCCTTATCTCAATGTAGTATATTTTTTTCAAAAAGAAATAAAGAAAACATAGATGTCAGCACAGGATCTCATTCTGGAAGCTACATCCATACAACAATTTTCAGAAGTGAGTCTCTAGCCATACAAGTAAATCAGATGATCCCAGAATGAGACTACAGCACAAGGCAGGAGATTTGGAGCCAGAGCACATGGATGCAAGTTCTAGCTGGGACCCTTTAATCAGTGTGTAAGGAGAGAACATGAGGATAGACGTAAAAGATTAAAGATGGAAATTGTAACAGACCTCATTTTGAGTCAGACACTATGCTGGGCATAGAATGATGAGCAAAAGAGGTGAATTTCCTACCTCATAGATCTTATAATCCAGTGGAAGTAATAGACATAAAAGAACTAATCTCACAAGTAAGTAGACACAAACCATTGTAAGTGTGATGAAGGAAAGGCACAGGAAAAGGGAAACACAGAGGAATTGACTGAGATACAGAGAGGGGATCCTGGCAAAACCCCTTTTGAAGAAGTGGCTTTTATTATGAAGGCCAGAGGAAGAAAAGTTGTTGCCCAAATGATACGAACAAACATATCACTGGCAGAACCCTATGCTTAGATCTTGAAAAGGGACAAAACATAAAGCCTTCACCAACCGAAAGGCCACTAGTGTTGTAGGAAAACATTGTCCTGGGAGCAGTGTGACTCCAGCTCAGGCAGGGGTGGTGGGCAGGGTCAGGTCACACAGGCCCCAATAGCCAACTCTGAAGATTTTAAATATACCCCAAGAGCACTGGAAAGCCATGAAGTCAGGTCATACCATCATTCATCTGGACCAACAGCCATGAAAAAAACTTCAAGAAAAACTTCAAGAAAAAAAAAATGTATAGGCTCTAAGATACTCTCAAAAACGAAATAAAATCCAAAACTTAGCAGCTTGCACAGCATTTTATGCTTATCATGAGTATCACTTGCTACACTGTATCAAGATCTGTCTTTTCTACTAGATCAAGGGCTTCTGAAGATCAGCATCCACATGTTATGAATTATTTTATGTCCAGGGTTTGATGCATAGTAGGTGCTCAATAAATATTTGTTGAATTGAAGTAAATCAAACAAAATTTCTAAGCATGCAAATATATAGCATTCCAAAGCCAATTTCATACATGAGTTCCATGTCATGTCCAAAAGTGGTTTCTGCTCTGAGGCTGGAAGCCATGTGTACTGAGAGATGCAAAATTACAGATGCATCTGCCTAAGAATAAAATAACCTTCATAGGCCTGCCATGAATATATGCTAATCGAAATTACTCTGAGAATTTTCTGTCATGGTTCCAGCAATGTGAAGCAAAATAAAAGACAACGTAGAGATAAAAATTACAGGTTACAAAGGATTATTTTTGGAATTTGTTCAAAAACCAAGACAAATGCAGCAAGAGCACGAGAACAGCCAACTAGTGACAGAATTTCCCCTCAATGGATCAAGAAAGAGTCAGAAAAAGTAATGACAGTCCAAGAACGAGACTAAATTGAGCCAAACTTCTAAAAAAAGGAAAGGTGTGTGGAGCAGGTGACTGAGCCTCACAAAGAATTTGGAAATTTCTCAAACTAGAGAGCACTGACAAAGAGCAAGATGGGACAAAACTAGCAGAAGAGCGAAGTTATTGACAAGCCAATTATTATAGATTGAATTGTGTCTTCCCTACCAAAATTCATATTTTGAAGTTCCAACCTCCCCCATCTCTTAATGTGATCTTATTTGGAGACAGGGTCTTTACAGAGGTACTAAATTTTAAAGTGAGGTCATTAGAGTGGACCCCAATCCAATATGACTC
Organism: Gorilla gorilla gorilla; assembly: GCF_029281585.2. Lineage (NCBI taxonomy): Eukaryota > Metazoa > Chordata > Mammalia > Primates > Hominidae > Gorilla > Gorilla gorilla. The sequence continues at coordinate 26,238,434 of NC_073243.2, read as the reverse complement.
ATGTTCTTTTCAAAAGATACAAGTTTTACACAATGATATGCAGAGAGGAAAGACACTAGGTGAAAAGACATAGAAGACAAGGAGAGAGGCATAGAAGAGGTTCCTCCTTCACAGCCCTCAGAAGGACCTACTCTGTTGACACCTTGGTCTTGGACTTCCAGCTTCCAGAACTATGGGAAAATACATTTCTGTCATTGAAGCCATTGAGTTTGTGTTACTTTGTTACAGCAGCCCTAGCAAACTAATACAGTAATCAATCTGAAAAATTCTCATTTATTGGAGGATTAAAAAATTAAAGGGGGAAGGCTGGGAACGGTGGCTCATGCCTGTAATCCCAGCACTTTGGGAGGCTGAGGCAAGTGGATCACTTCAGGCCAGGAGTTCGAGACTAGCTGACCAACATGGTGAAACCCCATCTCTACTAAAAATACAAAAATTAGCCAGGTGTGGTGGCATGCGCCTGTAATCCCAGCTGCTCAGGGGCTGAGGCAGGAGAATCGCTTGAACCTGGGAGGCGGAGACAACAACGAGCCCAGATCGTGCCACTGCACTCCACCCAGGGAGACAAGAGTGAAACTCTGTCTCAAAAAAAAATAAATAAATAAAATAAAAAATAACAAAAAATTAAAGGGGGGAAAAATATAAACAAGTTAGTAAATCAAGGGGATAAAAGAGGTCTCCGTGGGCTCATATTTGTATGAAATAGGTGACTTTTGTGGAAACCCATTCACCAGGAACTACTTACAAGACTGGAATGATAATATCAAACCTGGAATGATAATATCAACTAATAATAATAAATAATAATAATAGGTCTTAACATGTGCCCACCACAGGATCATGTGTTTTACATAAATAATTTTACTTCATCCTTATAAAAATAAGTTTAATTATTTTACCAATGAGAATTCTGAGTCTCAGAGAAGTTTAGTTACTTGCCCAAGGTCAGACAGCTAAAGGGGTAGAGGAAGGATTCAAACCATGGCACCTTCCCTCCCTCCTCTCTCCTGCCTTCAGTTCCAGAGAGTCTGGGGGATACCAGGAAACTTTGATATCACAGAGTGAACAGTTACTCTCTCTCAAGCATCAGATTTATGAAAACTGGAAAAGGTGAATACTAGAATCTGTTTCTTGGATTCACAGACATTAAATTATACGTATAAGAGTTAGTCTTTCTCTTTCTCTCCTCCTCTTTTGTCCTCTTCTCTATTTCTCTCTCTATGTCTTTTAACTGCCAAAAGTGGAGCCAAAAATAACCCACAGGTTTCTAGATTTCTCTGGGTAGCAAACTGAACTGTGTGAAAAAGTTTCTTCTTTATATGTGAAGGTTTGCAGAAAGGAGCACAGACAAAATGGTCCTCAAAAGGACAGAGTTGAGAAGGAAACATACATGCAATTTAAATGTTAAAATAGGCCAGGCGCAGTGGCTCAAGCCTGTAATCCCAGCACTTTGGGAGGCCGAGGTGGGCGGCTCACCTGAGGTCGGGAGTTTGAGATGGAGAAACCCGGCTTTATTAAAAATACAAAAACAATCAGCTGGGCATGGCGGGGCATGCCTGTAATCCCAGCTACTCAGAAGGCTGAGGCAGAAGAATCGCTTGAACCTGGAAGGTGGAGGTTGCAGTGAGCTGAGATCGCGCCATTGAACTCCAGCCTAGGCAGCAGAGCGAGACTCCGACAAAAAAAAAAGAAAGAACAGAGCAGAAAAAATATTTGAAGTAATAATGCCTGACAATTTTTCAAACTTAACGACTTGCACCAAACAAAACATCCAGGAAGCTCAGAGGACACCAAGCAAGATAAGTAAAAAATCTACACTTAGGCATATTATGGTCAAACTTCAGAAAACCAAAGCCGAAGAGAAAATTTAGAAAGCATCTAGATCTACATTGAAAAAGAAAGCATTGGAGAAGAAATAAATGAAGGTAAAATAAAATGCTACATTTTTCTTATTTTTAATTAATCTAAAAGATTTTTAAAGTAATGATATTAAATGTATTGGGTAACTATAAATTTGCAGAAGTGAACCGAATGGCAGCAATACCATAGGGAAGGATAGAAGGAATTGGGAATACTCTGCTATAAGGTAGCCAAACCACATGTTGAGTGGCATAGTTTTATTTGAAGGTGAATTTAGTTCAGTAGATATTAATTCTGCTATATCAATAAGCATTTTAAATGTGAATGTTCTAAATACATCAATTGAAAGACAAATATGATTACAGTGGATGAAAACATAAGAAAAACACTTTAAATATAAAGATACAGATAGGTTAAAAGTAAATGAATGGAGAAAGATATACCATGCTAATACTAATCCAAAGAAAGCTGGCACATTTATGTTAATTTCAGACAAACAAGACTTCAGCTCAAAGAAGATTATGGGTGATAAAAAAGAGCATTACTTAATGATAAAGGGACCAATTTATCACAAAGATTTAATAATCCTAAATGTATATTGACCTAAAAATGGAGTATCAAAATTTTTGCCTCAAAATTTTTGAGGCCAAAACTGATAGAGCTAAAAGAACAAATACACAAATCTAATATTGTAGTTGAAGATCTCAACACCTCTCTTTCATTTACATTGTATCAGTTTTGGCCTCAAAAATCCACTCTAATCATATTTGTCTTTTAATTGATGTATTTAAAACATTGACATTTAAAATGTTTATTGAAATGAAAGATCTAGCAGATAGAAATCAGAAAGAATATAGGTAACTTGAATAACACTATTAATTCACTTGATCTAATTGATACTTATAGAATACTTCATCCAACAACAGCACAGTACATATTCTTCTCAAGTTCTGATGTAATATTCACCAAGATAGTTCACATTCTGGGCCATTAAACATACCTTCATGATTTTAAAAGAACAAAAATCATACAAAGTATGTTCTCAGAGGACAATGGAATTAAACAAGATATCAATAACCAACTTTAAATAATAAATCAATCATTAATACAAATAGTTGGGAAATTCTTAAATATTTGGAAATTAAACATGTTTCTAAATAACCCATAGATAAAAGAAGTATAAAAAAAATTTAGATATTTGAACTAAATAAAAATACTGCTTCAAAATTTGTGGGATAAAGTAAAAACAGCATTTTGAGGAAAATTTATAGCATTAAATACATACAGTTGAAAAATAGAAAAATCTAAACTTGAGAACCTAAACTTCTACTTTAGGCACTAGAGAAAGAAGAGCAAATTAAACCTCAAGCAAGTAGAAGAATACAAATAATAAAAATTAGAGCCTAAATCCACAAAATTGTAAAAAGAAAACAATACAGAAAATCAACAAAACCAAAATCTGGTTCTTTGAAAAGATCAATAAAATTGATCAACTGTTAGCTAGGCTTACCAAGAAAAACAGAAAGAGGATACAAATTACCAGTATCAGAAATGAAAGAGGGATTATCACCACAGACCCCAAGGACATTAACAATATAATTAAGAAATACTATGAACAACACTATGCCAACAAATTTGATAACTTCAATGAAATAGACCAAATCCTAGGGAGATACAAAGTATCAAACATCACTCAAGAAGAAATATATACTCTAGGACAGGCATAGTGGCTCATGCCTTTAATCCCAGCACTTTGGGAGGCCGAGGAGGGTGGATCACGAGGTCAGCAGTTTGAGACCATTCTGGCCAAGACGGTGAAACCTGTCTCTACTGAAAATACAAAAATTAGCCAGGCGTGGTGACGGGCACTTGTAATCCCAGCTACTCGGGAGGCTGAGGCAGAGCGTTGCTTGAACCCGGGAGGTGGAAGTTGCAGTGAGCCAAGATCGTGCCACTACACTCCAGCCTGGGTGACAGAGCAAGACTCCATTTCAAAAGAAAAGAAAAGAAAAAAATATATACTCCAAATAGGCCCGTATTTATTAAAGAAATAGAATCAATAATTAATAACTTTTCAATACAGAAAGTATCATGTCTGAATGATTCTACTGTTTAATTCTTCCAAACACTTAAAAAGGAATTGACATCAATTATCCACAATCTGTTCCAGGAAGTAGAAGCAGAAGGAACACTTCCTAACTCGTTCTATGAGGCTAGAATTACCCTAATACCAAAGCAAGATAAGGACATTACAAGAAAGGAAAAATTAGACAAATTTCTCTCATGACAATGGATGCAAAAATCCTCAAAAATATTAGCAAATCCATCCAACCACATAAAAAGAATTATACATCACAACCAAGTGGGATTTCTTGCAGGTATGCAATGCTGGAACAACATTTGTAAAAACCAATCAATACAATTCAGCACATCAACAAGCTAAAGGAGAACAAAATCATATAATAATATCAATGGATTCAGAAAAGCTTTTGACAAAATTCAGCACCTATTCATGTTAAAACAAAACTAAACTAATCTAAATCTCTTAGCAAACTAGCAATGAAGAAAACTTTCTCAATTTCTCAAAGAACATCTACAAAAGAAACTTACAGCTATCTTACTTCATGTTGAAAAACTGAATGTTTCTCCCCTAAGACTAAATACAAAGCAAGGATGTCCTCTTTCACCACTCCTATTTAACATCATACTGGAAGTCATAGTGTAAAAGGACAAGAAAAGGACATAAAATGTAGACAGATTGGGAAAGAAAAAATAAAACTGTCTTTGTTCACAGATTAGATGACTGTCTATGTGAAAAATCTCAAAGAATTGACAAAATTCTCCTGGAACTAGTAAGGCAGTATATATAGTAAGATCACAGGATGAAATGTTATTATATAAAAGTACATTGCATTCATATATAACAGCAACTAACAACTAAAATTTGAAATTAAAAATCACCATAGGATTTACAATAGCACTGAAAAAGGAAATATTTACATGTAAATCTGACAAAATTGTGTTCAGGATTTATATGCAGAAACTACAAAACTCTGATTAAAAAAAAAAAAGATCAGATAAACAGTGAGATATTCCATGTTCACGGATTGGAGGACTCCATTGTTCCAAACTTGATCTGTAGATTCAACACAATCCCGATGAGAATCCCTGGATTTATATTCAGTATTGTAACATTGGGCAATACTTTCAGTTGAGAAAGAAGAGGTGGAAACGCATTTCAAGATCAAAAAGGAAGATTAAGATTTATTCCTAAACACCACTTATGATAATAATTTACACAACATTAAAACTAGTACAACATAATCCTCACAACAATCATATCATGAAGACTCACACTTTCACCAACAAATCCTACCTCCAAAGTTTCTTTGGTCAAGGACAACAGTAATCTTCACTCCAAGGGTCAATTCTCAGCCCTCTTCTTAACTTGCCCCATCTGTAGTGTTTGACACCGTGTATCATTCTTCTTCCTTAAAACACTCCTTTACTTAGCTGCTAGGATACCTCAGTTTCAGTCTTAGCTGATTCTTTCTCTTCTTCCTATTCTTTCCATATCAGAAAGTTCCAGAACTCAGTATGTGATCCTCCTTTCTTCTCTATCTGTTCCCACTGCCTTATTGGGTTCTTAGCATTTCAATGCTTTAGAAACACTTTTATAGTTAATCCTGAATTTATATCTCCAGCCAAGACTTCTCGTCTGAACTCCAAATCCATATAGCCAACACATCCTCACCATTCCCACTTGGATATTTAATAAACATCTCAAATTTAACATGTCCTAAACTGAACTGCTGATCTTCCTCTCAAAACCTGCTCTATTCACAAACCAATTCCTAATTTTAATGTATAGTAGCTACATCCTTTCAATCTCACTGTCCAAAAACTTAGATTCCTCCCTGACTCCATTCTCTGAAACCCAGTATTCTATCCCTCTACCAGTAATGCTCTTGCCCAAGATAATAATTTAGCTAATTCCCTCTCTTCCTTCAACTCCTTACTCAAATTACATTCCCAGTGAGGCCAACCCTGATTAGCCCTATGTAATATTATGACCTGCTCTCTCACTTTCCCTTGCACTCTTGGTCTCTCTTGGACTACGCTTTTCCTTTGTTCCTTGGCACTATGGCCTTCCAGCACACACAATACTTACTCTTTTAATTATTTTCACAGTCTGTCTCTACTGGACAGAGGTCTTCACCCCTTTGTTCACTGATATATCCCAAATCCATTAGATGGCATCTGGTACCTAAGAAGCACTACACAATTATTTGTGAATGTCATTAATATGTGAATGTGATTATTTCTGTTTTACAGGTGAGGTGATGAAACTGCAGTGTGGCTAATAAATGATGGAATAGAGTCCCAGATATGCTTAACTTCCAAATATTGGTGCTTTCTATCATTATGTTATTTTTCTCCTCTCTTTAGATTCAGTGAGTGTTAAAGCTGGCTACACAGAAAAATCATCTGAGAAATTTGAATAAAACACTAGACGCCTCCGTCAGAGT